>NC_142181.1:6143718-6463468 GCF_026936395.1 Plectropomus leopardus | reverse complement strand
CATTAGATATTGCTTAGTTGGTTATTGTTGCAAGACAACGTGTAGACAACCTTAAATAAATATCTATATTTATATGGCTGAGCCTAAACTGAGGCTAACCCCAAAATAACCACACACTCCTATTCATGTATTTAATTCACACCAACTCTAACCTCAGTTCAGTAGTCCCTGTCCACAGCTATACTGTCAGCTGTGCCGAAGTTTTTCTGCATCAGACAAAGTGTATCCACCTGTGTTTTCAAGATGGAAGCACATCTCTTCCTTGAGAAGGATAGTGACAGATATGGGAAACTCTCCAAAAATGAACATAATAAACATTGGCAGTATGGTTCGCCAATTAGAACAAAATACCCTGCAGGCTTAAAATGTTAAACTCAAGCCAAAACATGTCAGCATGCTCTGTTCCTGTCTGTTGCTTGTCATGTGGCTGAGCTGAAAGTGTTCTTGATATATGACAAGTCAGTTAAATTGTTATTTTTTTAGTATTTTTGTAAGATTTCTATTTTAAGTTTAAACAAAATATTATGCATCAGCAGCTTAACACAAGAAAACTGGTATCCACTTTACTATTTAAATACCCACGTCAGTGTCACCCTTGTCACAAGTTCTTCCTCAGCTTTCCAAAGTAATATTGACATGTGTGGCTCCATAATTCTCAACCTCCTTCGACTCCCTAAGAGAGATCTCCAACTGATATCCCAACCCAGCAGAGGCAGCCTCCTCTAGGGCAAGAATGCCTTGCCGTCTCCCCTTTGAAGCTTGCATGAGGAAGTCACCCACTAGGCAGTCAGATCCCATTTGGGCCCGAGTTCTCTTTGAAATACTGAACAGCAAAAACAGGGAAGAAGCGGTAGAGCATGGGTGGAGATAGTCTGCATGTGTAAATGTCAGAGGGATTACTGCATGTGCATGCAAATGTTTCACACTTGGCACATGATTAATGAGATGTGACAAGACTGAAAAGAAAGTAAACGTGATCCAGTTGATAATGCGACTGTCACGTTACAGATTAAGAGAACAAGGCATCATGTTTTCAGTATGTATCCTGGAGATACATTTAATTTATATCCTATCATACACAATGCATAGGAACCGCAGGTGCATGGCTCCCCTATATATCTGCTTTTTCTTGTCTTAACATCCCAACTAGCCATCAGTACAACACACATCTGCGGCACCATCAAATCTACAATGAGATTATCCCCCCATTGATTCGGAGCACCGACTCAGCACATCGACATGCTGCATATGTGTTAAGCAGCTGTGTGGAATGATCACCAATAGCCCAGATGTTGTATCTTGCACCTCAATAGCAGCGAAAATGAACAGGATTGATTAGAACTCCCATCTGCTGCGCTAGCATGGTGTTAATAAGCAGGCTGCAGAACGCTCTTCATTAGAGAAGGAGGTTACCCAAGGCTAAGTGTTCAAAGGCAGTCCCAGGTTGTATCAGAGGAGCTGAGAGAGAGGTGAAGTACGGCCCGATGAGTGTTGGCAGCTGAGGTAAAGCTTAGCCTAAAGCAGAGAAAGAGGAAGGAGAGATGACACACAGACAGGCACGAGTGGGCTGGTGCAATCAATTAAAATACTCAGCAAGGCAAGGTAAATGGTCAAGCATGCTGAAGAGTAGCACAGTCACACATTTTCCAGAAGAGGTTAAACAGGTAATGTACAAAAGCATTTCAGTGAGTGCTAAGCACAGCGGAAACGGTTCTGCCTTTAAAACTTCACAAGCCAAGAATGAATGTTAAAGATACTGCTGTTGTTTCACAATAAATCACAAGGTGGAGCTGCAATAGAAAATAAAAAACAACCCTCCCAACTCAGACAGTTTAACACAGATTCACATCAGTGGCATTAAGAGGACAAGACATTTGATTTAATAATGCCACTCAGCAGGAATTCTGGATAACACTTAAAGTCAAAATGATAGAAAGCACTATCTATCATTGTTACAAGTGGTCTGACAAATAAAGCACACATTTTACACATTTTCATGATGAATTGAGACGGACTAAAAGAGGAATAGCAGAGCTAAGAATCATCATTTCACAGATAAAGTGCATGCATGTGTGTGTTTTCCCACTTGTGCAAGTGTGGGACCGCTGTTATGACAGAGATGCCCAACACAGACCTTTTGTTTTTATGGAGGTTTAAAAAAACGGGACAACAGAAAGTGCTGCATCAAAGAATAATCCAGACACGTCCATACACACACACACACACAAACAAACGCAGTTCATCGGCCCTATTTAAAACCCTGCATACCCAAATGGAGGCCTGTTACATCACCATCAGTGATTAATTTCTGTCAGTCAGTCTGCTGTTTCCTTCATGCCGTATGTGCTTCCAATTCACATAAGAATGACATTGGTAGATTGTTTTTTGGAGGATCAGGGAGCTTTGTATTCCCTGAGGAGGACCGTGGCCAAAATGGTTTTCTGAATTGTCAGCCTTTTTGTCATTTTTTGGCGCAAGCTTATGGCATAAAGGCTGTTTTAACTTCCTTTCACAAGGAGAACCTTGATTGTTTCTTCTTTTATGCAGTGACACCACATCACAAAAGGATTTTAAATTATTAGAGGTGCTGGTAGAAGGATTTTTTTACCTTTGGACTGAGCCAAGCTATCCGTTTCTGCCCGTCTCAGTCTTTATTCTAAGCTAAGTGAATTAACCGCTGGATGTTGCCACGTGCAGATTATGAGACAATAGGCCCCTGGGCACAGACATGCAAAATGTCCCACCACCTCCCCTATAAGACTGAGATACACAGGCTTTTCTAGACGGATCAAGGACCAATGACATTTCGTTTTTTAAAACTTTGTTTAAAAAATGACCTCTTTGGTCATTCATCTACTTATGACTTTTGTGGTAGTTTTTTATGTCTCCCTGTAGTCATTTTGTGTATTTTTGAGTTAATTTTGTGCCTTTTCTGATTTTTTTTGTTTCGTTTTGTTCTGTGTTTGTTTGTGTGTCTCTTAATATTAGTTTCTGCCTCCTTGTGGTTGCTGTATCCTCTTGTGGTTGTTTTGTGTCTCTTTGATGTAATTTTGTGTATTTTCGGTCATTTTGTCTCTCTTTGTAGTCATTTTGTATCTTTTTGAGCTAATTTTGTAATGCTTTATGGTTGTTTTGTGTCTCTGTCCCCCTTTTAAGGCTCCTTAGGGTAATTGGTACTTTGGGCCCCAGGCCCATGCCCGTAGACCCTGTTCATTATCTATCCATGGCTGTTCCTTTGTATTAAGTGTATTAAGTGTTTTTTGAGAATGGATAACCGCTGCAGCTAAGTGTAACACGATATGTTAATGATTACTTACAACTTGTATGTCTTTCTAAGCTGTCCATCAGCATATCCATGAATGAAACTGTCACTCTCTCTTTTTGTTTGTCTGACAGATCTGTGACAAGGAGTGGCATTACTACGTCATCAACGTAGAGTTCCCAGTGGTGACGCTCTATGTGGACGGAGTGACCTACGACCCCTACCTGGTGACGGATGACTGGCCCATCCATCCCTCACAGATCGACGTGCAGCTCACAGTCGGTGCCTGCTGGCAAGGTGAGTGGGTACAGCTGAATGGTGGTAATGGTGATGATGGTGATGATGATGATGATGATGATGATGATGATGATGATAATGATGATGGGAATAGGGGCTATGATGACGGTGAATGAGACACTGAAAAGTCCTCGACTAAACAAATTTAACATGAAAGATGAGATATACTGGGTGTTGTGCTAATTGAAAATAGTGATCAAGTTAAACAACATGAATACTATTTTGTGAAGTAATATCATTAATTACATGTGGAACATGTTCTTTGGCCTTAAATGAACAGTGTTATTAAGGAGAGCACTTAGACTGCTTTGACAAATGATTGAACCAGTGTGAATGAAGGTGCACAATTAAACTGTCCTCCAAACTGATAGCTGCCACTAATTACACAAGGGGAGACGAGAGGGCACTTTTTCACACAGAACAGCTAACCGTTGATTTGATAGCCCAAATGAGACTGCTCAGTGATGCTTAGCCACAGATAAAGAGTCAAGATATCTTTTTGTCCGGGAGCAGGAGCAGGTCATCTTGTGTCGCTTTCATCTGCGGCAGTGAACCCCTCCTCCTCCTTGTCGACTTCCTTCTCCCCTCCAAGTACTTTCATTGAACACTGCAAGCCGTTAGGAGGATTAAAAGGGCCTTGAATAGTAAAGGGGGTTCAGAGACTATTTCAGCTTTTTTTTTCCAGTTGTGGGCTAAGCTTTAGTAAGGAGTTGTGAAAGTGATACTGAGATTGTAACATTAACCACAGCGGATTGCCTTTTCAAAGCACTATGCTTTAAGTGTCCAGCGTGTTGATTGCAAACATGTTGCAAAGATGAACTCATCTATTATCTAACTGGCTCCTGAAACCTCAGCTCTGAGTGAATTCGTAGGACATCCTTGAAAAGGGTTTGTCTCTTATTTCATATTGGGCTGCTAAATGGCATTACAAACAGGACAACATGATTGTGTGCAGATGGATGGCAGGGTAACAAAAAAAAAAAGATTTGTTGTTGCCAAACAGTATGGGTGCAGACAACTGTGATATTTTTGTCCATATTTAATTAAATTTCATGATATAATTTTACGGTTCATAACATTTAAGTGGTCAGTCTGCATTGTCTAATGAAAATAAATTCTGTCCTGGTCACAGCAAATGAGCATAATTTAGAATGATCACATTTCAGATTTTTATCCAAAGAAAGCATTTAAGTGTGGTGTGGCAGGATTTTAGGGTTTCATTCTGTAAAATCTGTAATTAAACCTACCTCAGACTACCAATGCGAATGGCTACCACACATGAATCATTTTTTATTAGTGGGGCAGTTTTAGTGCCTCATGATGATCTGGAATAAATACTTCTCAGAAGCTAGCCCTGATAAAATATAGATGGATTTTTTTTGTGCTTTTTTGGTCAAACTGAATCACATATAAATGTACTGAATACTGTGAAAAGTATGGACTCTTGCCAGTGTTAGTGTAAAGGTTATCAGTCTAGTCAGACCGTAACACATTAAAGCTACTGGCTGAAAGGGGGTGACAATGACAGTTACATGACAACAATGCACTGTAAGCAATGACTAAGCATAAATCTCAAATTATGCTTTCTGCCTCTACATTTACCTTGAGGCTGACTTTCATTATCTTTCACACCCAGTGTGTTTGGTTTGGTTCCAACACACTCTGGTATATTTGACAATTTGGTGTGTTTAGGCTGGCATGAAAGCTGTCAATTAAACGCTAGTGCGGACTAAACAACTGAGCGATTTCCAAGAGTGTGGTTTGCTGGTGGTGTGAAAGTAACGCTGATCAGCTACAGGACAGTGTAAGAGAAGATGTGTAGTTTTAGCATATGTTAAAACCCTCAATTACTATTGAATCCAAAACCATTAAAACCATTTTCATGCCTTTGACCAGGACTTAGACCTGACTTATAAATAAACAATTGGCAGCATTTTTTGCATACCTTTGTATTTTTTTGTCATAGCAATATTGAAGGAATGATTTGTCTGATCAGTTTGCCTACCTTCAAATGATTTACAATGTCTTACACTCAAGATACAGCTGATACAACTTTCATTACAAGAACATCTAAGCATGGGGGTAAAAAAATGCAGCGGGTATACATGAGTACATTAAACAGTATTAATTGGTCAAAGAATCTAAAAACTATAAGAAATCAGTTCAGTATCCAAAGTGTTTGTATCTCCCCATCTGTAAATGTCATTGGCTGTTAAAGTTGTGCACAGCCAGTCTTTTGGAAAGCCCTCAGTTATGTGTGAATGCATGGAGGGTGTTGCTTCAGGACAGCTGTGTCTGCACGACAATAAACTCGACAACACATCTGGGGTAAACTACAACATTCATTGTTAATTAAGAATTATGCGATACATTTGTTAGTGTGACTCCCTGCAACAACAAAGTACTAAATTGTCCAGCTGTAAAGTCTACATTCTTACAATTTCATTCTCTTCTATCCTCTAAACAGAAGGGTTGCCCCCATCTGTCCTTCTTCCTTCACCTCTGAGAGTAAGTGCTGGCTGTGCAGTTTCCACACAGTCAGCCTATATTTACCCTCTGACCCAGCACCGAGTGTTCATGTTCAGAAGTGTGTAACAGTCAAGCGGCGAAGAGCAACACATTCATCTCACCTCATTTTTCTTTTCCCTCGACTGTGTAATCACACGCTGCTGCGCTACCTCTCTGGCTCCCCTCATCACAGCAGCAAGCGTGCAGGAAGAAGTATTGAAGATTACACACATGCACAAATTGAACCATAAATATCTGTGTATATACAGTTAATGACTATGCACGGGTGCACAGGCACTGATACAGGTACACTCCAATAAATCACAAAATAAGTGAGAGACTATCATGCGCTTAAGTAATGATCATTTTTCCCACTCATCCCATTCCTCTTTGGTCTCATCTGTTGCTCTTTTGGAAATTACGCAAATAAAGCTGAGGAGAGAGCAGAGTGAAGATCTATAGTGCAAGGAGAGCTGCACAGAGCAGGCAAAGAGAGCTGACACCACGTAAAACCAGCCTCTATAAAGTGGAATGATCAGCGGTTTTATCACCCATATCATTCTTGCTTCGCAGCGTCTCGCTAATCCCCTCTCCTCTGCGTCCCTGTCTGGGACCCTTAACGGTTTTTCTAGCCGGGGCCTAAATTGATAACATCTGTCAGGGTAAGAACAAGCGGATAGGTGGACATCTGGAGATAGGGAAGGGAAATGGGAGGAAAAGAGTAACTAAGTTGAGGAGGTAGTGTGGGTTAAGCACACAGAAAGAAGAAAGAATGGGTTTGGCATAGTTTGGTTTCCAAATGTGGTCTTTTGGTTTTATTTGGTAGTAATGCAGCTGTACAAAGTTTGACAAGACACGGGTTTGGTGAATGGTCGAATTATTGACAAGCCAAAAAGACTAAATATAAAAAACACCATCAAAAAGTTTGTTTTTTTTTCTGCTTGCTTAGTTTCCCCAAAGCACTGGCAGCAATTTGGGAGCAGGCGCATGAGAGCATATAGTGATGCACAAGCATGCTGAGAGGGCTAGACCTAAATCAATGAAATATGAAAACACTAAGTGAGGAACAAAGAAAGAGTGATGATGAGAAGGCACAGCGAAGGAGAGTTCAGGTGTGAGAATTCCTACAGCTGCCACCAAATTTTCATCTCCCTATTTACGGCTCAGTCAGCAAGAAAATATTGCCATTGCACATTTCTGTAAACCATGTATACATTACATTGTACATTTCATGCGTATCTTATCTACATTTCTTAAGCTGACTTTGCCATTAGGCGGGATGGTGGATTGTGTGTTATCGGGGCAAGATGCCTGCCAGCTGCATACCACTTTGAACCACTGTTCGAGACCAACAAACAAAAAAAACGGTTATTTGTCGCAAGTCATTGCTGCATTCCCAGTGGCTTTTTAGCCACCAAACATTGGCGCTTTGTAATAATCCATCAATGTGTCTCCACCAGTGATAGTGCCATTAAAACCAGTAATGTTTTTTCTCATTAAGCAGTTGATTTTTACTTAGACATGTCAGTGCTTTTTTACCTAACCATAACCAACAGGTTATTTGTTGTTGTTTGTTTGATTTTTTTTTTTTTTGCTTAACCATCAAAGCACATGCCAACCACAGCATTGTTTAAAAGAAGTATAAAGTTTCGCGGTATCTACTATAATAATGCGAAATGTAACCTATATACGGTTGCAGAAATATACAATGCCAATATTCTGCCGATTTGGTTGCTAGTCAGATGAGAGGTGACAAACCAGTGGGTTGATATGATCTGCGCAGATTGCACAACCAGTTCGACTCTGCTGTAGTAGCAACAAGGGAGTTCTGTTCGACTGGCCGTTTTGCACGATGTAGCTCCAGTTCAGCAAACGTAAGGATCATTCTAATTTATATCTTCTCACTGGGAAAGTAGAGCATAATAAAATGTATCCAGTAGTGGTCAGCTGTGTCTCCACCTGCACTAACTGAGCTTTTCAGACCCTGAATACATCCCTTAGGGCAGTGATACATGTGCCTGCATCATCCACAAGGAATTACCTGGGTAGAGCTTGGGAATGTCTGATGAAGTGTAGCCAAGGGGTTTTGAATTGAGGACTCCCCCAACTCCAGTTGCTGTAGAATATAACAGTATTTCTTCAGCCACTGACTGGATTACCTGCTTCAAGGACTAAACTTATTTCTCCCTGCAACTGCATGGATTTGGGAGGCCACTCAATGCACAATAAGGACCCAGGACATATAGTTACATTTTCCAAATTGCGGTTATGCTTAAGCCAAGTAGGAGGGTCAATAAAAGTGTATACAGTGAGGTGTGGATGAATGTTAGAGGGTATTTTAGAAAAGCATGTGAGCTTTCCAGTTCCTCTATACTCTTGCATCCCAGCTGAGTAAGCGACCCTTAGAGAATGTACCCATAATGCAGAGGTCCTAAATGCATTGTCACTGGAGTTATTGGGTGCTGCTGTTCTCACTTCCATGTTGGAATTTACTGTTTACAACAGTGAGGCTGAAGTTAGATGATTGGACCACTTCCCTCATTTGCTCCATCTACTTATGAATTGCATTACAACATAAGGTAAGATACAATAAGAAGTAGAAACTTTCCTTTATGGTAAAAAGACAGACATGCATAGGGCAATAAACTGGGGCCATGCCATTATTCCAATATCTCATAATTCTGAACCCCCATTCGTCCAAGAATGTCCCATTGGACCAAAAGGCCATTTGTCCAACAGCATGTTATTCCAAAAAGAAAACACCCATTGCTCTGATTAACTCCACTGACCTACTGTGCTTCCGATTGTCTAATCCTGATATTCTTACCCTAAACCTGAACAAACTCACTCCTAACCAACCAACCAACAAAGGTTCCGAATACTAGCCAAACATGGCACAGTAGGGCAGATCATGCCCCAAAAGGTCTGATGACATCTTTCTATATACCATTTAGCCATGTGCCCCTTTGGAGCTAGTGCATTTGTTTTTACAATACCAGGCTCTGGGACAAATGGGCTTCTGGTCCAATGGAACGTTTTTTGGACTATTTGGCCTTCGAAATTATAGTCCCCAATAAGCTAAGTGATTGCTCAAAAAGCAATGACTCCTGTACACACATTCCCAATGGTGAAATTAGTGAAATATTCAAAGTCATTCTTTGCTGCCTGCCCTCAACAATTCACTTGGGAGCAGAGAGACAGAAAGACTGTTAGTATAAACCTAACCTTAGCTATATATTTGTCTATCAGTCTTTGCTTTACTTCATCCTTCTTTTTTATTTATTTATTTATTTTTGACAACTGTCATAAGATGAAGGGACTGCTCTGTACTCTCAGTGCTTTGGTTGGATTACAGCCAGAGTTGGGGTAAAGCAGTGAGAAAGAAAGAGGTAGTGCAGAAATTAAGTTGAAGTTTTGCTACCCAGAGCTAGTAACCTTTCAGCTAATGAGTGGTTCGGAGACTTCTGTGGCTGGTACTGGCCTTTATGGAGTTCAGAGAACACATTTTAAATGTGTTGACTTTTTCCTTACCTTTACCTCGCCTGGATGGGCTGGCTGAGTAACACTTGCACTTTTATAGCAGCACTCTGCTGCTTAGTTACAGGATAGAGACACAAAACATGTATCTTAAGGCCAATTATAGCCATAATTTGATCATCAGGACTCATAATTACAGAGAGGATAAGGTCACTGTTAATTTGGTGATCTTGAGGCGTGTAAGGGACTTAAACGCACCAGCAGAGATGAGCATGACACCATAGTTATTACTGTAAATTAACCCTAACCCACAAAACAAATATCCGCATGAGGTTTTAACCTATTGTAATGAGTGTACAGATAGGTGGGGGGTAGAGCCATTTGTTCTGGTAGATCTTCTTAGTACTTTTTGTACAGAAGATTTTGTTCTTGTGTTTTAAGTGGTATGGGTGCATAAATGCCAAAGCAAATACAGCTTAGCCAGTGGTGTCACCACAAACCTTAAACAAACTTAATTTTAATAAATTTTCAGACAAGCATTTCATGAACAGTTTTACTATATGTGTGTGTACGATTTTGTGTTTAGGTGGAGAAGTGACCAAGCCGAGGTTCACTCAGTACTTCCGGGGCAGCCTGTCTGGACTGACCATCCGACCGGGGAAGATTGAGAGTCAGAAAGTCATTTCCTGTCTGCAGGCCTGCAAAGAGGGACTAGACATTAACTCTCTCGAAAGTCTGGATAAGAACATAAAGGTATTCATTCTTTTAATTTTACTCTTTTGTTTTTGTATGGATTAAACAAACATGATATAACATAGTGACATTAGAAGTCTATGTGAGCCTTGGAAGTGCTTGAAGGTGGATTTTGTTACCCTTCAGGCAAACTGTTTCCCTGTTTCCAGTCTTAATGCCAAGCTAAGCTAAATGTCCATAAGTTAATATTTATCTTTCATGCATGAGAGTGGTATCAGTCTTATCTAACTCTCATCAAAACATCAAGCACAACAACTGTATTTCCCATGGACTGTATGAATAATGGACATAGCTACCTTGATGTCACTTTTTGGTTTTTGGACTGCCGTTTTGGAGCCTATTGGCCATCGTTGTTGTCAGAGCTGTGGAGGAGTGAGGATCTGATACATAGATTCCTAAATCACCACGTGGTTTCCTCTAAACTCCTCAGACACCCCCCACCCTGCCACCCAACTTTCACCAGCTCAGCTAATCCATCTCCCTGCACTATGGAAGATAGCGGGCAAACAAGATGGATAGGGGTTTGTGCAGACTCAAAGCCTTCCCCCTACCCACCCTCTTCAGCCCTCTTCTCTCTCGCTCCCTCACCCCTGCTGCTCAGTCCACAGAGCTCCTTCTGCTGTGTTGCAACAAAGAGATCCTTACCAGCCTTTTGAGTCGACGAGCTGGGATGAGAAGAGGAGAGGAGAGCAGGACAACCTCTTTAGGGCCAGTGTGGTTTATCTTTTGAAAGCTATTTCATTTTCTTCTTAGCCGCACACTCGTCTGGCTCCCATAAGTCCATGGGAAGCTTAAGGACAGTTTAGCCAAGCAGGTGCAGGGCTGGCACAGCACAATCAGAGGAGAATAACAGGGAGGGAAGGAGAGACGGTGGGAGGTTGAGGCAGATAGACGGCAAGTAGAGCGACAGAGAACAGAAGATGAGAGGAGACAGCAAGAGAAGGGAAGGTGTGAAGGGGAAAATGACAGGGGAGAGGGAGTGCAGGGAGAGCCCCATGGAGTGCTGAAGTACTGTCGCCCTGCTGCTGAGAGGCAGTTTTAGGAAATGGGAGACACTCAGTGCACTCTTCAGTTCTAGCAGGAGACCACTAAACCCTCTTAAAAGTAAGGAGGGCTTCAAATCCCTACCATCAAACTCTGCAGGGGAGCACACACCTGTCAAACTATACTTGCAAGGAGAGTCCTTTGGCTGTTTTTTAGTCTCTTGATTTAAAGGGCCATACCAGTCTTCTCTACATGTTTTAGGTCATTTACTACAAAGTACACACATAATCCTTTCCCTATTATGCTCCTTTTTTGTCATCTTTGTAGTCACTTCTTTATACTGATCTGTGTACAGTACACAATTCTATTTGCAAAAACCTGAAAGTAACTTAAAACAGGTGATCCATCACAGTGCACATGTTGCTTTTAGTCAAAGTGACATTGGTGTTTCATAGTAATGCAGAACAAACATGATGTTCATTTTGATGGATTACCCGATTCAAACAAGTCTCTGCAAGCTGAGGTTCATAATAATGTGCAGTGAAATGAATAGAAATCAATGGCTGAGTGGTAGGTACTCTGGTTGAAATAAAAGCCTCTGCTACATATTTGGACATTTTAACCATTGCCATTGCACAGCCTGTTACAAATAATGACATATGTCTTTACTTCTTGTTGATGCAAAATGTAGTTTTTTTGTTTTGTTTTGTTTTGTTTTTTTGTGGTAGATGTATTCCATATTAAAGGATATGTTGGGCCTTTTTCAACCTTGACCTCGTTTTCCCACATTTTTTGGAGTCTAAGTGACTAATGGGAGCAACAATTTATTAAAATGGTCCAGTAATGAGCCAAAGTGCTACAGCTGGCAGCCACAAGACAGGCTGCAAAAAGGACATGTTTGCACCATCAATTTCCATCCACTAAAAGTATTTCTTTTCGCGACTGTCAGGCTCAGATTGTTATTCTGTTTGGCAGTTTATGAAAAAGACCCTGCAGAGATCTACCTTTTGTTAAAGAGTGAGATCCTTTTTGTTTTATGAGAAGCAGCCCCGAAATTGCTTTTGCCTATTCCACCAGACTCCAATAAAGAAACAGTCATTTAAGCATGTATAAAGCCAACATAATTTCATATCTAACTTATGTCAACCAAACCAGAGTTGGTGATGGTTGGAACATTTGAGAGACAAACCAAGATGGCATTTGTGAGTTTTATTTTACAATGATGTATGTGTTTTACAATGATGAAATCACTGTTTATTTCAATGGAGTCATGTGGGTTTGGAAAATAGCAATATGGAGGTTTTTTTCTAGTCAAACAATACATAAAGAGGATATTACTCTTTAATAAAATATATTTAAAAAGTTTATCTCTGTAAGAATACTCTCTATAAACTGTCAGATGCTTAAAGTAAACATATTAGCTTGTGAGTGGCAACAGTAAGCACTTTCTGTGGATAGAAATTGAATTGTTCATCATTCATATCATTGTATATGATCCCTGCGTCAAAATCTGGTTTCAGAGTAAAAGACAGCAAATCTTTTTCCTCAATAACACCATACAAATCTACCACATCTATAGCTATAAAGGCTCTGTTTGTGTTGACATTATATCATGAACTGCTTCAGGTCTCTATCCATCTAACATCTCTGTTTCCTCTCTCCGTAGTTCCACTTTAACCCAGCCCAGTCTATCTTAGTAATGGAGGGAGAGGACTTGGAAAACATGAACGCTGCTGTGAGGAAAGTTTCCTACATAAACTCTCGTCAGTTTCCAACACCAGGCATCCGACGTCTGCACATCTCCACTGCCGTCCAGTATGTACAATTCTTTTCTCCTCCTTCCCCTTTTTGTCTTTCTCACTATTTACATTTTTAGACTTTTTATCTACATTCCTATATTTGTTTTATTCGTGTTCTCCCCTGTCAGATACAAGGCGTGTTAGCCCACCTTGACACTTCTGTTAAGTGTTCAGACAACACAATAGATATCACAGCTTGACTTGATACAGAATTCCCTTCTCCCGCATTGATCCCAACCCCTCCCTCTCTCACTCCTCCCTCTCTGTTTCTCCTTTCCTCTGCTGTCACTTTCCCTTCCCTTTAATACACCATTTTCTGTTCGCTGTCGCCACCGGGGGCCAGTTTTTACATTTTCATGTCATGTATTAATAATTCTGCCTGGATTTTGCCAGAGGAACGAGAGAAAGAGATATACAGAGAGAGAGAACGAGAGTGTGTGTGAGGAGGAGAGAGAGAGAGAGTCTGGCTGGTAAAACAGACTCCCTCGGTGGGTTACTATTAAAATTCATGATTGTTTTAAATATATGTAGACCCCTGCAGCTCAGCCCAGGGGGTTCACTCTCCGCCCCTCCTGTTGGGTTCGACGCACGGCCGTGGGCCTAGAGAACTTCAACTAACACAGCAGAAGTGAGCGTGTGTGTGAGCATGTGTGTGTGTGTTTGTGTGTGCACTGCACAGGCGCCTGGTGATGAAGCAGAGTCATCGTAGCTAGAGGCACACCGATTATCAAGGAATACATTATGCTAATGATGGCTAAGCTTGCGTCACTGCTAAATGTTGTTTAAATTAAGTTTCTCTCGCAGACTGCTGACTGGTCGCCATAGCTATGTGCATGCCTGTGTGTGTGTGTGTGTGTGTGTGTGTGTGTGCATGTGTGTGTGTCCGTGCGTGCGTGCGTGCGTGTGTGTGTCTGTGTGTAAGGGATGGGAACAGCGTGAAACACTACTCACAGGCAGATATGTATGGCAAATGTGTGAAAGGGCGTCCATTCAAGAACACATGTTAAGACTCATTGATGAAGTGTAGTTTTTCAGCCTCCAATTTATTTTCATACTCACCCCCAGAAGAGACACCAGTGGAAAATAATCCCCTCAACTAAGTTAGTTACGCTGAGAGCCTGAAACGTGGCCTGCTGTCACAGCTCTGAATAAACTCCCCTCGCTGCTACAGACTGTATCGTTCCTCACAAATGCTCAGAGATGTTGAATATTTCCTGCCGATGCAATTAAACTTGTTTCTTGCTGACGCCAAGTAACTGCGATTACTGCAGGCGTAGAAAATAATTAAGCAAACAGTGCTAATTAACAACCCATGTGGAGTCCGCTGTAATATTTCCTATTATGGACAATGTTATTCCACTTTTCACTTGCAGAGTGCTTCATAGATAACCATAAAACTTCAATAAGAGTCCCTTTCACAAGCCAGGTGTGGCTACACATTTTCACAGGTCTTAATTAGATGCTATGATTGCCATTTACATTGCTGTCCATTATTATAGAGGTATTGCATCAGTATAAAACTCATTAAGCAGGAAATCAGCTACTCATTTGAGCTATTTCTAAGCAGCTTAGATTGTTCACTCAAATATAAATGTTTAAATTTTTGTCAAAATGGACATGTTACACATTGAAATCTCAGTCAGCTTATTTTACATAAATCATGAGAACCCAGGTGTAATTCATTCAGATTTTCTGGCAAACATGTGGTGACTGTGAAGCAGTAAAGACCAAATATGTTTCACTTCTTTCAATAATTATATTCCTTTAGTCTGTGAGGTTTCCACCCATCAAAAGAATCAGAATGTTTTTTTTTATTAAAAATGAATCCAAGTTATAAGTATAACTGTCTGCTAACTTTGATTCACAGACAAGGCCGCACCATAACTGACAATATTTTCTCTGCTTCCTTCACCATGTTGTTAGATGTTGCATGTTTCCACTCCTTGCTGGCTACAAAATAAAATAATAGTGTCCATGATTTTTCTTTGTTATGTTTCTTCTTGCTGCAGTTAACTTTTTCAATTTTAATCCTTTCCAAGACTGCATGTATTTCTTTTATGAGGGGAATCCTTCTTTCTCTCTCTAATTTGCTGTCTCATGGAGTTAGATCAAATGAATGATTCATATCTGATATGTTATTGGATAGCCTAATTTGTATACAAGTAATATGTATATTGTTTTAAAAACAAAAAAATAATAATTTGATAGCATTTCTCATCTTTACTGAGCACAAGTTCCATGCAAAAGGAATTAGAAGCCTATCCCATTTTAATGCGTGTCCCAAGTATAGGCCAGTTGAGTTCAGTGATTAAAACAAATAAAAGCCAGGGATATAAACTGAAGTTTTATTGGATGCTTAGAGTATAGATATATACACACACAAATACATAGCATACAATGTAAACTCTTTATGCAAATGTAATAATGGAAGAAAAAAAAGACACCACTTAATGCTAATAATTCAACAATGCATTGCATCCCATTATAGATGCACAAATTACAGTTGTGTGACAATTCACCTGTCTGCAAAGAAGCAAAATAATTATTCTTAAGCCTCTTTTGAAACCTTTATGAATAAAGGAGTAATTATCAATGAAGCCTGTGAAATCTTAGCTTCTTTGTATGTTTGTTTGTTTTTAAATAACCATTCATGAACTTGCCTGCAGAAATAAGACCTGTTCAGATTGTCTCACAATTATATCTGTGAATGCTGCATTCTATCAATGTGATCTAGAGTTGCATCTCTGCTGTTGTGAATGTTGTATCTAATAGGGATATTTAATGGAACTGAGCCATCATTAATGACCTGTGTTTCCTCTGGTTTTCTTGTCATAAGTCAAAATATCTGATAAAACTGTGCTGGTTTTCTTGACTGTCAAATTGTGTTTCTTTAATCAGGGTGTGTTTAATGTGTAACCTGCTGCCAGGCACTTTTACCTGCTCCGACAAATACTGCACATTAGATATAAATTTACTATAGCAAGTTGGCTGCTACAAAAATAAATAAATAAATAAATAAATAAATTACAAAAATCTGCATATTAGCACAGGTGCAGAGACAGTAAATCTGTCTGATAACATTTTACGAGCAGCATTCACAAGGGTTTGTATACATGATATTTTTGGCTCTTTGCACCTCAGCACTAGATAAAAGAGAATTCAAAATTAAAATGTGTGATTAGCAGGGTAAATATATTCAGTCAAGTCTGAGAGAACAGTGGACCCCTTAGGGATTTGTATTCCACCTGTTATGTGCAAGTGTAAAGTTGCACCAAAACTGTCACAGTACACAGTTTAACATTCAGAGTGATTTTCACTCTTAATTATTTTCTTAGTTGTATGTTTGCTACAGCTTTGCTCACAAGTTTAAGATAGATTTCAACCAGCTTTGCTTATGACTGCTAAGCTTATGTAGGGTCAGAGTGAGGGTTGTTAAGTTCAGTTCAGACAGCTGGATGAACTTCCTGTTGTCATGGTTGTGTGAGTGTATTGGCTAAAGGGTGTGTGTAACCCGTGTGCAAACTGTGCTTACACAGACACAAATTTATATGTGTAGTCTTGTTGATAACACGGGTGATTTAACCTCCAATGTGTTGTTTTAGCACTTCGTCCAGAACACACAGCAGTAAAAAGATTCTCATCAACTGAGTTAGTTTCATTGAGAGCCTGAAACATACCGCCCCCCAACACAACAAATCAGCAAGTGTTGGAAGAAAAAAAAAGACTCCCTCCAGACTGCCGCAGACAGTATCACTCCTTTCAAATAAACAGAGATGTTAATTAATTCCTCCAAATGCGATTAAATTTGTTTCGTGCTGACGACTAATAACTGCAATTACTGCAGGCAACGAGAAAATAAAAGTAACCGGCGCTAATCTTTGCAACAGCCCTTTTAGGCTCCCTTGTCATATTTCTTTATAATTAAGTTGGACTGGCTCCAGATTTTTGTTTCTTTTTGTTTTTTTCTCAGCTCGGCAGGCCCACGCAGCAGCCGTCTCCCTGCATCACTGAATTTGTATCTCCCACCGCTCACAACAATGGCTTAGTGCCCGAGCAGCCAACTGACACACACCACCAGCTGCGGCCACAGGAAAGGAGAGATTACATGATGCCCCCAAACCTGTTTTTGTCTCAAACTGTGGCCTCAGACAACTCACTGTGGAGGATTAGAGACAACAGATAAGTTTCCATCTAGCTGTCAGGCAAAGTTTTAGGGATTTTTGTCCTTTAATGTTTAAAAAACAAAATGTGAATTTTTTTTTCAACAGCTGAGTAAAAGTCAGAAATAAACTATGCCAAAAGCGCATCCATGAAAAAAGTTAATAAGTTTGTGCTATCTAAGGACGAAAGGAAAGATTGTCATACATCGGCCAGTGGTAGTACCACATTTGTTTTGATGCCCTGAGTGAATATGTTTCTGTTCAAATATGTATAACTTGGAAAAGTAAAGATATTTCAACTTTATTACATTTTACTCAACTTCTGGTCCTTGTCATCTCATTTGCAAAGCACAATCTGTTGATAAGTACTTTACATATACTCTAGTATCCCTATTTTTACTCTTATCTCAGTTTAAAACAGGGTATGAAAGGGATATGAAACCTGGTAGTTCATATCTCTATATGGTTCCTGTCTTTCGTGACCAACTTTTCATTAATTTTCTACACCATCCTCACAAGGTGGTATAATCATACAATAATGCAAAATATACAAATGTAAGTACAGAAAAGAAAAGAAAGTGGGGCAAAGAGCGATCCCCTCGCCCACTCTGCCTCCCAGCCTTTTTTGCAATTTATAGCAGTTCATCTATTCATACACATATAATATGGCATATCATAAATGTACACTAACTTAGCCATGAAGCCCTATTACTTGCCCTTCAAACAGCTTTTAGAATCTGCAGAAGCAACTTTGACTTTTCCATTTCCCAGTCTCTGATATTTCTGGACTGAGGTTCTGGTATATTCACTGGTCACCATTTTAAAGTGTGTTCAAAAATTCCCTTAACTGAATGGAAAAAGTAGTCTCCATTGCATGCACGGTACTTCATGCTAACTATTTCATAATGCAGGTGAGGGCAGAAATTACAATTGTGCTTTACTTTACTCTCCAGCCATAAGTGATGCCACAAAATGACAATTGGTCATGAGTGTCCGAAATCTATATTTACTACTCAGAGTACACTATTGAGTGTTTAAAAGTAAAATTTAAAATCATTAAAGTAGGCAAAATTTTAAATAAATTTCTTTGTTTACCTCAGCAGCACAGAGAACCAGACTAGACAGGCCATCCTCCAGTTAATGCAAACTCAAACCTTCCTCCATGTTTAACTGTTGCCCCAGATCAATTCAGTATTGAGTTTGGAGAGAAGGGCAAAAGCTTGCTTGATCCTGATCATTAATATGATACAGACTGTTAAAGCGGGGCCTCACGATTCTTCAGACATTTTGGATTTTAAGCAAGAGGTGCCAGAAAAGTTACACTAAGGAAATAGAGTGAGTCGTCCACTAATCTGTAGATCTGATCTGCACTTGGATCCCTGGTTATTGTGGTCCACATGTGGAACTTCCTCCAGGTATGTTTTATTTAAAAGTCTTGCAGTCTAAGCATTACAGGCTGGATTTTAATATGAAAACAGGAAGTTTCGTTAATTGTAGCTTGAAGTTTTTTCTTTTCTTTTCTTTTCTTTTCTTTTCTTTTCTTTTCTTTTCTTTTCTTTTCTTTTTTACGTTTAATATGAGAATTCAAACTATTAATGTATTGGACATCAATCTGACAATCAATTTGACAATTTAAGGGTAGACTGAGCATCTGAAATAAGTTACTAAAAATTATTTCTCCCAGTTCGTTTATGCTTAAAAATACCCCCAAAGTAGTACAAACCAAAGGTCATATGTAAATGGCTGGGACAGTGTGTATAATGTCATGCAAAGCAAATACATAACAGAAACTTCTCCGACACGTCTAATATCCAAAGACACTTTTTAGGTGTTTTGCCTTCATGTTCAGCCAAAGGAGCTCATTTTTACTGTTGTTTCCTTTCGCTTTTTCTATACCCGTTAAAATTCATATCAAATTACCCAGCTAGAGATGAGAAAATATGTAGGAATTCACTATATGGATTTATGCATTGCAGCATAGTTTACATCAGAATGTATGTGAGAGGTGAAATCTCATATATACACCAGGTCTCCAATGCAGGAAATAAGCTTGTTATGGTTTCTTGCTGTAGCTGCTTACAGAGCCACAAAAAGGAGAGAATGCATTGATGTCCCTCCCACTGACAGATGTTTGTGTGCTTGACAGGCTTTCAGTGAAATGTAAAAACAAAAATCTGGTTGTTTGTTCAGCTTTCACGGCTTGTGCCATCACCGTTTCCACCCCCAGCCCCCACCTCTGTGCTTTTCTCATTTTAATGTCTCTTATTTTCCATTTGATTGATGTGTAATCTGCAGTCTTTATGCTGTGTGTATGTGTGCATCAACCAAGGCATCAGAATGATGTTCATTTATGTAAGTATGGCCTTGTGTGTGTGTGTGTGTGTGTGTGTGTGTGTGTGTGTGTGTGTGTGTGTGTGTGTGTGTGTGTGTGTGCGTGTGTGCGTGTGCGTGTGCGCGCACGCTCTCCTGTGTGGCTGTGTTGTGAGCTCACAGCCAGCTAGCTTGGGTCCTAGAGAGCCGATTTCTGTCTGTCTGTTAAAGGTTGCCAGTGGATGCTGCACGTTTAAACACATGCTAACACACGCTGACAGGAAGGCAGGGAGGCAAGCAGGCACGTATGAAATCACAGCGGGCACACTGCTGCAGGTCTGTGTCTGCTGCCCGATTACCGACAGAGCATTTTACCCCAGAATAACTGCACTCACTGTGCTATTAATCATCTTTAGTAAAGTGAAGAAGTCCTGTTGGTATTGATAAGCTTTATTAGCTGCTGTACTGTTCCAGAGGTATGTTCCAGTGCTGAATAGCTTCTTGTGTTGGCAACAGAGCTACTTTATGAGATGTCTTTATGAGTGCTCCTCTGTGCCCTCCGCCCTTCAGTGCTGTCTGTGGTTCTCATATAAAACCATCTCTTCTCTCAACAGGGTTCATCCATGTTAAGAGAAATCAGGATGAAAATAGAGAAATGCACTTGTTGACACAGTCATACTTTCATGAAGGGCAACTTTTATAAGGTCTATGGAAGATTGTGGTCATTGTCATGGTATTGCAAAATAATTCTGTTTCAGCAACATTAGTCACCAATGAGAGAACTTTTTGCCATCTACTGGAATAACACTTCCATACACATCCACAGGAGACAGAAACTTCATTGAGATTATCAAAAAGAGGACCATTAATGTTTACTGTAGAGGTAGGAGATAGATGCATGCCTCCTTTCTGCCTAGTGATATGGTTGCTATGTGTAATTCGACAGACAGAAAATAGTTCCTACATGAAACTGCTCACAACAAGGTCTATGGATTATCTTATTAGTACCTCTTCATAACGCGGCAACTCACACTGAAACAGTCTATAGATTAATGAATAGCACTACAGGTAAGAGGCTAAATATGTTTGCCCAAAGCTTTAATTAAACTTTAAATTTTTATTTAATTTAATAATTATTTAATTTAATCAAATATTTTGGATTTTGGGGGCAAGCTGCCCCTTTAATATTAAAGGAATAGTTAAAGATTTTAGAAAATACACTTCTTTGCTTTTTAGCCAAGATTTTAAGATTGATACCACTCGTATATGTAGGCTTACACTAAATATGAAGCTATCACCAGCAGGTGATCAGCTTGTCAGCAAAAAGACTGGTGCGAGAGGCAAAATATAAAAATGACAATTTGTGTCATCTCTGTAACCTGTTTCACCAGCATTTTAATGACTATTATTTTAATGACTAATTTAAAGTAAGTCCTAGCTACAATTTGTTGTCGAAACTGTTATATCTTACCTTGACATTTAAAAACATTGCACTTTTCCACAAAATGTAACTTATTTTGACCTGAAATCACCTAAACCAGGCTTTTTACATTGTATTTTAGGTAGGCATTTTACATGGCTGCTTTGTCTGACTCTGATTGGTAACATTAGAGCCGCACCTGATGCTAGTCCAGAATGTGTTGGGGTGTTTGTAACTTTAATAACCTATTGCTCATTAAATGAGTCATGGCTAAAGACACCCTATGAAGTATGAAGAAACATCACAACACTGCCAACAGTGCCACCTCACATTTTCACGCCTCAATTTGTCTTCCAGCTCTCATGCTCCTGTCCTTCTTCACCTTTCTAGGTGCTTTGGTGAAGACACTTGTATCACTATCCCAGACATCGATGCAGTGGTCATGGTTTTGCAGCCCAGCGAGCCCAGGATAACCATCAGTGGAGTGGACAGACTGAATCGGCCAGCCTCCGACCTCAGAGCGCAGGGAGGCACAATTCTGTTCCAGGACCTCCACATCATCAGCACAGTCGCCAGGGCAGACGCCACCACACATCACACAGGTAAGGACTGTTACATGGCGGCAACTGTGCTATCAAGGGCAACAATATGATAGAAGTTGGTTCCATCATGCTTAAAGTCAGTGAAAGATAATCTTTACATAAAGCTTTAAACGTTTTGTCCATTGGCTCTTGGTAACATTCAATAAATTTGCAACCCTTCAGACACAAATATTAAGGGGTGGGAAGCCAGTTAGGGATCAGTATTTTATTGCAGCATTAAAACTGGAGAGAAAGGAGGAATTTTTAAAACTTATAGCAAGAGGGAATGGTATTTTAAAATACTTTTACAGGGTATGTTCCTTGTGAGAAGCTCCTGCTCCAAAAGGCAGCAGTCTGAGTGTACCTCACACCATGGGAGATGCATACACAACCCTGCAGGTAGAAACCTGTCTTGACTAAATATTTCAGCAGTTTTTCATATTGATAATGTGTTCACTCATTCATGAAGTCCCATAGCCATGCAGTGCCACCTGTCTCCCTATGAAAACAGACCTCCAGAGAAAGCTAAACATTGCATAATGCCTCACAAAACTGTGAATCAGCAGCAGTGAGCATTTCTTTATCTGGTACATCTGCATGCACCATGAACTCAACAAAACAAAAGTTGTGGTGCTTTTCACACCACCAAATTCTCTCCTGCCTGGTCTTTCACCAGGTTGTTAAAATGCTTAAGTATGACTTTTTGATGCAATTTTGGTCCACATGCTAAAGTATGACGTTTTTTAATGTGAATTTAGGACCCTATGCTATAGTATGACTTTTTTGGGCGATTTTGAACCACATACTATACGATGAGTTTTTGACACACACTTGGACCCTGTGATATAGTGTGACATTTTTGACAGGATTTTGGACCACATAATATAATATGACTTTTGTCACAATTTCGGAACACATACTAAAGTATGACTTTATGACGCGATTTTCAACCACATACCATACAACAAGTTTTTGACGTGAATTTGGACCCTGTGCTATAGTCTGAAATTCTGATGCGATTTTTGGCACCTGAATGCAGTTCTTTTTATCTCCTTCGTAATTGAATGTCAGTCGTGGGGCGCATAATTGATCTGTTGATACATTCACTCTGATCAGATCAATGGATTAGAGAAGATATTTGCAGATTTTTGTAAGTAACTTTTAACGCACTGGACATTCTGCTGCTCCTCTCTGCCGCTACGGTGCTATACATAACCCAACCATGTACATACTTTAATACTACTCCTAATTAACAGTCCAGCTCCATTCATTGAGACTATAGTCGAACAAATTAGACTACGCCACCCCGCCATAGTCCTGGTTATTATTGGGAAACACTGATTGAATAATTATTGTCACAAATAGTGTTTTTAGTTGATTTTTAAAATTTTCTATATCTCCCCCTTTTTCCCCTCAAAGTTTGCGGGTTGCTATCCCCACTTTGAAAAACAATTTGCTATACTATGTGGTTTTTAGCTGTTTTTTGGACATACTATACCATGACGTTTTTGGTCATTTTTCAGACATGCTACATTACCATGTTTGTTTCAGTTTTTTCAAAAATCTATACTATGATGTGTCTGGACATGCTATTTTATGTGGTTTTCAAATGTTTTTATTTTGGACATATCATATTTTTTCAATATACCATACTATGATGTTTTTGGTCACTTTTCCTATATGCTATATTATGATGCTTTTGGATGTTTTTTCAACATGCTATACTATGTCGTATTGCGACATGCAATACTGTGTGTGTTCCAGCTGTTTTTTGGACGTCATACTTTCACATTTTTTGACATACTATACTATAACGTTCTCAGTTTTCAACGTGCTGTATTACGATGTTTTTGGCTATTTTTTTGACATGCTATTCTATGACGCGTCTCAACATGCTATACTATGTGGTTTTCAGCTGTGTTTTTGACATGCTATACTTTGACACACTTGACATCATTGGTAATTCTTCAGACATGCTATATTATAATGTTTGTGGATGTTTTTTCGACACACTAAATCATGACATGTCTCGATATGCTATACTATTTGGTTTTCAGCTGTTTTTTGGACATGCCATATTTTGACATTTTTTGCCATACTACAGTCTTGCTTCTTTGGTCATTTTTTCAACTTGCTATTTTATGGGGTCTCTGCCTTTTCTTTTTTTTTTTTCAAAATTGAATACTGTAACATAACTCTACATGCTGTATTAAATGTTTTTCAGCAGGTTGTTGGACACGTCATATTTTGTCATTTTTTGCCATACTATAGCCTTGCTTCTTTGGTCAGTTTTCAGCACGTTATGGATGGGCTTTCTGGACATTTTTTTATGTTTTTTTTTCAACATTGTATACAATAACATGACTCTACAGTCTACTCTACGAGCTACAATATGTAATTTTCAGCCATTTCTTTGACATGTCAAAATTTGACCTCTATCAACATACTATACTGTGTCGTTTTAGGCCATTTTTTCGACATGCTAAATTATGACCTTTTTGGCCTTTATTTCAACATTGTATACTATGACTTGTCTTTTCAAACTACGATATGTCATTTTCAGTCATTTTTTTTGACACGTCCAAATCTGTCATTTTTTGACATACTATAGGATGGCGTTTTTGGCCAGATTTTTGAACATTCTAAGTCATGCTGAAACTGCCTTTATTTCAACATTTTATACTATGACATTTCATCACAAGCTATAATTAGTGATTTTCAGCCATTTTTTGACATGTCATAAATATGGCTAAAAATGAAGCCAAGCAGCAAACAGGTAGTTTGCTTTTTGGCCCATAATAGGTTTGTATGTCTTTTTTAGCCACTCTCCAGTTTCTCAGAAGAATGAAAAGGCAATCAACCAGGGTTGGTAGAAAAAGCTTAAAACTGCTCAAGGCAGGATTTATTCAAGGACAAAAATGTAAAAAGCATGAATCAAAAATAACACTTCCCTCATTCTCTGTCAAAGGAGCCAAATAAATCATTTAACACAGAGACAAGATAAATTAAAACTTTTTTGACATTTGTTGAGTCATTGTACTGTATATTGTGACGTGTCTTGTCAAACCATGATATGTCGTTTTCAAAATTCCAAAATTTCAAAATTTGACGTCATACTTTAGCATTTCAAAAAAATTAGACTATAGTAGGCTGGAAAATCTCAAATTTTCGAAACAGCCAAAAACAGTTGGAAGCCGCATTAAAGAACGTGCCGAGACACGCCATAGTAAAGAATGTTGCAAAAACAGCCCAAAATTGCACATTTTGGCATGTTGAAAAAATGACCGAAAAAGCAAGGCTATAGTAAGGCAAAAATGTCAAAAAATGACCCGTCCCAAAAACAGCTAAAAACAATTGGAAACTGCTTAAAAGAGCCTGCCGAGACACGCCATAGTAAAGAATATTGCAAAAGTAGCCCAAAAATGCAGATTTTGGCATGTTGAAAAAATGACTGAAAAAGCAAGGCTATAGTAAGGCAAAAATGTCAAAAAAAGACCCGTCCCAAAAACAGCTAAAAACAGTTGGAAACCGCTTTTAAGAGCCTGCCGAGACACGCCATAGTAAAGAATGTTGCAAAAACAGCCCCAAAATGCAGATTTTGGCATGTTGAAAAAATGACCGAAAAAGCAAGGCTATAGTAAGGCAAAAATGTCAAAAAAAGACCCATCCCAAAAACAGCTAAAAACAGTTGCAAACCGCATTAAAGAATGTGCCGAGACACGCCATAGTACAGAATGTTTCAAAAACAGCCCCAAAATGCAGATTTTGGCATGTTGAAAAAATGGCCGAAAAAGCAAGGCTATAGTAAGGCAAAAATGTCAAAAAAAGACCCGTCCCAAAAACAGGCAAAAACAGTTGGAAACTGCTTTAAAGAGCCTGCCGAGACACGCCATAGTAAAGAATGTTGCAAAAACAGCCCAAAATTGCACATTTTGGCATGTTGAAAAAATGACCGAAAAAGCAAGGCTATAGTAAGGCAAAAATGTCAAAAAAAGACCCGTCCCAAAAACAGCTAAAAACAGTTGGAAACTGCTTTTAAGAGCCTGCCGAGACACGCCATAGTAAAGAATGTTGCAAAAACAGCCCCAAAATGCAGATTTTGGCATGTTGAAAAAATGACCGAAAAAGCAAGGCTATAGTAAGGCAAAAATGTCAAAAAAAGACCCATCCCAAAAACAGCTAAAAACAGTTGCAAACCGCATTAAAGAATGTGCCGAGACACGCCATAGTAAAGAATGTTTCAAAAACAGCCCCAAAATGCAGATTTTGGCATGTTGAAAAAATGACCGAAAAAGCAAGGCTATAGTAAGGCAAAAATGTCAAAAAATGACCCATCCCAAAAACAGCTAAAAACAATTGGAAACTGCTTAAAAGAGCCTGCTGAGACACGCCATAGTAAAGACTGTTGCAAAAACGGCCCAGAAATGGAGATTTTGGCATGTTGAAAAAATGACCAAAAAAGCAAGGCTATAGTAAGGCAAAAATGTCAAAAAAAAGACCCGTCCCAAAAACAGCTAAAAACAGTTGGAAACTGCTTTTAAGAGCCTGCCGAGACACGCCATAGTAAAGAATATTGCAAAAGTAGCCCAAAAATGCAGATTTTGGCATGTTGAAAAAATGACTGAAAAAGCAAGGCTATAGTAAGGCAAAAATGTCAAAAAAAGACCCGTCCCAAAAACAGCTAAAAACAGTTGGAAACCGCATCAAAGAACGTGCTGAGACATGCCATAGTAAAGAATGTTGCAAAAACAGCCCCAAAATGCAGATTTTGGCATGTTGAAAAAATGGCCGAAAAAGCAAGGCTATAGTAAGGCAAAAATGTCAAAAAAAAGACCCGTCCCAAAAACAGCTAAAAACAGTTGGAAACTGCTTTTAAGAGCCTGCCGAGACACGCCATAGTAAAGAATATTGCAAAAGTAGCCCAAAAATGCAGATTTTGGCATGTTGAAAAAATGACCGAAAAAGCAAGGCTATAGTAAGGCAAAAATGTCAAAAAATGACCCGTCCCAAAAACAGCCAAAAACAGTTGGAAACTGCTTTTAAGAGCCTGCCGAGACACGCCATAGTAAAGAATATTGCAAAAGTAGCCCAAAAATGCAGATTTTGGCATGTTGAAAAAATGACCAAAAAAGCAAGGCTATAGTAAGGCAAAAATGTCAAAAAATGACCCGTCCCAAAAACAGCTAAAAACAGTTGAAACCTGCTTAAAAGAGCCTGCCAAGACACGCCATAGTAAAGAATGTTTCAAAAACAGCTCCAAAATGCAGATTTTGGCATGTTGAAAAAATGACAGAAAAAGCAAGGCTATAGTAAGGCAAAAATGTCAAAAAAAGACCCGTCCCAAAAACAGGCAAAAACAGTTGGAAACTGCTTTAAAGAGCCTGCCGAGACACGCCATAGTAAAGAATGTTGCAAAAACAGCCCAAAATTGCACATTTTGGCATGTTGAAAAAATGACTGAAAAAGCAAGGCTATAGTAAGGCAAAAATGTCAAAAAAAGACCCGTCCCAAAAACAGCTAAAAACAGTTGCAAACCGCATTAAAGAATGTGCCGAGACACGCCATAGTAAAGAATGTTTCAAAAACAGCCCCAAAATGCAGATTTTGGCATGTTGAAAAAATGACCGAAAAAGCAAGGCTATAGTAAGGCAAAAATGTCAAAAAATGTCCCATCCCAAAAACAGCTAAAAACAATTGGAAACTGCTTAAAAGAGCCTGCTGAGACACGCCATAGTAAAGACTGTTGCAAAAACGGCCCAGAAATGGAGATTTTGGCATGTTGAAAAAATGACCAAAAAAGCAAGGCTATAGTAAGGCAAAAATGTCAAAAAAAAGACCCGTCCCAAAAACAGCTAAAAACAGTTGGAAACTGCTTTTAAGAGCCTGCCGAGACACGCCATAGTAAAGAATATTGCAAAAGTAGCCCAAAAATGCAGATTTTGGCATGTTGAAAAAATGACTGAAAAAGCAAGGCTATAGTAAGGCAAAAATGTCAAAAAAAGACCCGTCCCAAAAACAGCTAAAAACAGTTGGAAACCGCATCAAAGAACGTGCTGAGACATGCCATAGTAAAGAATGTTGCAAAAACAGCCCCAAAATGCAGATTTTGGCATGTTGAAAAAATGGCCGAAAAAGCAAGGCTATAGTAAGGCAAAAATGTCAAAAAAAAGACCCGTCCCAAAAACAGCTAAAAACAGTTGGAAAGTGCTTTTAAGAGCCTGCCGAGACACGCCATAGTAAAGAATATTGCAAAAGTAGCCCAAAAATGCAGATTTTGGCATGTTGAAAAAATGACCGAAAAAGCAAGGCTATAGTAAGGCAAAAATGTCAAAAAATGACCCGTCCCAAAAACAGCCAAAAACAGTTGGAAACTGCTTTTAAGAGCCTGCCGAGACACGCCATAGTAAAGAATATTGCAAAAGTAGCCCAAAAATGCAGATTTTGGCATGTTGAAAAAATGACCAAAAAAGCAAGGCTATAGTAAGGCAAAAATGTCAAAAAATGACCCGTCCCAAAAACAGCTAAAAACAGTTGAAACCTGCTTAAAAGAGCCTGCCAAGACACGCCATAGTAAAGAATGTTTCAAAAACAGCTCCAAAATGCAGATTTTGGCATGTTGAAAAAATGACAGAAAAAGCAAGGCTATAGTAAGGCAAAAATGTCAAAAAAAGACCCGTCCCAAAAACAGGCAAAAACAGTTGGAAACTGCTTTAAAGAGCCTGCCGAGACACGCCATAGTAAAGAATGTTGCAAAAACAGCCCAAAATTGCACATTTTGGCATGTTGAAAAAATGACCGAAAAAGCAAGGCTATAGTAAGGCAAAAATGTCAAAAAAAGACCCGTCCCAAAAACAGCTAAAAACAGTTGGAAACTGCTTTTAAGAGCCTGCCGAGACACGCCATAGTAAAGAATGTTGCAAAAACAGCCCCAAAATGCAGATTTTGGCATGTTGAAAAAATGACCGAAAAAGCAAGGCTATAGTAAGGCAAAAATGTCAAAAAAAGACCCATCCCAAAAACAGCTAAAAACAGTTGCAAACCGCATTAAAGAATGTGCCGAGACACGCCATAGTAAAGAATGTTTCAAAAACAGCCCCAAAATGCAGATTTTGGCATGTTGAAAAAATGACCGAAAAAGCAAGGCTATAGTAAGGCAAAAATGTCAAAAAATGACCCGTCCCAAAAACAGCTAAAAACAGTTGAAACCTGCATTAAAAAGCGTGCCGAGACACGCCATAGCAAAGACTGTTGCAAAAACAGCCCAAAAATGCAGATTTTGGCATGTTGAAAAAATGACCGAAAAAGCAAGGCTATAGTAAGGCAAAAATGTCAAAAAATGACCCATCCCAAAAACAGCTAAAAACAATTGGAAACTGCTTAAAAGAGCCTGCCGAGACACGCCATAGTAAAGAATGTTGCAAAAACGGCCCAGAAATGCAGATTTTGGCATGTTGAAAAAATGACCGAAAAAGCAAGGCTATAGTAAGGCAAAAATGTCAAAAAATGACCCGTCCCAAAAACAGCCAAAAACAGTTGGAAACCGCATTAAAGAATGTGCTGAGACACGCCATAGTAAAGAATGTTACAAAAGTAGCCCAAAAATGCAGATTTTGGCATGTTGAAAAAATGACCAAAGAAGCAAGGCTATAGTAAGGCAAAAATGTCAAAAAAAGACCCGTCCCAAAAACAGCCAAAAACAGTTGGAAACTGCTTTAAAGAACATGCCGAGACACGCCATAGTAAAGAATGTTACAAAAGTAGCCCAAAAATGCAGATTTTGGCATGTTGAAAAAATGACCGAAAAAGCAAGGCTATAGCAAGGCAAAAATGTCAAAAAATGACCCGTCCCAAAAACAGCTAAAAACAATTGGAACCTGCTTAAAAGAGCCTGCCGAGACACGCCATAGTAAAGAATGTTTCAAAAACAGCCCCAAAATGCAGATTTTGGCATGTTGAAAAAATGACCGAAAAAGCAAGGCTATAGTAAGGCAAAAATGTCAAAAAAAGACCCGTCCTAAAAACAGGCAAAAACAGTTGGAAACCGCATTAAAGAACGTGCCGAGACACGCCATAGTAAAAAATGTTGCAAAAACAGCCCCAAAATGCAGATTTTGGCATGTTGAAAAAATGACCGAAAAAGCAAGGCTATAGTAAGGCAAAAATGTCAAAAAATGACCCGTCCCAAAAACAGCTAAATACAGTTGAAACCTGCATTAAAAAGCGTGCCGAGACACGCCATAGCAAAGAATGTTACAAAGACAGCCCCAAAATGCAGATTTTGGCATGTTGAAAAAATGACCGAAAAAGCAAGGCTATAGTAAGGCAAAATGTCAAAAATGACCCGTCCCAAAAACAGCCAAAAACAGTTGCAAACCGCATTAAAGAACGTGCCGAGACACGCCATAGTAAAGAATGTTACAAAAGTAGCCCAAAAATGCAGATTTTGGCATGTTGAAAAAATGACCGAAAAAGCAAGGCTATAGTAAGGCAAAAATGTCAAAAAAAGACCCGTCCCAAAAACAGCTAAAAACAATTGGAAACTGCTTTTAAGAGCCTGCCGAGACATGCCATCGTAAAGAATATTGCAAAAACATCCCAAAAATGCAGATTTTGGCATGTTGAAAAAATGACCGAAAAAGCAAGGCTATAGCAAGGCAAAACTGTCAAAAAATGACCCGTCCCAAAAACAGCTAAAAACAATTGGAACCTGCTTAAAAGAGCCTGCCGAGACACGCCATAGTAAAGAATGTTTCAAAAACAGCCCCAAAATGCAGATTTTGGCATGTTGAAAAAATGACCGAAAAAGCAAGGCTATAGTAAGGCAAAAATGTCAAAAAAAGACCCGTCCTAAAAACAGGCAAAAACAGTTGGAAACCGCATTAAAGAACGTGCCGAGACACGCCATAGTAAAGAATGTTGCAAAAACAGCCCCAAAATGCAGATTTTGGCATGTTGAAAAAATGACCGAAAAAGCAAGGCTATAGTAAGGCAAAAATGTCAAAAAATGACCCGTCCCAAAAACAGCTAAATACAGTTGAAACCTGCATTAAAAAGCGTGCCGAGACACGCCATAGCAAAGAATGTTACAAAGACAGCCCCAAAATGCAGATTTTGGCATGTTGAAAAAATGACCGAAAAAGCAAGGCTATAGTAAGGCAAAAATGTCAAAAAATGACCCGTCCCAAAAACAGCCAAAAACAGTTGCAAACCGCATTAAAGAACGTGCCGAGACACGCCATAGTAAAGAATGTTACAAAAGTAGCCCAAAAATGCAGATTTTGGCATGTTGAAAAAATGACCGAAAAAGCAAGGCTATAGTAAGGCAAAAATGTCAAAAAATGACCCATCCCAAAAACAGCTAAAAACAATTGGAAACTGCTTTTAAGAGCCTGCCGAGACATGCCATCGTAAAGAATATTGCAAAAACATCCCAAAAATGCAGATTTTGGCATGTTGAAAAAATGACCGAAAAAGCAAGGCTATAGTAAGGCAAAAATGTCAAAAAATGACCCGTCCCAAAAACAGCCAAAAACAGTTGGAAACTGCATTAAAGAACGTGCCGAGACACGCCATAGTAAAGAATGTTACAAAAGTAGCCCAAAAATGCAGATTTTGGCATGTTGAAAAAATGACCAAAAAAGCAAGGCTATAGTAAGGCAAAAATGTCAAAAAAAAGACCCGTCCCAAAAACAGCTAAAAACAGTTGGAAACTGCTTTTCAGAGCCTGCCGAGACACGCCATAGTAAAGAATATTGCAAAAGTAGCCCAAAAATGCAGATTTTGGCATGTTGAAAAAATGACCGAAAAAGCAAGGCTATAGTAAGGCAAAAATGTCAAAAAATGACCCGTCCCAAAAACAGCCAAAAACAGTTGGAAACTGCTTTTAAGAGCCTGCCGAGACACGCCATAGTAAAGAATATTGCAAAAGTAGCCCAAAAATGCAGATTTTGGCATGTTGAAAAAATGACCAAAAAAGCAAGGCTATAGTAAGGCAAAAATGTCAAAAAATGACCCGTCCCAAAAACAGCTAAAAACAGTTGAAACCTGCTTAAAAGAGCCTGCCAAGACACGCCATAGTAAAGAATGTTTCAAAAACAGCTCCAAAATGCAGATTTTGGCATGTTGAAAAAATGACAGAAAAAGCAAGGCTATAGTAAGGCAAAAATGTCAAAAAAAGACCCGTCCCAAAAACAGCTAAAAACAGTTGAAACCTGCATTAAAAAGCGTGCCGAGACACGCCATAGCAAAGAATATTGCAAAAACAGCCCAAAAATGCAGATTTTGGCATGTTGAAAAAATGGCCGAAAAAGCAAGGCTATAGTAAGGCAAAAATGTCAAAAAATGACCCGTCCCAAAAACAGCCAAAAACAGTTGGAAACTGCTTTAAAGAGCCTGCCGAGACACGCCATAGTAAAGAATGTTGCAAAAACGGCCCAGAAATGGAGATTTTGGCATGTTGAAAAAATGACCGAAAAAGCAAGGCTATAGTAAGGCAAAAATGTCAAAAAAAAGACCCGTCCCAAAAACAGCTAAAAACAGTTGGAAACTGCTTTTAAGAGCCTGCCGAGACACGCCATAGTAAAGAATATTGCAAAAGTAGCCCAAAAATGCAGATTTTGGCATGTTGAAAAAATGACTGAAAAAGCAAGGCTATAGTAAGGCAAAAATGTCAAAAAAGACCCGTCCCAAAAACAGGCAAAAACAGTTGGAAACTGCTTTAAAGAGCCTGCCGAGACACGCCATAGTAAAGAATGTTGCAAAAACGGCCCAGAAATGGAGATTTTGGCATGTTGAAAAAATGACCGAAAAAGCAAGGCTATAGTAAGGCAAAAATGTCAAAAAATGACCCGTCCCAAAAACAGCCAAAAACAGTTGGAAACCGCATTAAAGAATGTGCTGAGACACGCCATAGTAAAGAATGTTACAAAAGTAGCCCAAAAATGCAGATTTTGGCATGTTGAAAAAATGACCAAAGAAGCAAGGCTATAGTAAGGCAAAAATGTCAAAAAATGACCCATCCCAAAAACAGCTAAAAACAATTGGAAACTGCTTAAAAGAGCCTGCTGAGACACGCCATAGTAAAGAATGTTGCAAAAACGGCCCAGAAATGGAGATTTTGGCATGTTGAAAAAATGACCAAAAAAGCAAGGCTATAGTAAGGCAAAAATGTCAAAAAAAGACCCGTCCCAAAAACAGCCAAAAACAGTTGGAAACTGCTTTAAAGAACATGCCGAGACACGCCATAGTAAAGAATGTTACAAAAGTAGCCCAAAAATGCAGATTTTGGCATGTTGAAAAAATGACCGAAAAAGCAAGGCTATAGTAAGGCAAAAATGTCAAAAAATGACCCGTCCCAAAAACAGCTAAAAACAATTGGAACCTGCTTAAAAGAGCCTGCCGAGACACGCCATAGTAAAGAATGTTTCAAAAACAGCCCCAAAATGCAGATTTTGGCATGTTGAAAAAATGACCGAAAAAGCAAGGCTATAGTAAGGCAAAAATGTCAAAAAAAGACCCGTCCTAAAAACAGGCAAAAACAGTTGGAAACCGCATTAAAGAACGTGCCGAGACACGCCATAGCAAAGAATGTTGCAAAAACAGCCCCAAAATGCAGATTTTGGCATGTTGAAAAAATGACCGAAAAAGCAAGGCTATAGTAAGGCAAAAATGTCAAAAAATGACCCGTCCCAAAAACAGCTAAATACAGTTGAAACCTGCATTAAAAAGCGTGCCGAGACACGCCATAGCAAAGAATGTTACAAAGACAGCCCCAAAATGCAGATTTTGGCATGTTGAAAAAATGACCGAAAAAGCAAGGCTATAGTAAGGCAAAAATGTCAAAAAATGACCCGTCCCAAAAACAGCCAAAAACAGTTGCAAACCGCATTAAAGAACGTGCCGAGACACGCCATAGTAAAGAATGTTACAAAAGTAGCCCAAAAATGCAGATTTTGGCATGTTGAAAAAATGACCGAAAAAGCAAGGCTATAGTAAGGCAAAAATGTCAAAAAATGACCCATCCCAAAAACAGCTAAAAACAATTGGAAACTGCTTTTAAGAGCCTGCCGAGACATGCCATCGTAAAGAATATTGCAAAAACATCCCAAAAATGCAGATTTTGGCATGTTGAAAAAATGACCGAAAAAGCAAGGCTATAGTAAGGCAAAAATGTCAAAAAATGACCCGTCCCAAAAACAGCCAAAAACAGTTGGAAACTGCATTAAAGAACGTGCCGAGACACGCCATAGTAAAGAATGTTACAAAAGTAGCCCAAAAATGCAGATTTTGGCATGTTGAAAAAATGACCAAAAAAGCAAGGCTATAGTAAGGCAAAAATGTCAAAAAATGACCCATCCCAAAAACAGCTAAAAACAATTGGAAACTGCTTAAAAGAGCCTGCTGAGACACGCCATAGTAAAGAATGTTGCAAAAACGGCCCAGAAATGGAGATTTTGGCATGTTGAAAAAATGACCAAAAAAGCAAGGCTATAGTAAGGCAAAAATGTCAAAAAAAGACCCGTCCCAAAAACAGCCAAAAACAGTTGGAAACTGCTTTAAAGAGCCTGCCGAGACACGCCATAGCAAAGAATATTGCAAAAACAGCCCAAAAATGCAGATTTTGGCATGTTGAAAAAATGACCGAAAAAGCAAGGCTATAGTAAGGCAAAAATGTCAAAAAATGACCCATCCCAAAAACAGCTAAAAACAATTGGAAACTGCTTTTAAGAGCCTGCCGAGACACGCCATCGTAAAGAATATTGCAAAAACATCCCAAAAATGCAGATTTTGGCATGTTGAAAAAAAGGACCGAAAAAGCAAGGCTATAGTAAGGCAAAAATGTCAAAAAAAGACCCGTCCCAAAAACAGCTAAAAACAGTTGCAAACCGCATTAAAGAACGTGCCGAGACACGCCATAGTAAAGAATGTTACAAAAGTAGCCCAAAAATGCAGATTTTGGCATGTTGAAAAAATGACCAAAAAAGCAAGGCTATAGTAAGGCAAAAATGTCAAAAAAAGACCCGTCCCAAAAACAGCCAAAAACAGTTGGAAACTGCTTTAAAGAGCCTGCCGAGACATGCCATAGCAAAGAATGTTGCAAAAACAGCCCAAAAATGCCGATTTTGGCATGTTGAAAAAATGACCGAAAAAGCAAGGCTATAGTAAGGCAAAAATGTCAAAAAATGACCCGTCCCAAAAACAGCTAAAAACAGTTGAAACCTGCATTAAAAAGCGTGCCGAGACACGCCATAGCAAAGAATGCTGCAAAAACAGCCCCAAAATGCAGATTTTGGCATGTTGAAAAAATGACCGAAAAAGCAAGGCTATAGTAAGGCAAAAATGTCAAAAAAAGACCCGTCCCAAAAACAGCTAAAAACAGTTGAAACCTGCATTAAAAAGCGTGCCGAGACATGCCATAGCAAAGAATATTGCAAAAACAGCCCAAAAATGCAGATTTTGGCATGTTGAAAAAATGACCGAAAAAGCAAGGCTATAGTAAGGCAAAAATGTCAAAAAAAGACCCGTCCCAAAAACAGCTAAAAACAGTTGGAAACCGCATGAAAGAATGTGCCGAGACACGCCATAATAAAGAGTGTTGCAAAAGTAGCCCAAAAATGCAGATTTTGGCATGTTGAAAAAATGACGGAAAAAGCAAGGCTATAGTAAGGCAAAAATGTCAAAAAATGACCCATCCCAAAAACAGCTAAAAACAGTTGAAACCTGCATTAAAAAGCGTGCCGAGACACGCCATAGCAAAGAATGCTGCAAAAACAGCCCCAAAATGCAGATTTTGGCATGTTGAAAAAATGACCGAAAAAGCAAGGCTATAGTAAGGCAAAAATGTCAAAAAAAGACCCGTCCCAAAAACAGCTAAAAACAGTTGAAACCTGCATTAAAAAGCGTGCCGAGACACGCCATAGCAAAGAATATTGCAAAAACAGCCCAAAAATGCAGATTTTGGCATGTTGAAAAAATGACCGAAAAAGCAAGGCTATAGTAAGGCAAAAATGTCAAAAAAAGACCCGTCCCAAAAACAGCTAAAAACAGTTGGAAACCGCATTAAAGAATGTGCCGAGACACGCCATAATAAAGAATGTTGCAAAAGTAGCCCAAAAATGCAGATTTTGGCATGTTGAAAAAATGACCAAAAAAGCAAGGCTATAGTAAGGCAAAAATGTCAAAAAATGACCCATCCCAAAAACAGCTAAAAACAATTGGAAACTGCTTTTAAGAGCCTGCCGAGACACGCCATCGTAAAGAATATTGCAAAAACATCCCAAAAATGCAGATTTTGGCATGTTGAAAAAATGACCGAAAAAGCAAGGCTATAGTAAGGCAAAAATGTCAAAAAATGACCCTTCCCAAAAACAGCTAAAAACAGTTGCAAACCGCATTAAAGAACGTGCCGAGACACGCCATAGTAAAGAATGTTACAAAAGTAGCCCAAAAATGCAGATTTTGGCATGTTGAAAAAATGACCAAAAAAGCAAGGCTATAGTAAGGCAAAAATGTCAAAAAAAGACCCGTCCCAAAAACAGCCAAAAACAGTTGGAAACTGCTTTAAAGAGCCTGCCGAGACACGCCATAGCAAAGAATGTTGCAAAAACAGCCCAAAAATGCAGATTTTGGCATGTTGAAAAAATGACCGAAAAAGCAAGGCTATAGTAAGGCAAAAATGTCAAAAAATGACCCGTCCCAAAAACAGCTAAAAACAGTTGAAACCTGCATTAAAAAGCGTGCCGAGACACGCCATAGCAAAGAATGCTGCAAAAACAGCCCCAAAATGCAGATTTTGGCATGTTGAAAAAATGACCGAAAAAGCAAGGCTATAGTAAGGCAAAAATGTCAAAAAATGACCCATCCCAAAAACAGCTAAAAACAGTTGAAACCTGCATTAAAAAGCGTGCCGAGACACGCCATAGCAAAGAATGCTGCAAAAACAGCCCCAAAATGCAGATTTTGGCATGTTGAAAAAATGACCGAAAAAGCAAGGCTATAGTAAGGCAAAAATGTCAAAAAAAGACCCGTCCCAAAAACAGCTAAAAACAGTTGAAACCTGCATTAAAAAGCGTGCCGAGACACGCCATAGCAAAGAATATTGCAAAAACAGCCCAAAAATGCAGATTTTGGCATGTTGAAAAAATGACCGAAAAAGCAAGGCTATAGTAAGGCAAAAATGTCAAAAAAAGACCCGTCCCAAAAACAGCTAAAAACAGTTGAAACCTGCATTAAAAAGCGTGCCGAGACACGCCATAGTAAAGAATGTTTCAAAAACAGCCCCAAAATGCAGATTTTGGCATGTTGAAAAAATGACCGAAAAAGCAAGGCTATAGTAAGGCAAAATGTCAAAAATGACCCGTCCAAAAACAGCTAAAAACAATTGGAAACTACTTTTATGAGCCTGCCGAGACACGCCATCGTAAAGAATATTGCAAAAACATCCCAAAAATGCAGATTTTGGCATGTTGAAAAAATGACCGAAAAAGCAAGGCTATAGTAAGGCAAAAATGTCAAAAAATGACCCGTTCCAAAAACAGCTAAAAACAGCTGGAACCTGCATTAAAGAACGTGCTGAGACACGCAATACCAAACAATGTTGCAAAAACAGCCCCAAAATGCAGATTTTAGCATGTTGAAAAAGTGACTGAAAAAGCAAGGCTATAGTAAGGCAAAAATGTCAAAAAATGACCCATCCCAAAAACAGCTAAAAACAGTTGAAACCTGCATTAAAAAGCGTGCCGAGACACGCCATAGCAAAGAATGCTGCAAAAACAGCCCCAAAATGCAGATTTTGGCATGTTGAAAAAATGACCGAAAAAGCAAGGCTATAGTAAGGCAAAAATGTCAAAAAATGACCCATCCCAAAAACAGCTAAAAACAGTTGAAACCTGCATTAAAAAGCGTGCCGAGACACGCCATAGCAAAGAATGCTGCAAAAACAGCCCCAAAATGCAGATTTTGGCATGTTGAAAAAATGACCAAAAAAGCAAGGCTATAGTAAGGCAAAAATGTCAAAAAAAGACCCGTCCCAAAAACAGCTAAAAACAGTTGAAACCTGCATTAAAAAGCGTGCCGAGACACGCCATAGCAAAGAATATTGCAAAAACAGCCCAAAAATGCAGATTTTGGCATGTTGAAAAAATGACCGAAAAAGCAAGGCTATAGTAAGGCAAAAATGTCAAAAAATGACCCGTCCCAAAAACAGCTAAAAACAGTTGAAACCTGCATTAAAAAGCGTGCCGAGACACGCCATAGTAAAGAATGTTTCAAAAACAGCCCCAAAATGCAGTTTTTGGCATGTTGAAAAAATGACCGAAAAAGCAAGGCTATAGTAAGGCAAAAATGTCAAAAAATGACCCGTCCCAAAAACAGCTAAAAACAATTGGAAACTACTTTTATGAGCCTGCCGAGACACGCCATCGTAAAGAATATTGCAAAAACATCCCAAAAATGCAGATTTTGGCATGTTGAAAAAATGACCGAAAAAGCAAGGCTATAGTAAGGCAAAAATGTCAAAAAATGACCCGTTCCAAAAACAGCTAAAAACAGCTGGAACCTGCATTAAAGAACGTGCTGAGACACGCAATACCAAACAATGTTGCAAAAACAGCCCCAAAATGCAGATTTTAGCATGTTGAAAAAGTGACTGAAAAAGCAAGGCTATAGTAAGGCAAAAATGTCAAAAAATGACCCATCCCAAAAACAGCTAAAAACAATTGGAAACTGCTTAAAAGAGCCTGCTGAGACACGCCATAGTAAAGAATGTTGCAAAAACGGCCCAGAAATGGAGATTTTGGCATGTTGAAAAAATGACCAAAAAAGCAAGGCTATAGTAAGGCAAAAATGTCAAAAAAAGACCCGTCCCAAAAACAGCTAAAAACAGTTGAAACCTGCATTAAAAAGCGTGCCGAGACACGCCATAGCAAAGAATATTGCAAAAACAGCCCAAAATGCAGATTTTGGCATGTTGAAAAAATGACCGAAAAAGCAAGGCTATAGTAAGGCAAAAATGTCAAAAAATTACCTTTCCCAAAAACAGCTAAAAACATTTGGAAATCACATGAAAGAGCATGCAGAGACACGTCATAGTAATAAATGTTGCAAAAACAGCCAAAAACCCTTGATATGGCATGTTGAAAAAATGAGCTCTAATAATATAGCTCTTGGTTCTTTGTCAGGTTTTGGTTACTCGTGGCGTGCTGAAGACAACCAGCAAGCTGTTGTCCAACAACCTGTTTCTTCTTTGTGTTGTTTTGTCTTTTTTAGCCACTCACCAGTTTCTCAGATTAATAAAAAGGCAATCACCCAGGGTTATTAGAAAAAGGTTAAAACTGCTCCAGGCAGGCTTTATTGAAGCATAAAAATATCAAAAGCATAATCAAAACAAATTCCTCATTCCCTGTGAAAGTAGCCACATAATCCGTCTAACACAGAGTCTACGACATAAGGAAAACAGCACACATATAATGGATCAAAAGTGTCAAGAGCAAAAAAAGCCCACAGTGATCTGTTGTTCTTTTTTATCTGGAGGTCCGTTGCGCCATCACTCTCTCCACTATGTCCACTTTTAGTCTCTTCTCATTCACTGGCCCAGATGTGAATTGTTTGGGTAGAAGCTTCCTCCTCCTGCAGCTGGGGAATTTCCACCCCTCCACATGTGGTTTCCGATCAACAGTTGTTCAAACGGCTGCTGCTGCTGCTGCTGGTGATGATGATGATGATTCATAAACATGTTGAACATATTCATGAACCAGGGTGTGCCCCCTTGCATTTTCATGAAGGAGTTCATCTCCCTGCAGCAGCCTGGTTGGGTGCGAGTTTGCATTCTCGGCTGGTCTCCCAACATATAGTTGACGTTTACATCCATTTTTTTGACATGCCAAATTAAAACTTTTTGGCCTTTATTTCAACATTGTATATTACGACGTGTGTCTTCAAGCTATATGTCATTTTCAGTCTTGACATGTCAAAATTTGTCGTCATAATTTAGCAAGTCAACAAAATGGCCAAACTATATGCTGAAAAATGTAAAATTTTACATGTCAAAACAATAAGTAAAAACAACATATTGTAGTGTGACCAGACACAAATGCGTAGAATGTTGCAAAAACAGCCCAAGATATCATGATATAGCAGGACAAAAAAAAACCCTCAAAAAACAAAAATGCCTTACTAAATGAATGGTGAAAAATGTCAAAGTGTGACATTTTTCACCATGCTATATTTTGGTGTTTGGTGATTTTGAAAAACAGTTGCAAAAAAGGTCAAATTTTGACATGTCCAACATACAGCTGAAAACAGCATAAAATAGCATGGCGAGACATGCTATAGCAATGAATGTTGAAAAAATCCCACAAAACACCATGAATGAGCATGTCAAAAAAACTATCAACACGCCATACACCATAGTAAAGACTGTTGCAAAAACAGCCCAAAAATGCAGATTTTGGCATGTTGAAAAAATGACCGAAAAAGCAAGGCTATAGTAAGGCAAAAATGTCAAAAAATGACCCGTCCCAAAAACAGCTAAAAACAGTTGAAACCTGCATTAAAAAGCGTGCCGAGACACGCCATAGCAAAGAATGTTGCAAAAACAGCCCAAAAATGCAGATTTTGGCATGTTGAAAAAATGACCAAAAAAGCAAGGCTATAGTAAGGCAAAAATGTCAAAAAATGACCCGTCCCAAAAACAGGCAAAAACAGTTGGAAACTGCTTTAAAGAGCCTGCCGAGACACGACATAGTAAAGAATGTTGCAAAAATTGCCCAGAAATGCAGATTTTGGCATGTTGAAAAAAGGACCGAAAAAGCAAGGCTATAGTAAGGCAAAAATGTCAAAAAAAGACCCGTCCCAAAAACAGCCAAAAACAGTTGGAAACTGCTTTAAAGAGCCTGCCGAGACACGACATAGTAAAGAATGTTGCAAAAATGGCCCAGAAATGCAGATTTTGGCATGTTGAAAAAATGACCGAAAAAGCAAGGCTATAGTAAGGCAAAAATGTCAAAAAATGACCCGTCCCAAAAACAGCTAAAAACAATTGGAAACTGCTTAAAAGAGCCTGCCGAGACACGCCATAGTAAAGAATGTTGCAAAAACAGTCCAAAGAGATAGATTTTGGCATGTTGAAAAAATGACCGAAAAAGCAAGGCTATAGTAAGGCAAAAATGTCAAAAAAAGACCCGTCCCAAAAACAGGCAAAAACAGTTGGAAACCGCATTAAAGAACGTGCCGAGACACGCCATAGTAAAGAATGTTGCAAAAACAGTCCAAAGAGATAGATTTTGGCATGTTGAAAAAATGACCGAAAAAGCAAGGCTATAGTAAGGCAAAAATGTCAAAAAAAGACCCGTCCCAAAAACAGGCAAAAACAGTTGGAAACCGCATTAAAGAACGTGCCGAGACACGCCATAGTAAAGAATGTTGCAAAAGTAGCCCAAAAATGCAGATTTTGGCATGTTGAAAAAATGACCAAAAAAGCAAGGCTATAGTAAGGCAAAAATGTCAAAAAATGACCCGTCCCGAAAACAGCCAAAAACAGTTGGAAACTGCATTAAAGACCCCGCCGAGACACGCCATTGTAAAGAATGTTGCAAAAACAGCCCAAAAATGCAGATTTTGGCATGTTGAAAAAGTGACCGAAAAAGCAAGGCTATAGTATGGCAAAACTGTTAAAAAATGACCCGTCCCAAAAACAGCTAAAATCAGTTGAAATCCGCATTAAAAAGCGTGCAGAGACACGCCATAGTAAAGAATGTTGCAAAAACAGTCCAAAGAGATAGATTTTGGCATATTGAAAAAATGACCGAAAAAGCAAGGCTATAGTAAGGCAAAAATGTCAAAAAATGACCCGTTCCAAAAACAGCTAAAAACAGCTGGAACCTGCATTAAAGAACGTGCTGAGACACGCAATACCAAACAATGTTGCAAAAACAGCCCCAAAATGCAGATTTTAGCATGTTGAAAAAGTGACTGAAAAAGAAAGGCTATAGTAAGGCAAAAATGTCAAAAAATGACCCGTCCCGAAAACAGCCAAAAACAGTTGGAAACTGCATTAAAGAGCCTGCCGAGACATGCCATTGTAAAGAATGTTGCAAAAACAGCCCAAAAATGCAGATTTTGGCATGTTGAAAAAGTGACCGAAAAAGCAAGGCTATAGTAAGGCAAAACTGTTAAAAAATGACCCGTCCCAAAAACAGCTAAAAACAGTTGAAATCCGCATTAAAAAGCGTGCAGAGACACGCCATAGTAAAGAATGTTGCAAAAACAGTCCAAAGAGATAGATTTTGGCATGTTGAAAAAATGACCGAAAAAGCAAGGCTATAGTAAGGCAAAAATGTCAAAAAAAGACCCGTCCCAAAAACAGGCAAAAACAGTTGAAATCAGATTAAAGAACGTGCGAGACACGCCATAGTAAAGAATGTTGCAAAAGTAGCCCAAAAATGCAGATTTTGGCATGTTGAAAAAATGACCAAAAAAGCAAGGCTATAGTAAGGCAAAAATGTCAAAAAATGACCCGTCCCGAAAACAGCCAAAAACAGTTGGAAACTGCATTAAAAAGCGTGCAGAGACACGCCATAGTAAAGAATGTTGCAAAAACAGCCCAAAAATGCAGATTTTGGCATGTTGAAAAAGTGACCGAAAAAGCAAGGCTATAGTAAGGCAAAACTGTTAAAAAATGACCCGTCCCAAAAACAGCTAAAAACAGTTGAAATCCGCATTAAAAAGCGTGCAGAGACACGCCATAGTAAAGAATGTTGCAAAAACAGTCCAAAGAGATAGATTTTGGCATATTGAAAAAATGACCGAAAAAGCAAGGCTATAGTAAGGCAAAAATGTCAAAAAATGACCCGTTCCAAAAACAGCTAAAAACAGCTGGAACCTGCATTAAAGAACGTGCTGAGACACGCAATACCAAACAATGTTGCAAAAACAGCCCCAAAATGCAGATTTTAGCATGTTGAAAAAGTGACTGAAAAAGAAAGGCTATAGTAAGGCAAAATGTCAAAAATGACCCGTCCGAAAACAGCCAAAAACAGTTGGAAACTGCATTAAAGAGCCTGCCGAGACATGCCATTGTAAAGAATGTTGCAAAAACAGCCCAAAAATGCAGATTTTGGCATGTTGAAAAAGTGACCGAAAAAGCAAGGCTATAGTAAGGCAAAACTGTTAAAAAATGACCCGTCCCAAAAACAGCTAAAAACAGTTGAAATCCGCATTAAAAAGCGTGCAGAGACACGCCATAGTAAAGAATGTTGCAAAAACAGTCCAAAGAGATAGATTTTGGCATGTTGAAAAAATGACCGAAAAAGCAAGGCTATAGTAAGGCAAAAATGTCAAAAAAAGACCCGTCCCAAAAACAGGCAAAAACAGTTGGAAACCGCATTAAAGAACGTGCCGAGACACGCCATAGTAAAGAATGTTGCAAAAGTAGCCCAAAAATGCAGATTTTGGCATGTTGAAAAAATGACCAAAAAAGCAAGGCTATAGTAAGGCAAAAATGTCAAAAAATGACCCGTCCCGAAAACAGCCAAAAACAGTTGGAAACTGCATTAAAGACCCCGCCGAGACACGCCATTGTAAAGAATGTTGCAAAAACAGCCCAAAAATGCAGATTTTGGCATGTTGAAAAAGTGACCGAAAAAGCAAGGCTATAGTAAGGCAAAACTGTTAAAAAATGACCCGTCCCAAAAACAGCTAAAAACAGTTGAAATCCGCATTAAAAAGCGTGCAGAGACACGCCATAGTAAAGAATGTTGCAAAAACAGTCCAAAGAGATAGATTTTGGCATATTGAAAAAATGACCGAAAAAGCAAGGCTATAGTAAGGCAAAAATGTCAAAAAATGACCCGTTCCAAAAACAGCTAAAAACAGCTGGAACCTGCATTAAAGAACGTGCTGAGACACGCAATACCAAACAATGTTGCAAAAACAGCCCCAAAATGCAGATTTTAGCATGTTGAAAAAGTGACTGAAAAAGCAAGGCTATAGTAAGGCAAAAATGTCAAAAAATGACCCGTTCCAAAAACAGCTAAAAACAGCTGGAACCTGCATTAAAGAACGTGCTGAGACACGCAATACCAAACAATGTTGCAAAAACAGCCCCAAAATGCAGATTTTAGCATGTTGAAAAAGTGACTGAAAAAGAAAGGCTATAGTAAGGCAAAAATGTCAAAAAATGACCCGTCCCAAAAACAGCTAAAAACAGTTGGAAACCGCATTAAAGAGCCTGCCGAGACACGCCTTAGTAAAGAATGTTGCAAAAACAGCCCCAAAATGCAGATTTTGGCATGTTGAAAAAATGACCGAAAAAGCAAGGCTATAGTAAGGCAAAAATGTCAAAAAATGACCCATCCCAACCAGCTTCATCACTCCCTTCCATTCTAGACATTCTGAAACAATTTGGGAAAATTTCGGGATACAAGCTGAATTTGCAAAAGAGTGAAATGTTTTCCTTAAGAGCCGAAACAGATGCACCCCCTTCTTGCCCTCCCCCCTTTAAAAGGATTCAAAATGGCTTTAAATACCTGGGAATTGAGATTACCCGCACTTTATCTACTACTTTTACAAAAAATTTTACTGCTCTCCTCAACAATTGTAAACAGGACATGAATAGGTGGGCCTCTCTACCACTATCAGTAGCTGGACGTGTTAACATTATCAAAATGATAGTATTACCTAAATTTCTATATCTCTTCCAAAACATCCCAATTTTGATTAAAAAATCTTTCTTTAAAACACTTGATAAAATCATTGTTTCTTTCATATGGGGGAGTAAACCCAGTCGTATCAGCAAGATCCACCTCCAAAGACCAAAACACTTAGGAGGGCTAGCCCTGCCAAATTTCCTTTTTTATTATTGGGCATGCAACTTTCAAAAATTATTCCACTGGCTTGAAGATAAACCAATCACAGGAAGGGCAGACTGGGTGCAATTAGAACTCTCATCATGCCGATATCACTTAGGCTCAGTGATTTGCGCAGCCTTGCCTCTTGTCTGTAACAACTTGACTTCAAATACAATAGTTAACCATTCTATAAGAATTTGGGCTCAATTTAGAAAACATTTTGGAATACAAGGTCCTTCTATTCTCTCTCCTATTAAGTTAAATCACATGTTTACTCCTTCCTGTACAGACCCTACATTTACCCAATGGTTTGATAAAGGAATCAAATCAATTTGTAATTTATACATAGAAGACACATTTGCGTCTTTCTCACAGCTATCCCAAGCCTACAATCTACCTAAAAACCATTTCTTCCGTTACTTGCAGGTTAGAAGCTTCGTACAAAAGACGTTCCACTCATTTCCAGATAAGCCCACAAAATCATATATAGACTGTATTCTAGAATTGAAATCAGACAGTAGAGGACTGATTGCCCAGATCTATGACCTCATTCAGAAAGTTGACCCACACCCCACTGAAAAATTAAAGAAGGCCTGGGATTCTGACCTTGGAGTAGTTCTCAGAGATGATCAGTGGAAGTCCGTCTTAGATTTGATACATACATCATCTTCGTCTGCTAAACACGGTCTAATCCAACTGAAAGTCGTACACAGAGTTCACTTCACTAACGCTAGGTTGGCAAAGATTTATCCAAACCTTGACCCACTATGCCCCCGATGTAGAGGCCAACCTGCAGACTTAATACACATGTTCTGGCTATGTCCGAGCCTTTCCATTTTTTGGACAAGTATTTTTAAAGCTTTCAGTGAGATGTTTGGAACCCGATTGGGTCCTGACCCGATCTGTGCCCTCTTTGGGGTAACATCTGAGGAATCCCGAGCTGTCCTACCGACTAAAGCTTATGTTGTCATAGCTTTCACTACACTCCTTGCAAGACGCTTGATCCTTTTCAGATGGAAGCAACACACACCTCCATCCTTTTCTCACTGGGTCAGGGATGTCATGTACTTTTTAAAGTTAGAAAAAATCAAGTACACACTTAAAGGATCTTCCCAATCATTTCTCAAGGTATGGAGGCCCTTTCTTGATTATTATGACTCTTTACAAGAACCCCTTGATAATGAGTAGGCTAGAACACATACATGACCTTTTGCATTGATGGAACTCTCCCTCTCCCATTATTTCATATTTGTATATGTCTATTTATTTTATTTCATTTATATCTATGAATGTGTGTATGTGTATGTATATGTATGTATGTGTATATGTGTACATATATATATATATATATTATTTTATTGTATCTTATTTTATTTTATTTTATTTTATTTTATTTATTTATTTATTTATTTTTATTTCTTTCTCTTGTTTTCTTAAGTTCTTAGTTCATTTGTTTGTTTATCCAAGGTCCAATTCCTTAAGTGTGTTCTGTAACCTGTGACCCTATGGGTGGGGGGTGGGGACCAATGGGGTGTTGGGTGTATGGGTGGAAGGGGTGGGATAAGAAAGATAGGGTGAACTCAATGGGTCAATGTAATTGAAGAACAGTGCACCCTGTGTTTTGAAGATGACTGTGTAAATTGATATAACATGTACATGTGCTGTATTCCTGTGGGATAAAAAATTTCAGAAAATCAATAAAACATATTTACAAAAAAAAAAAAAATGACCCATCCCAAAAACAGCTAAAAACAGTTGGAAACCGCATTAAAGAACATGCCGAGACACGCCATAGTAAAGAATATTGCAAAAACAGTCCAAAAATGCAGATTTTGGCATGTTGAAAAAATGACCGAAAAAGCAAGGCTATAGTAAGGCAAAAATGTCAAAAAATGGCCTTTCCCAAAACCAGCCAAAAACAGTTGGAAACTGCATTAAAGAACGTGCCGAGACACGCCATAGTAAAGAATGTTGCAAAAACAGCCCCAAAATACAAAATTTAGCATGTTGAAAAAATGACAGAAAAAGCAAGGCAAAAAAGTAAGGCAAAAATGTCAAAAAATGACCCGTCCCAAAAACAGCTAAAAACAATTGAAACCTGCATTAAAAAGCATGCCGAGACACACCATAGTAAAGAATATTGCAAAAACAGCCCAAAAATGCAGATTTTGGCATGTTGAAAAAATGACCTTTCCCAAAAATGTCAGATTTTGACATGTCCAACATACAGCTGAAAACAGCATAAAATAGCATGGTGAAACATGCTATAGCATAGAATGTTGCAAAAATCCCACAAAACAGCATAGATGAGCATGTTAAAAAAAACTATCAAAAATGCCATACTGTAGTATGGTGAAAAAAATGATGTGCCCGTATCAGTGTGACAAGACAAACCATAGCATAGAATGTTGATAAAATTGCCAAAAACACTGTTATATAATGTGTCGGAAAAAGACCAAAAATGCCATAGTATACTATGGCGAAAAAAATGTCAAAATGTGACATGGCCAAAAAACAGCTGAAAATGGCATAAATTAGTTTGATGAGACACAGCATAGCATAGACTGTTGTAAAAATTGCCCAAAACACCATAATATAATATTATTATAATGTTGAAAACAAGACAGAAAATATGGCAAAATATGACATGGCCAAAAAACTGCTGAAAACAGCATAAAACAGCGTGCTGAGACATGCTATAGCATAGAATGTTGAATAAACACCCCAAAACACCATAGTATAGCATGTCAAAAAAAATTACCAAAAGTGTCATGCTATATAGTATGGTGAAACATGTCAAAATATGACATGGCCAAAAAACAGCTGAAAACTGCATAAAACAGCATGCCAAGACACACCATTGCATAGACTGTTGCAAAACTGGACCAAAACACCATAATATTGTATGTCTAAAAAATGACCAAAAATGCCATACTATAGTATGGAGAAAAAATGTCAAAATATGACGGCCAAAAAACAGCTGAAAACAGCATAAAACAATCAGTAATCAGGTAATCAGTATTTTAATAATATACTTTGTCTACTTTTTATACAGATGAGCAGTGTATTCTTTTATAATGAATAATTTAGTTTTTTGTTTTTTAACAGAATGACCACATCTTTTCTATGTACAATCTTATAAAGTCTCTACTTACTAGTTTTTAGATAATTTAAGTACAATATTGCCTGTAAAATGTACTGGAGTAGAAGCGAAAAGTACCTCAAAATTAAACAAGTACAATACTTGATTAAATGTACCACTGGTTTGCACAGACAGCTATATATTGTAAAGACTCCCTCAGAAACAGTTGAGGACATGTGCCCTTCTCGTCAGCAGTAATCTAGAGTGTAAGCTAGAGCCTTTTGTTCCATGCAGCTCTGCTGGCCTCGACAATGTGTTGAGTCAATTTCCTGCTGCACAGTCCCTCCACTTTCCTATCTGTCCCTGTGTGACTGCAGACGCCCTCCTGCTGAGTAAGACTTGCACCTACCACAAGACTGATTCTCAGGGTCGCACCATTGCGACCGACGCCAAAATGAGTATGACATTTAAATCCCGACGGCTCTAGTCTCGTCCAACAATCTGACCACCGAGGCAGGAACAGCCCGCCTCGGGCCTGGGCCCCCGCTGCTCGCGGCCAATTAGGAGCAGATAAGCAGAGTGAGAGGGAGGTTTTAGCCCTCCATTGTGTGTAATGCGGCAAAGGAAGAAGAGCAGAAAGTGGCATTGCTTTCAGGAGTCGGTGGAGCTCTTTCTGCTGGTGAAATAGAGACTGCAGCTGGGGGGAAGAGATTAGCTGGAAGCCAGAGAAAGACAGAAATGGAAAGAAAGCAAAAAGAGAGATGAGGAGAGACTGTGTGTGGGAGAGGGAGGCACGATCAAGTTCCATAATGAACATATTTTGTGTTCTCTTGGGGCTTAAAGGATTTCAGATAAATCACATTTTTTTTTTTTTGCAGGGCATGCAGTAAGTTTCTTTTTGACCCTGTTAATCACCCCCTTGCCCTCGTCTATGCTTTGTCTCTCTCTGTCATTCATTTGTCTTTTTATTGAGCGTGCTCAGCACGCCGTTGTTCCTCTCTCCATCTTTTTCTACAGTATCATTTTAAGGCTCATTCTGATGCCTTTACTCAAAGTCAAGGTCATCAATTCTCTCTTAAACTCTCCTTTAATGCTCAACATTTTTGACTAATTTGCTTTGATGGTCATTGTCTGTTCTCTCTCTCCTCCTCTGCTGTGCTTTAGAGATGTTCTTTTGCTTCCATTTTTTCTCCAAGTCTTTTTACATATTTTTTCTTGTCTTTGTAATAAACTAGCCGTACTTCTAGGAAAGAATGACAAAGACAAGAATAGTCACGCTGTAGCTCTGAGATCAGGCTGCAGCCGCACCCAAACTGTTCCTGGGACAGTCCTGCACTCAGGCTGTACTATTAGAATGTACTAGCTTGTGTTACCATTTGTACTTTCTTTTAGTTCTCCATTGATGTCAAAGCAGCGAGCATGCACATGCATGCACACGCCAGACTGAGGAAGTAGCTATGACGAGCCTTAAGTGCAACCATAAATTGTTGGGAAACGATTAAAAAAAATCAACATAATAATTGAAAAAGCACATTTAAAACTTTAATAATATCTCTCCTACCTGCAACTTTACAAGTAACAACATGTCTTCTGCAAATGTGACAAAGTAAATCAAAGCCTTACATTTTTTGACAAGGTAAGTTTTAAAGTGAGACAGTGTGACTTTTGCTGAATGGCGTCCACCATAGCTCCAAGTTGTAATTACAGGGTAATGGCACGGTTAATTTCCCTCCATTTCGTTTTAGTTAGTAGCTTTTAGGTTACCCGAGAACCTAAAGGGGCCAAAGGGGCACTGTCAGGAGAGAAAAAGAGGTCAAATGATTGAGCCCCCCCCCCCCAAATATATGGGAAAGGGGTCCCCTATGGCCACATATTGGCACATTTTACAATAACAACTCTAAACTCCCTTCAACCCAGCTATTGTCATTGACAATCTCAGCTGCTCCTTAACAGACAATGGTGAACTGTTTGGCTGTTTGGGAGTGGGGTGCCTTAATCGGCCTCTTTGCCCGGGCCCCCACAGAGTCTAAGTTCACCCTTGTTGGAAGCAACAATGCTTATGTTCTAGTTTCTCTTTTCTTCTTGCTGTTTTACTAACTAATAATTCTGTGATTTTATTGTGATAAAATCCCTGAAATGTTTTAAATGTAGGTTTACTAAGCACAATGAGAGTCATAAAATCAGACAACTGACTCAACAACACAGAAAAATAAAGTTTGCTAACACGAGCTAATATTAGCCACCATAAGCTAATGTCCACACTGGACTAACTAAGCCAAATCAAAGTGTATTGACTGTGTAACTATGTTTTATTGCTTACAAGTTCAACTTTTACTTAAAATAGAAGAATTTGTTCTCCCTTGTTTTTTTTAAATGTCGCATTGGTGTCAATGAGCAGCAACAGAAAAAGGCTGGTTTAATGCTGCATTACAGTATGTTGATTTTTTTTATTACTGATAACCATTATTAATATAATTATCATCAATATATGCTACTTGAGAGTAGAAGAAAGAAAAACGCACTCCTCTACCCCATCATCACCTTACAAGGTGTTTTTTGCAATCATGTTAGTTAATATTTGCTTACTTACAGGCTACATCAAACAAACATAGAGCAATGTTAGCATCCATTTCAACAATAACAGCTACAACAGTACCATTTCAAAATTTGGACATTTTTACAAGTCTGTGAACGCAGTGCAGGTGAAACTCTTCATGAGTCAGAGTTTAGTCAGAGTGGATAATTGAGAGGAGCAGCCGGTGCAGAGTGAAATCAAACTTCTAGACCCAACACAATTTAAGATTAAGTTTCACTTTCACTGAGTCTAACGTTCTAATACTCGGTTAGTGCCCAAAGTGCGCTCCATGCTCCGAGGGTGTGGTGATAGAGTTAACTAAATGTTATATGTTAAAGTAGCTCATGTTTTGATCATAGCGGGCCGTCACAAATAAGCGAATGTGTGGGAAACACTGCATCATTATGGAAAATATCTGTCTCTGTAGCAGCTTAATGTTCTATTATGTTCAACAGCTACTCGCTAACATTGTCTGTTTACTGCTTGGTGCTGCTTTTTGTAGAAAAACTTGCTAGCCGCTCAACCAAAACTATGAGCTAACAGTTGATAAAAATTGCCATAAAGCTACATCTTGTCTTCAGTGAAAGCATTTGTAAACTGATCTGCACTTGTATTGACTTCTAGTCATTTTGACCACTCAAAGCACTTTCACATCAAGAGTCAAAATCTCCAATTGACACATTTATACACTGCTGGCTGAGGCTACTGTACACAGTGCCTCAGCCACCTGCTACTTAGTTTTTAACCATTCAAACACATTCACACTCTAATGATACAGCCACCAGGAGCAATTTGGGGTTCAGCATCTTGCCCAAGGATAATTCAACATGTCGAATGGAGAAGCCTGGGTTTGAACCATTGACCTTCCAAATAGAGGACAACCTGCTCTACCTCCAAGCCACAGCCGCCACCAAAAACAGCAACCCCAAACCGAAGACCACCTTTCAAGAAATGCCTTCATACACAAAAACAATACAGAAGTATCTTCTTTCCATGAATCCAACTTTCTTTCTACTTGTTTTGCTCGCTTTTTTTTTGCTTTCCTCCATTTCTACACCTCATCTCCACCTCCCCTCAGAGACGCCCATCCAGACACACACACACCACATATCTTTCTTTCCCTGCTGGGAAGCTGTTAAATGGGCATGTCCGGTTCCTTCCCTGGGGAGAGTACAGTGAGGGAGAAGGCTGGGTAGCAGTGAGAGGTGGAAGCTAGTGCTTAGCAAACTGTCGAAGAGCCCTAGCAGCCACCCAGCACCGCTGTGATGGGAGCTGTCTGAGGGGACTTGTTACTGCAGCAGCTCACGGCGCTGTCTGTATTCAAAAAGTTGACGAATAATTGGAGTGTGGGCATAGGAGCAGGTGTGTTATGTCCTAAACTATGGCTCTTCAAGTTGTTCAGGGTTTTCTTTCACAAATGTTATGACAAGGTCATGATAGTCATGTTCAGTTCACTACGTTTAATTAATTCTATTTAGTTGGCTTTGTTTTAGTGAAATGATAATGCAAGTTACCACACTGGGATACATAAAAACGGGCTTCCAAGAAAACTGCAGCACAGTTCATTAGAAATGATAACATCATCTGAACCTGAAAATAGAAAATGATCCCAAATTCGAATAGTATTGCCTACAGCTCATCATGCTCGAAAAGCCTAGAATAAGAAAATGTAGTGAGGGCAAACCGATGCTGATATTCTCTGGTACAAGCATTAGAGACAGAAAATTACAGCAGTGTGTGTATGTGTATAGCACGTCGACCTGGGTTGCTGGAGGAGATTATTCATAACTTGGACTACTGTGATATCCTGGTCTTGGGGGAGGAGCTGAGGCCGGAGCAGGAATCTCTCCAACTGCAGCGCAGCGCTCTACTTGGAAAACACCTGGACGCCACTAACTCTACCTCTGGCATGTCAATATATGGTAGGTTACTATGGCAACCACGCCAAAGTGGCATGTGGTGTGCTCATGATAACATCATTTGGTCCACTGCTATTATTGCAACAATTCCTCTCTTTGAAAAATCTATTGATTCATTTCAGCTTTCTGCATATCTAAAATTTGTTTCTATTGTCCAACTCTCCCCTTATCTTTTTCTGCATAACAACTACTATGACAACTCTCTGCTGCATCATCCTACAGGTGTGGACTCCATGTCCAACTACGAACAAGTAATCCGACAGGTGCGTTACTATAACTGGCAGCCCGGACAGCTAACAGAGAGAAGGTTTCGCCTCACGTGCTCGGAGCTCAACGGACGCTACACCAGCAACGAGTTCAACCTAGAGGTTAGTTGGAACTACAGCTTGACTGATGTGACATAAATTAATAGTTTCAATCTATATTCAAGCAAAAACTCCAAACATTCACTGTGTCCAGCTGGCCAAATTTCTTTATCAAATATGAGTTATCCAAATATCTTTGGGTTTTGGTCAGAATGTTGGTTGAAAAAGCAAGCTTTTTGAAGAAGGGGTCTCAAAATTTATTCCTTTTATTACTAATTTCTGACATTTTATAAACACTGATAAATCAAGAAAAAACAGTGAGACTTTTAAAGAGTATTTGAGGCCTTGAGCATCATCCATCCATCCATCCATTTTCTTTTGCTTATCCGGAGTCGGGTCACAGGGGCAGCAGCCTAAGCAGGGAAGCCCAGACTTCCCTCTCCCCGGCCCAGGTGTTCCCAGGCCAGCTGAGAGACATAGTCTTTCCAGCGTGGCCTGGGTCTTCCCCGGGGCCTCCTACCGGTGGGACGTGCCCTGAACACCTCACCAGGGAGGCGTCCGGTAGGCAACCTAATTAGATGCCCAAGCCACCTCATCTGGTTCTCTTCAACACGGAGGAGCAGCAGCTCTACTCCGAGCTCCTCCCAGATGACCGTGCTTCTCATCCTATCTCTAAGAGAGACACCAGCCACCCCACGGAGTAAGCTCATTTCGACCGCTTGTACCCGCAATCTTGTTCTTTCGGTCACTACCCAAAGCTCGTGACCATAAGTGATGGTAGGAACGAAGATCGACCGGTAGATCAAGAGCTTTGCCTTTCAGCTCAGCTCCCTCTTCACCATGACAGATCGCAGAGTCTGCATTACTGCAGATGCTGCACTGATCCGCCTGTCGATCTCCCGTTCCATCCTTCCCTCACTCGTGAACAAGACCCCAAGGTACTTAAAGTCCTCCACTTGGGGCAGGATCTCATCCCCGACTTGGAGAGGGCACTCCACCTTTTTCCGGCAATAAGTATTGCCACCCCTGCCCAGCGCCTCTCACCAGTGGCAACTCCAGAGTGGAAGAGAGTCTAACCCCTCTCGGGAAGACTGGTTCCGGAGCCCATGCTATGTGTCGAGGTGAGGTCCAACTATATCTAGTGAGAACTTCTCAACCTTGCGCACTAGCTCAGGCTCCTTTCCCACCACATTTCAGTTAAAAGGGGCACTTGAAATTCTGCACAATCATCACACAAGTAACAGTGGCTGGATACACCAACATAGACTGGTTCAACATATCAATAACAGGCACACTGCAACATTGAACAGTTCACCTTCTCCTAAAAGGATCAGTAAATCCGGCTCCTCTGACAGGCAGAAACATTCACACACACTCCATCTGTTATATACTGTTCTTGATGATGTGCCAATATCAGCTCAATGTGTCCATGGTTTGTTTCTGTCCCTGGTCTGAACACGGTTTGACTTATTCATACATTCTCTGGTGTTTGTTGGAGGGAACAAAATGTTTCAACAGACTCCTTTTGAACCTTGGAGGGTGTCAGTGAATCTAGTTTACATTTAATTTCCTGTATTGAGCTGACCCTGTCCCCCCAAAAGGCATAAATACATTACATTACATTCCCATTTCTCCTGGCCTCGCTCTAAAATCTTTACTTTATCCTGTCTAGAATTTATCATCTGAATGAGTAAAAGCTAGTTTAGGCATACAGGTGGGAGAAACTTGGACTGAATGATAAATAATGTAAAATGTTGACTGTAACCACTCCAAACAAATCATCACTATTGCTATATTTGTCCCTAACCAGGTGAGCGTGCTGCACAGTTCGGAAGCAGGGGAGCATGTCAATCACATGATAGCCCCGCCTCAGTACATGCAGGTGGTCCACCATCCATCTATGATTCATGACCTGTACCCCAGCCATAGCTCAGGTAAGAAAACACTGCCTAATTCCTTTGTAAACAAATGTATTAGATTGATTTTGTCCTTTCTTGTTTCATTTGTCCCGTTCTTATCTTCAGGCATATTAATATCCCATCCTGTCAGGTCAGATTACATCACATTACCGTGAGATACAGTTTTACCAGCAGAGCTACACTGAGGTTATACAAGGCTGTAAACATGTTTATTTCTGCTGTTAATTTGGGCATTTTAACAAGGGAGTCAACAGGGATTTTCTCAGTTTTAGAGCCAGTCTCAAGTGGCTATTCAAGAAGCTGCAGTTTTTGCAACTTCTGCATTGGCTTCATTTTTCAGCACAAAAGTTGCCAATTGGTTGAGACACTTTTGGGGAACACCAGGCCCAGTCTTATTTCTTGTTTTTACCCTTACCCCTCATTTTCAAGAACCCCTTTGCCCCGTGGAATAAAGTTACAAGTGGTAGTGGTTGAAATCTTCCACTTTGTAATATGTAGAAGTGAAAGCCCACTGACAAAACGGCTATATGTGATGACTTGGGATGAGACCAGGCTCGAAAAAAATTTGGATGGGCTGTGTAGCCCTAACATTTTTCCCTGACCTTCTATCAAAACAAGAATTAGGACAGTGTAGCAGATACGCAAACTCGCAACATGGAGGAGCACAGGCTAAGTGGTGGGAGCAAGGTTGCACTGGGATTAAGCCTTGTATCGCCTGCCAACATAATAACAGGCCACAAATGTAAAAAAACCACAAACCTAATACAAATCTGTAGCTTTTTATGTAATAATCCCACATACGTAATAGCAGTTGCCTACTACCAATGAACAATGTAATACGTAATCAAACTCTACGTATTACGTAAGGTTCAAGGTGAACTTGTTAATGCACAGCCGATACTGCGTGCAATGTTTCTGTAACTTATTTATAACTTAACTCAGAGTGCTGCTTTGACACGTTTTGACCCGCTCTGCCCAAACCAGTAATGAGCTGACTGAGCCCACTGGCAGCTGTATAGGTAAATAAACAACAACAATGACCACAAAGATCAGTTTTCATTACATTTATGGGAAAGTTATTGCCTTTTTTGAAAGCTGAAAAATTTCACCTTCCCACAAATGTAACAAATCTGTGCAAATGTAATAACTATTACATTTGCAGAAAATGACGCATTACATTTCTAGTTGGCAACTCCTATTACGTTTGTGGGATGTGTATTGTGTTTGTGGGATTACTCTGTTACGTCACACAAATTCTACATAAAATGTAGAATTTGTGTGACGTTTGTGGTTTATTACGTTTGTGGGCTGTTATTATGTTGGTGGGTTTTACAAGCCTTAATGTGAGAAAATGTAGAAGATGACTACACAAAACACTGATGGGCACTTGAACGCCTTCACGCACGGACGGAGAAGTGCTGAGAATCAGACCCAGGAGCATCTCGCTAACCACTGAGCCACAGCTGTAAAAGAAATGAGCCTGGAAAGAGTGTTTATGTCAGCTATCCATCCCGGGGTAAACACGGCTAGATCCAAGGGAACGCTCAGTTTCGCTTTCTGGTTTGTTTATCGTTCTATTCGTCTGACTACTGCTCTCGTACAGCGGTCCTCAGATAGAGAGCAGTATAAAGAGGACCCCTCTCAAATGATGCAGTGGGCTTTTTCGCCCTCCCTCAGTGCATATGAGTGATCTGAAGTAAAGAGAACATGGTAAGGAGGAGAGACATTGGTCTTAATCTACCACACCAGATTTAATTATTCATGAGACTCTAATGGATTCTACTTAGAGTCCTGGAGAGTTCAGTGGCCAATGCTGTTCGCAGCCCTGAGACTTACACACATGCGTGTGTATGTATGTGTGCATGTGTGTGAAAAAACATAGATTTGCAGTTGCATTTTCAGCCCTGGCATGCATGTAGCACATGTGAATGTTTCAGATGATATCATGCTGTATGTAGAGTACAAAGTGAAAGGGAAAATGCCCGTGTGTGTGTGTGTGTGTGTGTGTGTGTGTGTGTGTACACACTGACCCAAGTTACTCCAAGGGGCTGCATGCAGCTTCACTGCGAGGAAGATCAAAGGCCGTGGATTTAGTGTGAAAATCTAGGGAACTAGACTGAATCAAATGATCATCTGAGGAGTCCACTGTGAGTCTCACTCTCATTAAACACACACACACACACACACACACACACACACACACACACACACACACACACACACACACACACACACACACACACACACACACCAGCTGGGACTAGTGCAGAAAGGGCAAGCACAGAGAAGTCGTGTTATTTCAGTAGGCTGGAGATCAGAGCAGAAGAGAGAAACATTTTAGATCAAGAGAAATCCCTCAATGTGTGTTGTGGTTATGCTGCTAAATAGGGCTTATGATACATCTTTGCAGCCATGTACTGCGCTGGGACCTTGATTAAATGCGTTTAAGGTTTTTTGAAAAAAATCTGTAAGTAACACAGGCTTAAATGAATGTGCTTAAAGGGAACTTAAAGGGACAGCTCACTCCATATTCAAAACCACATATTTGTCCTTTTACCTGTGATGCTATTTATCAATAGGGTTGGGTACCGAAACCCTGTGCCAAAGTGGCTCTGGTTCCTATCTCCTCCTCCAGCTGTACCTACTGTACCGAATCCTGACGCAGATTTTGGTGCGTCATTTCCATGCCAGATTGTGTGCACAGCAAGTGTGCAGCCAAGAAAGAAAGAGAGAGAACACGTGTGTCTGCTGGTGTGTGCCAGTGACAGTTACGGTGAGGATGAGGCTGCAGTGACCAGAGCAGAGAGTTGGGCTTTTTGTCAGTGAACAAATGCTCAATCCAAGCAAAGCTCCCATGTCATTCTTGCCACCAGCTGAGTACAGTGAAGAAGGGTTATCCCTGAAGTTAGCCTCATTTTAGAAACTGACCAGGCTTCCTTAAGATGGACCGTTACGGTGGACGAGCTATTCTCACTGTAGTAATTCTTTACCAGATAACGAATAAGATAATTAATCCCAACTTGTCGTTGGTTTAGTTTTGATTATTTGAATGTTTTACGTGAATTTGTAAGTAGTGTTTTGTATTAATTCATATTTATATATCTAAGCGTACATTTTAAACTGTTAAGAAATAATATATATATATATATATATATATATATATATATATATATATATATATATATATATATATATGTCAAGTTCTTGCCTTTTCAGTAAAAAAAAAAAGGCTGTTCCTTAAAGTCATAGACCGTCATTTTGTGTTTTATTTTGAAAGAAAGTATTGGCTCGGCTGATTAGGCGCCGGTAACATTATAAAAATATGGCTTTTGCACTGGTATTGGATTTTTTTTTAAACTCAGCAGTAATGTCTCTTTTCAAAAATAACAACCCAGTTACTCATTGTAATCCTCAGACCTGTGCGCAGTTTAATGAACTTTTTTTTTCGACTGAACTACATCTGCCAACTGTATCACAGCGCAGGAGGAAGCTGATGAGAAAGGGGATAACAGAAGTTATTACAATTCATCCTGAGTGGGTCATAACTGTTTGAACAACCTTTCATAGCGATCAGTCAATAGTTGTTGAGATATTTCAGTCAGGACCAAAGTGATGGACAGACAAGCACACTGACAGACTGACATTTTCCATCCCTAGAGCCATGCTGCAGGTATTGATCAGTGAAGGCATGAAAGTACACTGAAAACAGGCCAAAAAATGACATTATGGTGTAAGAAAATCAATAAGCTGTCACAACCATAATTAAAGATCACAATCACCATATTTAAAGTTTAAAAAGGCCGCTTGTACAATAACTTGAGAAAGAATAAAAGAAATCAATAGGCTATCAAAAAAGGCAATCAATATCCAAGGTACCAGATAACCAAAGAAACAGTTATAAAGAGGCCTCTGCTACAACATCATGAAAAGCAAACAATGACTCATCTATAGCCAGGCTGAAATGCCTATGTTATCACTCTGGGAGAGGAGTTTGAAAGGGTGAAAAATGTGGGCAGAGTCTATGGACAAGATGCTATTGAGATGCACTATGGGATGTGTAGCAACAATTTTGAGCTTGCTCCTTGTCAGGGACTATAACTTAGGACATCAGCCTTTGCTGCTCTTATGTGGGGAGTTTGTTTTCTTAAATCTGCCTCTTGCACATACCCCAACTGCCCTATGGTTCAAGTGTAATACTACATCAATGTCCCTCTTTAATCTGTAGGGACTGCACATTTTACCTTTTTTGATAATTTTAGCTGTGTTTATACATATGGCATAAATTTTGAGGAGACCGTGTATTTTTGTTTAATCTTGGATTTTCCAGGTAATCTCCTATAATAAGTCTAAAATACACTGTGGAGACAGAACTGTTACATTCATACTGTTAAGTGCAAAATATACACCACTGAAACCCACTCAAACTGCAATTTATGATCCCACAGCCCTCAAAGCATAAAAACATGCATTGTTTTGTTTTGTTTTGTTTTCCTAGGTGTGATTTTTGAATTGGAATTGTAATTTTACTATTTTCCACCTGATTATATCATCTGTTTACCATATTTGGCATATGGAGAAAATACATGCTATTTCCATAAGGTGCACTGTCACAGTCAATGTTGCTGCAAATCGCTGACATATTCCAGGCTGTGATCATCAAGAAAAAAAATCTACTTTGCATGTAGTATATTGAAAATAAGCTTTTTTTCATCTAAAAAACATAGTAGCATCATGACAAAAACCTGGCATTTAAAGGGTTAAAATTCTGAAAATTTATGAATATTTGATATTTCGGATAAGAGCTAATGTTGGTTGTCAATGAAAGTCAATGAAAACAGAAAATCATATAAATGTATAATATTTTTTTGAAAGCCTGATTTTAAAAGCGTATTTTGTGTGCAGAGCGATACAAGTGTGTGTAATATTAAAGCGGACCCTAAGGGCCAAATCAGTAATGTGCAGGATTTAGCGGCAGCTAGTGGTGAGCTTTGCAGATTGCAAAAAGCTGAAACTTCTGGTTAGAATATCTTCAGTATTCAGTGTAAGGGAGATTTTCTCAGGGAGCTGAATTATCCACAGAGGTCTCTTTCTCTCCAGAGCAAGCTGTTCCCATGATTTAAACAATTAAAAACTCAAAATAAAACAGCTACATGTTAAAAAAATAAAAATAAGTGTTTCTCCGATGCTGTTCAGCTCTGCACACACAGCCCACCAGCCTTTTTTCTCTGATAACATAAGATCCAAACATTCAGGAGTTTTGTGTTTGTTTTTTTACTCGGAGTTGAATTATCTGCAGAGATCTCTTCCTCTCTCAAAGAAACAGACCGGGCATTTTAAACCGATATAAACACTGAATAAAGCAGTGTCACGTCAAAAAGTAGTGTTTTCTGATGCTGTTTGGCTCATTACAGAGTTGTTTTGCCGACACAAAAATGCAAAAAAGGGAAAAAGCACTGCATTGATGAGGCCTTGCTCCTTATATAGACACAAATGGCTCATTCTTAAGTTAAAAATACATGAAGATAATTATTTTCAGGTGATCAGGCACTAAGAAAAGATAGTTTGTATATTCTATTCCATTACTGCCAATATGTACCCCAAAACCCTTCACAGTGGACCTCTACATGTTTAAAAAGTTAAAATCCAAACACGTTTTCCAACACAGTGTTGGATTCTGGGTCCTTTCTCTGATTTAAAAAAAAAAAAAGAAATGATATTAAATTCTGGCTATATAGTGAGTTATTGAGGCAACTTTGGGATGACTGCAATGCTTTTTCCTGCTCCTTCTCTCAAAAATCGATGATTCCATTTCTCTTACCTTTTTCTCTTATCTCGTCTCGTCCGCAGCCATGCCAAGTGCCGCCACCGTGGTAATTGTGATGTGTATCGCTGCTCTGGTGGTGGTTGTGGTGCTGGGCATCTATCGCATCCACTTGACCCACCAACAGGAGGTCAAGCTGGCAGAGACGGCGAAGGAGGCGGACATGACCTGGGATGACTCTGCTCTGACGATCACGGTCAACCCAATGGAGGTAGGCCAGCGGAGGACTGGAGTATTGGAGAGGTGTTGAGGGAGGGGAATATGAGGTATTAGGAGATAAATAAAAAGTATGAGTGACTGGATAATGTACAAGATAAAAATAGATATGTAGAATTAATTATGATTTCTTGCTTTTACTTCTAATTTCTGATTATTTAGTTTCTGAAACACTCTGAATTTCTCACCACAGAACCTGGAGGAGCCCCAGGCTGCAGAGGAGGAGGCTAGTGAGGATGAGGAGGAGGAAGACGAAGAAGAAGATGAGGAGGAGGAGGAAGATGAAGAGGAGGAGGATGACATCACCAGTGCTGAGTCAGACGACAGTGAGGAGGAAGTGGACGTCCAGCTACCCAGGATGCATCGTCCGAGCAAGAGGGGCCAAAACTGGGACAAAACAACGATATCGTATTGAGACACACATTCACGCTCACTCACATGCATACACACTCTGCAACATGTCCATTGTGAAACCTCAAATCAGATGGTTGATACAAAGAGACTTTATATGATGTTGATGCTCTAAAAATGAGGTTATATCGCCCCCTACTGGAAGACACCACTGAAATGCACACAGTGCAATGATTTAGCCTTATCAGAAAAACTCCCATTTTATACAGCCGGTAAAAATTAATACGACACTAAAACTGCTCGTCAATCAAAAGACTTTCATCCGTCTTAAAGGTACAGTTTGCCAAATTTACAGCTGTGTTTCTTCGAGTTATCTCTGTCCCATTACAGTCTGCACCACAACTACAATCATTAGGGAAATAGAGTTGTTTGAATTTCATTTTGTCAATGAAACCCTGCACCATACATTGAGTTTGTCACATGTGTTCCACAGTGAGATTTCTGATGTCCCACGAAGATGCAAAACAGTCTTTATTTAAGAAAACTGAGTTGCAAACGTAAAGAAACTGACTATTTTTGTTTTGTATACTTCATGTTATTTATCAGTCTTTATTCTAGCCTACGTGGCAAAGCCAGGTGATTTTACAGAAATAGCATATTTTCAATGGTACTCAAGAAAAAAAAGAAAAAAAAAAGACGATCTGTGTGTAGTCATGGTGAACTAGTTGAGGGGTTTTTGGGAAAGACAGAGGAGTCTCCTTGTAAATTTTTATACGCTCCTTTCTTGTAAATAGTGAGTATAGTAGGTGATCCCCCACCCCACTCCCTAACACACATTTCTTCACCCAGAAACCCTAGTCTCCACCTGTATACAGCACACATGCCACCTCGTCATGTATGTATGCATACCCTGAGCCCTTAGCCTGCAGGAGTCTTCACTGAACTGACCCCTCAGTCCTCTATGTGTTTCTAGCTCAGTGTTCAGATCATTCCAGCTGACTGTGAGTTTGTTAGGATGGATGTGCCAATGCCTTCATAGTGACTGGGTCATTTAAAGGTGCACCAGGCAAGGTGTTGATGGGAATTGGCAGCGATCTTATACATCTAAATCACACGTGACAGAGAAGAGAGTCCCCTCACTGCTCATCTATACTCCACAAGAGTTGCCCAAATTAAATCTTAAGGCCCAGGCACACTGACCCAACATCAAAGCACTATTGGCAACAAAGGCTGTTTGGTGGGGCCAAAAATTTGCACTGAACACACCATAGATATTACAGACAACCGCCAACTACATTATGTATCTGCATTAGAGGAAATAACTATCCATACCAGCAGGCAGCAGTAGTCTGTAAACCGGAGGACAGACAGGGTGGAACAATAACCCAAACAATCCTGAACCACTTATGCTAAAGAGCTCAATGACTGAAAAAAACAAAGAATCTTACCATAGAAAAACTGTTTCAATGTCAGATTTAAGCTGTTTGTTTACTTTCCTCACTTTCGTTCCCCTTGTGCACTGACCTGAACTGCCAATCAGAATTTTAATTCACAAACGCCAATTCAACATGCTAAAAGAAAAAATTCAGATGATAGCTGACTAGAGTGATGCAGAACACACTGTAAACTATTAGGGCAACAGAAGCTCACTGATGGCCCAACATTGGCCGACTGTCTGGCTTGGTGTGTCAGGGCCCTTAGTCTCAGGTGTGGTCACAGCAGTGAGGTCCTAATCAGCTGGTACTCACTGACAAAAAGATGACTATGAATGCAACCCTCTCACTTCTGCTAGTCATTAATGCTGCATTGACAAGTCATGAATAAATACTCAACGGAAAAATACTGGATTTTTGAGGCAATATTGTTATTTAAAATAAAAAATATAGAAATATATAATTTTTGTTGTTTGTTTTATGTAAAATTATATATCATAAATGTATGTTGTTTTTTTAATCAGGGGTCCTGTAAATTTGGTTTTCAAAGAGAATATATAATATAATATAATATAATATAATATAATATAATACAGAATATGTACTCAGTGAAACATATTATAGTCCAGAAATAAACTAGAAATTAGAATAAAATGTTGAAGTTAAAAGTAAGGCTAAAATGTGTAAAAACCTATATTTATTTTTTCTTATTTAATAACTGTTATAAAGTACGTAGAACTATAATGAATTAATATTAAAGCTGCAATAATCAATATTTTTATACTAACAATGGATGACAATGTGTAAAATGTGGAGTCACTCATAGTGATGAACCCACAGAGAATTATCACCAACTCTGCAGTTCCCTTGAGCTCCACAGAGCTTTTCAATGTCTTTTAGCACAGTTTTCATTTTATAAAACCCAACTCTAAAGTTTTGGGGAACACAGAGGAGCATTTAGCAGCTAAGGAGCTGAATCTTTTTTCTTTCTTTTTTTTTTTTTTTTAAATAGAGTTCAAAGGGGAGTTAATATTAGGCTTACACTTATCGGGTAGCCAGAAATACAACTCAAAAACATGCGCTTTAATAGCTACATAGCATTACTTTAATCTCCAGTCTACCAAGCACACTTTGTGTAATTTCCATGATAATAGAGTCTATACTTCACTTAGTATAGACTTACTAATGCAGACGACAGAAAATTAGCCGTTTCATGTGGGAAGAACATACCAGGCAAAGAAAACCTTTCTTGTTACTTGCACAAAGACTACTTGCCGCAATAAACTTTTCCAGTCTCTAACTTTGGGTGAAATGCAGCATTAATGACAGAAATGTAAGTGTAGGGGCAGAGAGGTCTATGCATTTCACAGTGTCACATTTGACGTAATCACAAACCCCTGTCGATGGTTTCCTCACTTTGAAGTGAAAGGGCATTAATCTCTGGCTGTGGCCATCCTGAATCTAGTCTGTTACGTTTGACAGCAAAGACTCCACAAACAACATACAGTTCTGTTGCATGTAATGTGTCGTGGCTGAAGTCTGCCACAGATAAATCAAAGTCACAAACACTGGAAAGTTTCCTCCTCTGACCTAGTGATCCTCTGACAGCTGGGAGAACCTGTTGTATGTGTATACTGTAGCTCTATGTTCATGTAAAGATCCCATATGTTGTTTAAGAGTTTTCCTCATCTACTGTGACACCTGTTCTTGTGACGTCACCTCCCTCCTTGCACCCCTCTTTCCCCTCTTGGAACCTTTGGTGGATTTTGCCTCGGCCCGAGCCCTAATGTTATCCTGACGTTTGTTTTAGAAGAGGAGGACGGTGAAATTAACATGGCAACCTTGTATAATGTGTAAAAGTTTGTTTTTTTTTAGTTTTCCTATTTTTTTCTCTGGACTCTTTGGTCTGTTTTTCTTTGGAATGGTCACTACAGCACTTTCTGTAAATTGGCCAATAAAAACTCGTTTTGGAATCTAGCAGTGGGTCTCGTATTTGTGTCTTGGTGGGAGATCGAGATTTTTTTTCAGTCATTGTTGCCTTATTCGTCTAGCTGCAATTTAATCTTCAGTCCTTTATCTGATTTTGAAAGTTCAGAATCTCGTAATGAAAGTGGAAAAACTGTGATCAATGGGGAATTAATGTGTGCAGCCTAATGTCTGTTATTCTTACTGAAACCACGGTTATATTTTGCACATTAGTGAAGCTGGAAATATCATGTCAATATTATGTCAAAAATGTTGTCCCCTTTAAATTTGAAAACAAAATGCACAAAAAAGAAACATCAATACTGATGTTCTGTTTTATACAGTCTGTTTACAACAGTATTGGATTTTACTCAAAGCCACAGGCAATTTTGAAAATCTCTCTAAAGACGCTAATTTTACTGAATTCAATCATCCTTCCACTCTCAAAACTACTTATCCTCTGTGGGGGGAAGGTGCGGCACTGATCCCCACTGGATTATTTTTATTCTTTTATAAAAGACTCAGTACTTTATGAAAAGACCAAACAAGCATGGTAGAATCAGCAGGCATGTTGTACAAATATGCTTAAAAGTATGCATTTTTTCCCATATATACCAAGCTGCTTCAGTGCTGTGTTGTTTCTAAAGGGGGCATTCAATCATTTGTGATTTTGTCTGCAGTGATATGACTAATCATGAATTTATTCTATAAATATACATGCACACACTATCAGCCGGGGGATGGTTATTATTAATATAAATTGAGGTAAATCCACAGCAGGAGATCCCTCAGGAAAGATGGAGCCCTGTGCTGAGTAAAAGAGCTGGTAAGATTTATAAATGGATATTTTACTGGTTGAGTCTAATAAGCACTGATATATTTATATAGTTTTATAGGCCGCTTCCCAGAGAAGAATCTGAAGTGTAACTTAAAACACATTTGAAATGCCTAAATGTTTAGCTCAGTTGGTTAGAGCACTTGCCTGTATACTGTGAGCTTATCAGTTTGAATCCCACCCATGGCAGGTGATTTTTTTGGGGGGAATTTTGGAAAAGCTGTCCAAATCACAGAGAGAAAATGTACGCCAAAAATAGTCTAAGGGTCAGTTGGATTAGCACTCACAGTGTTTCAGGTTGTGAGTGTAAACTTTATATCCAGGAATTTTAAAGACCAAACTGGAGTTTGACAGAGAACGTTGAACACAGTAGATATGTCAGGAGGTTTGGCTCAGTGGGTTAGATGGCTGGTTGATGTCTCAGAGGTTGTGGGATCAAATCAGTGGGATTAAAGGTTAATAAATTTCAGTATTGGCAATGACATCTGTCAAAAACTCAACTCATATATGAGTCAGGCCAATAATCAACTAAGTTCTTGGCTGTCAAATTTTTATTGGTTATAGATATTCTTATGTATGAATGTACAGCCAAACATTTATGGCATAAATAAACTAACCGCTGATATATCTGTCCGCTTTGCTGATATAAGGGTCATATGGTGTTGGAACACAAAATTCAGTATTGGCAGTGACGTCTACCGAAAACTAGACTGATCAGGCCGATATTCCTTGATTTTGACAGACGCATCTGACGATATTGGTTTTACCTGTTTCAGTACCACCTCACCAGATTTATCCGCCGAAACAATGTATCACTCAACTTTACATCCCTGCATTTGTTCTCAGTATCACAATCAGTGTCTAAACTGTATGAATGTACAGCCAAAAGATATTTATTGCATAAATAAAATAAAATATAGGCTGATATATGTCTGTCCACTTTGCTGATATAACGGTCAGATGGTGTTGAAATGCAAAATTCAGTATCAACAGTGATGTCTCTTGAAAACGAGACTGATATATGAATCAGGCCGATATTCCTTAATTTCGACAGACTTATCTGCTGATACTGGTTTTACCTGTTTTGGGAGCACTTCAACTGATTTATCCGCCAAAATAATATATCACTTAACTTTACGTCCTTAAATTTGTTCTCAGTATCACAATCAGTGTCTAAACTATATAAATGTACAGTCTAATGATATTTTATCGCATAAATAAAATAAAATATTTGCTAATATATCCATCTGCTTTGCTGATATACGGGTCATATAGAGTTGAAACGCAAAATTCAGTATCTGCAGTGACGTCTGTTGAAAACTTGACTGATACATGAATCAGGCCGATATTTCTTGATTTCGACAGACTTATCTGCTGATACTGGTTTTACCTGTTTTGGGAGCACTTCAACTGATTTATCCGCCAAAATAATATATCACTTAACTTTACGTCCTTAAATTTGTTCTCAGTATCACAATCAGTGTCTAAACTATATAAATGTACAGTCTAATGATATTTTATCGCATAAATAAAATAAAATATTTGCTAATATATCCATCTGCTTTGCTGATATACGGGTCATATAGAGTTGAAACGCAAAATTCAGTATCTGCAGTGACGTCTGTTGAAAACTTGACTGATACATGAATCAGGCCGATATTTCTTGATTTCGACAGACGCATCTGCTGATACTGGTTTTACCTGTTTTGGGACCACTTCACCTGATTTATAGGCCAAAATGATATATCACTCAACTTTACGTGCCTTAATGTGTTCTCAGTATCACAATCAGTTTTTTAACAGTATAAATGTACAGCCAAATTATATTTTATTGCATAAATAAAATAAAATATAGGCTGATTTATCTGTCCACTATGCTGATATAAAGGTAATATGGAGTTGAAAAGCAAAATTCAGTATCAATAGTGACTGGAGGTTTAGCTCAGTTGGTTAGGATACTTGCCTCCAAACCATGAGCTCATTGGTTCGAATCCCATGCAGGTCAGGTGATTTTTTTTGGTGAATTTTGGAAAAGCTGTCCAAACCACACAGAGAAAAAGTACGCCGAAAATAGTCTAAGTGTCAGTTGGATTAGCTATAACAGTGTTTCAGGTTGTGAGATTCAACTTTATTCAGTAATTTTAAGACAGAGGAGTGTGTGACAGAGACCATCCGACATAGGCAAAGTGTTAGGAGGTTTGGCTCAGTGGATTAGATGGCTGGTTGGTGTCTCAGAGGTTGTGAGATTGAGTCTTGCTTGGGACAGGTGACTTTTAAAGGTTGTAAAATTCAGTATTGGCAATGACGTCTATCCAAGATTCGACTGATATATGAGTCAAGCTGATAATCAACTAATTCCTTGGCAGTGAAAATTCAGTATTCAGTATATGACAATTCAGGAGACAAGAAGACAATTGTGTCACAAACAAACAAACAAAATATGATGGGGGTAGGGTATTAGGCATGTAGTGGTTGTATTGAGCTCAGTAGTGCTGGCAAACATGAATGAACAATTCTTTTGTAACAATTCTTTAAATTAGTAGTGGGTATGCTTACACTCTCCACTGATAAAAGCTCTTGCCTTCTCTGTTTTAACATAATTTGCTAAAGTAAATGCATGCCATAGAAGTGAAAGCATTTACAGTCTTACAAGCACTTTCACAAAGTTCAACTTCAAACTTTGCCTGACTGACACATGTTCCCATAGTGGCTTGCTGTATGTGCTTACTACTGAAAAAGTTTAGTATGAGAAACCCCCAAATACTTGACCGATACCACCTTTTGTACTCACTGCCCACGACACTTCTGTACATGCTGAACTGCAGCCCGTAAGTTGAATAATACCAGAGAGACCACTTCCTGACTGCACATTAGTTCACGTACCAGATGTACCAGACAGTAGACTAAGGGTTGTTTTGCCTAAAGTAATCAGGATTTTGGTTCCTTTGGAGCATCTTTAACTGTGAAATAGATGAAGTGTTTTGCTATGAGCTTGCAAGACAGCTATTATTAGAATAATTAAGGAAATAAGATGACATTTTATCAAATGTTTTTCAGTAGTACATTATAGTACAACTTAATGCCTTTTCAAATTTCAATAATACTAAATCTATATTATTAGTTGGTGGTTTGCTTTTATAAACACACATTACTTTATCATTTTATGTTCTGCTGTTAATCACCATCATCAGTCCCACTACTTCATGAAATCCTTTTTGCGCTTTAACTTGCACATTACACTTCACAAATTCAACAATACATAAGTGTATAACTTCCTTATTAAAATAACAGTTTTCCTTTTTATTTCCCCCCTGTACTGCTACTTATATATTTTTTTCTACTTCTAAACATTTTAATACCTGTTTAATACAGTTTCTGTGTGTAGTGCAGCGGTTGCCATGTTAAATGCATTTTTATGTATAGCTTACAAGTGACTCTATTCCTTTCTGCACAAACAAACCATTAACTGTCGCCATCTGACACAGATTGCTGGGATTTTGGGTCCATGACTGATAGACTGTCTCCACCTAGTGGATAATATACTATACTGCACAACTACATACTATAATTTTCAAGCCGGTGGCAAATTCTGTCAGTTTTACATAAACAAAATAGGTAAATGACGTCCTCAGCTCACAAATAGGTATATAATAATTTTAATGATGCACAGCAGCAGAAGGAAAAGGACGTGTTTCAGCCCTAGGCTTTCCTCAGCGCTCCTGATACACTTGTGAGTGTTACGTTTGAGCAGTTTTACAGTCACACCTCAGCTCCTTGCATCCCGCTCTGTGCTTTTCACACTTTTTGGGAGAACACTCTGCAGTATTAACAATCTAATTTATGATTTCAGCCTTGAGCCAACTAGGTATTAGCAGGATTTTTGAGATCCTCGTGTTACTTTAACTTACTAAAAAATCTGTTTAAAAAAGATGGCCCAAGAGGCTTACTGCTTGCATAAACTGGCGGAAACAAATCAACTCAATATACAAGAATTAATATATTCACTTTTTTTTCCCGGTGTCGAGTGGAGCAGGGGAAGCCCCAGGCAGTCACCTTCACTCTTGACTCACAAACAAAAATAGATTCCGCAAAAGCCTTCAACTACTCTAGTGTGTATACTGCAGCATTACTATAAATATCCACCCACTGAATTATCATTCCCATTCCATATTCATTTTACCTTATTTGCAGCCTGAAGAGAGATGGACATGTGGTTCCTCTTTATTTTCATTGTTGCTTGGATGATGGTAGTCACCGTCAAAGGTTATGACATCCCGTCAATCACAGATGCATCCAGCAAGTGGAAGTTGATGCAGCAGAATATAAATAATAAAGTCCAACATGCCTGAAACAGAAATAGAATACATTTATTCTCTTAAAAATTATTCATTATGTTTCTTTACACTCGAAAGCAGTGAGAAAGATGATTAAGCCTTAACTGTAACCTTGAGAACCAACTGAGGTAGGGACAGTTTGATTACACACCCACAGGCAGAAAGCCAAAGCTCATGGTGATTTCTTTGGAAAAAGTGAGCATGAGAAGTGAGCATGGATGTGCAAAGACAGTGAAGCAGAGATAGAAGCAGAGCTGCTTTCCCACAACAAAATACAACCAGTCATGTGATATTTGAAAGTAACAGCAGATGGTCACACAGTGGTGGCTGGTGTGTAAAGGATTTGAAAAGTTCGACCACTGAGCCCGTGCACACCGGAGAGTCCGAAGCCAAAGCAGCAAACCGTGGCCTTTAAGCCTGCCAGTGCCCTGAAGCATGATACCAATGCTGAGCAGAGGACTGCTGCATTGGTTTAGAACATTTCACTGGAAAATAAAGAGTTGGTATACCAGTAGAAATCATCCGTGTGCATGTCAAGCAGAATTATGTGTTTTTATGTGTTGCACATATTGAAGAGAAGGGGTGAGACTCACCTTCAGGCTGTGGACAAACTGCAGACAAGGTGGGCAAACTGAGGCTTCAGAGCTTTTAATAATGTGGGATTCTCTGAACTTTTGTGGCATCACATTTGCTGTATTTTGAAAACAGAAATATACTTCTCTTAAGCTATATTATAATCTGTAAAAAAAATATCATGCAAAGAATAATTTAATTTTAGTAAAAAGAAAACTTGTTTTTGTTAGATCCACATGAGTGTACAATGATAACATCTCAATCAGTTTTACTCCTCTGCCGTCTCTTAACATTTTCTCTATGAGCTCACAAAATTTAATACGTACTCGCTCAAGCCTTAACAATGACTTCAATGTTTTTGTCACATAGAAACACACAGACTCTCCCTGATAATGAAACACTCCTACAAGTTTATGCTATGGTCAGTCTTAATGGTGGACAGTGGACAGTATTTAGTGGCAGCGCATCTCTGCGTCTTGCCGATAAAGGGGCTAAAATTAGCATGTTCACCCGGTTGTTGTGTTTTCATCAATGCCGATCTGAGGCGCAAGCGATAAATACCCATGACTACTGCAAAGTCATTAAGCCTGGGTCTGACTGCTGATGGTACACTTTTCCACTGCATTAAAAAGGCAGATGTTCGTGGGGACACTGACAGCCAATTGAAATCCATCTGACTCTAAAAAGGGCATTCAGCATGCCAGATGACATTGTGGAGAGATTTATCATTGAGGTATAAAAAAAACAAAAAAGGCATTTCTGTTTGATAGAACATCTTTAAAAAAGACTCATTCAAGAAGAAGGACACCTGGGATACAATCAAGCTCACCCTCTGAATGAGTGGTGAATGTTTTAAAATTACGAAAACATTGTCTCTGTTAAGCGTCTTTGAGTATTGTGAAAAGCACTCTACAAATAAAATGTATTATTATTATTATTATTCATTTTCAGCTCAGTGATAGGATGTTGCTTATCTCCATACAACTTGGAGGTCATGGTTAGCTTAATTTTGCATGTGTCACTGTGCCCTGATTCTATTGGCAAACTTTTATTTTGTAAAAGAAAATACATTCATAACAATGAAGCCTTGGTTTTGTAACATTACCTGGCAATTATCAAGTAAGCCGCTTAGCTTAGTTAACTGCTTACCTACCAAGATAGCCAGGAAGACAGAATTTCATAAAGGTTTGTTACCAAAACTGTACTAACTGCTTGTGCATGGATGTGGTGTTCTCGCTTACTCACCATTGTCTTGGTACTTCCCAACTTCTCCAGAAACGTCAACGGTCTGAAACACTCACTGCTTGCCAGAAACACTCTGCTGGCACAGAAACCTGTAGGAGGTAGCACTCTCAGATAACTGGAATCAAACAGTGTGTTAGGCACAATCGTCAACAACATTATTTCACTCACCAAAAATGCTTCCTAGCAACACAAGTCCTGTCAGCTGCCCAGGAAAACAGGAGGAAATGAAAAAACACTGGAAAAAAAACATCATGGCTGGCCAGAGACGAAAACTTCACACAAAACAACAGTTAAGAAATAAGAACACCCCTCCAAGTAAATACCTAACAGCTTAGTATAAACCTCCTAAATATCACAATTTATTTTCCAACTCACTTACAGGCCATGCTCTGCTGCCTTGTTTATGAACATTTTGGGCAAGAAAACTTCTCTTGTGGTCACGAAATCTTGATATTAATTCTCCAGCAACAGAGTACATTCAAACTGGCCAGTCACAGTTAAACCCATACAACATGATTTTCACAGTTGCATGTTCACATTAAGTGGTGCTTGGTGAAGGCAGGACTAAAAAATGATTTCCATGACAGCTGAGCAAACTCAATGAGCTGATAAATACATGGTGATATAGGCGAAAGCTCCACAACAAGCAAGTATTTGAACCTTCGGTTAAAATCATCTTGTTAACTACTTTGAGTGTGTCTCTCCTTTGTTCTCTACAGCTGAATATTCACGTACATTCACAGCTTTTAAGCTTACAAAATCCCTTTCATAATCACCTCATAAACAAACCCTCTTACCAACATAGGATTACGTGTCTGGTTTATACTGTCAAACAATTACAGCTCCTCACACTCCAGTGGCCAGCAGCACCACACCACTTCACTGTCAAGGACAAACTTAATCCACTTAATTCTAATTGTGAGGCCACCATAAGAGTGGTGTCTGGAAAATGAGTTTGCCACTCTAAAAAAAATGAAGCTAATCAACACAGGAAAAAGCTACTTTTGTGTGAAAGTTAACAACAATCCAGTTCAGCTCACAGGTTATTAAAATAGACTCCAGCCCTTTTACACTTCTCGTGCAGCATTCACACACCTTTAGCACGTATTTAAACCTTTGAAACCTGAGCAAAAAGAATTTATTTTCTTGAAAAAAAAAACAGGGGCATTGAGTTTGAGAGAAGTGGGAAATCAGCAGGGAGAGGCTAATAAAACGGTTCTATTGTACCTTTGGAAATAGGGCTTTTATGCTCTGGCCAAACCTGATTTGGCTTATTCCAACTTGACTTGCATGGTTTGGGCCGGGGCTTTTTTTTTTTTTACAGTGGAAATTTGGGTTTTTTAATCGCGCTCAGGTCCATAACCGCCTCCATTGTTCAGGTTCAGGTCAGACATAGACAGAAACTATGTGAGTTCATGTGTGGTCAGGCCTGATTTTTTGGGGCCCAGTCATAGCGTTATGGAAAATGAAGGATCTAGAGTTTTAGAAGCTTGCCAGGGACTGGGTCCATTTTTTTTCTTCTTTTTTTCTAAAACGTAATAAATTAAACACCTATTCCTCAAATTTCTTATACCTTTGGGCAATTTGGAGTCAGTAATAAGCCAAACCTGTATGTGTTTGGACTGTGGGAGAAGCCAAGAGAACCCATAAAAAATTTAAAAAATTCGAATCTCATCACAGAAGTTCAGACCTGGAATCCACTTGATGTGAGGCAACACTGCTTACTACTTCACTTCTTTACCGCCCAAATTTGAGGATAAACTGAAACTAAAACATGTTGCAACCCTTATGTTTACCATTTTTTAAATTCTATCTTTTGTGATTCCCCCAGTTACACTGAAGTGCAGTACTAAATCACTGGAATGGCCCTTTAAAACTCCCTTTTGATGGAGGTTTGATTCTCTCTCACACACAGCTTCACACAACCACAATGTTGTAGTAAGAGAAGATGACCAAAGGGTGGCAGCAGTGATGTAGCAAATACTGACCCTGATCGTTTATCAATCCTGAGTCAGGGCCACATGTGGGGTCATTTATGCAGACAGCAGAAAAAAAAATATTTTGAGTGTCATCCATTTTCAATAAATCAAAATGAGACCTGACACTACCAAAATCCATCAGGACACAGTCAATAAGAGGCTTTTCTTCTCTAAAGCAAACGTCAGGGAGGGCTCACTTTGAAATACAGAGACATAGTGTTCTTGTATTTGCAACAAATCCATCAAAACCGCGATATCAGTATTACAGGTCTTGAACTCCAAATCCTGCCTCTTATTGGCTGCTTGTATATTTACATATGGTGCAGTGGGCACAATGCGAAGGAAACAGAACAGGCCGGTGGGCACAGATGACATTGTACACTGTGCACTGACGTCAAAAACAGTGTGTGCGCAGATATGCAGTGTTTAAAAAAAAACTTTTGGCACACAGTCAGTGGCAGCAGTGGCTGCGTGTGTTGCTCTGATGAGATTACGAGGTCATGCTCTCAGTCGAGTGGTTTGATGAAACTGCTTAAGCCCCCACACACACAAAACCACAACATCTAATAACACACATGTAGCACACAGATGATTCGGTTGTTTTGCCCGTAGGATGTGGCCGGTAATTAACCTAGGTGTGCGTGTGTGTGCACCCGGGGATATGTTATCACTAATTTTAGATGCACCCTTGCAGTATGGTGGTTTGTTTTGCCTAATAGCTAGCGGGTGACATTTGAAAAGGTTGAGATAACAGGCAGGAGGTCCGACTGGATCTCTCTGACAATATAAACAAGCGCACCCAAATGGAACTCCACACCAGCTTGTTCTACTACTCATTTACACCTTTTTAAATTAAAAAAGTGACACTTATATTTGAATTCCCCATGTTTAACAGAAAATACACAGAAATAAAAAACAGAAATTTCCAGAAATCAAAAAGTTAAGGACATACACAGGGAGACACTGATGGTACAGGGGAGTTATCGGGAAAAAAGATGAAGGATGGATAAGAAAAGGCATCGTACTGTTATTATTGGGCCTCACACTGAGTTCCCCTACTGTGAGTGTATCTGTGCGACACTGAGATAAGAGTATGACTCACGCATACCTTCACATAGACTCGAGGTAACGTTCAAAATGGGTGCTGCTCAAATTAGAAGTCGATGTCCTGACCATTTATATGCTCATTAAGCTGCTGTTTACAAAATATGAAAAGCCCTTAAGATGAGGTTTGTGCCACTGTGTTTTATTTTTACTCCTCTGAAGCCTTCTTCCATGCACTCGGCAGTAAAAAAAAAAATGTCTGTGCCGTTATGTTAATGATGGAAAAGCAAAAGCAAACTCAGGATCAACCATTTTAGTTTGGCTTTTACTTTACTTAACGAACTTTATTTATCTATTGTCTATTGAATTATACATTTTAGTCTGTTTCACAATTTTACTACTTCCTGTATCATTTTATTTTTAACACATGTATTTATGATTTTACTTTGTGCTGTTATCCTTTAATTTACCTTTTATTTACAATTTAAGTATTTTGCTTATTTATCTTTTATCATTACTATTATTAGTTTATTTTATTTATTTTTATATTTCTATTTATAGGTTTTATACTACCTGGTGTTTCCTCACTTATGGTAGTGTTTCCTCAGTTCCTGTTTTTATTTGTGTGTGTTTTTATTCACGCGTGTGTGTGTGTGTGTGTGTGTGTGTGTGTGTGTGTGTGTGTGTGTGTGTGTTTCCTCCAGTTATCAGTGCTATTTTCCAGCCGGTGGGAACAAGCTGTTCGGGGAGCATTTAAAGAGATTTTTAAGCTCTGGACTGACAGAGTGTGCTGTCACTGCGGCTGAACTGCTGTTACACATATTCAATTCAAGGCTGAATCTGGTGCTGCAACAATAAGTCAAACAGCAGATTTTCTCAAAAGAAACTTCATATTTAGTATATTGCTTTGATCATTGATGCATTGTTTACTTCTCAGTCCAAACTAGCAGGCAGTTGTTGGTTTCATCTTTGATGTGAATGATGAAGACAATATTTGATTCATTATCTTACCTTATATTGGCTAACCTGCTGAATCTGTTTTATTCACAACCTGCCTGTGTTTTAGTGCATACTAGCATATTGTTAACCCGTAACTGTATCTTTTAACATTATATTAAGGTCTGCGTTATGACACTTGTGTCTTATCTTTGCTTTTGTCTGTTGCTGTTTCTTGATGCCATTGCTGCTCTGCATGTCTGCATTTTATGCTTAATGTGTGTCGTTGCTTCATGCTGCGTGCATGGCTATTGGTGCTAAAATGCTTTATGTTGTTGTGCTATTGTTTTGTTCTGGTGTTTCTGCTGTTTCTTGTTGCTTTGCATGGCTTGTGTTCTGTCTTGGGAGTTCCTCTTTGTTGTAGCTGTTTCTGTCTTTATCGTGTCTTGCTGCTGTGAATCTTATCATTTTATCATTTTATGTTTCAAAACAGCTTTCTAAATTACTACAGGTAAAAATTAGCCTGACAGCTAACGCTGGTACTTTTACAGAAATGTTGATTAATGTGTGTTTTCCTTACAAATAAAATAAATGAAAATGAAATCTTTGGGTTTGGGACCATTCACCAACAAAATAAGCCAGGTGAAAATTCTGCTTGCCTTTCTTTTTTTTACCATTTACTATTACTATTACTATTTTCTGACTTTTACAATATAAGTTTAATCTACAGCAAAAAAATATGAAATCATTGGGTGCTTGTTGGTGATTTAAAAAAAAAAAACAGAATAAAAGAATATAGGAGGGAAGGAGCTTAAAGGGCTTAATTTTCACATTTTTAAAGTAAGGTTGAATGTTGTTCTTATCAAAGGCGTATTATCTATAGTTAGTGCTCCCGACTGTAGAGAAACAGGCTGGAGTATGTAGTATGTATTTCAACCACCCCAAAAACAGTCCAGGCTAATAAACATCACTTTAAATGTATGCTATATTTAGATTTTTTTCATGGCTTTACCCTTGCCAACAGAAAGCCCTGAGCCTGAGAAACTGAGCTTTTCTATCGCTCTCATCAAAGCAACCAGACTCCACTGACAAAAGCAGTTACTTAATTTCGTTGAACACAGAGGCTACTTGTCTACCACTGCCTCAGTTAGTTTGTGAATCTGATGAATCCATCCTAACCCTATAAAACATCAAAGCCGCACAGAAAACACAAACTGACTGCTAGAGGCGGCAGTAAAACAGTAGCTCTGTGTCCAGCAAGCTTAAATGACTGTTTTGGTCAAATGAGTCTGGTATGAAGCAATTATAGAGAAGTTTCACTCGATGTTCAGTTCCCTGCCGGAAAGCGATGTCTGACAGCAAGTTACAGCAGTGGGACTACAGCATACACTTTAACGGTTACTGATTTTTTTTTTTAAAGGTGAGCCCTTTTTGGTGGCTAAAATACATTTTGTTGCTGTGGTGACCGATGAAGGAAGCTGAAGGCAGAAATAAAGTTCACCTAATATGTGTCCTTACTTACAGCAGGATGTTATATAAGTGCCAGTAAAAAGTGAACTTGAAAAGGTTCAGACTTGTGCACGACACACGATTGTTTAATATTAAGTAAACTGAAGCGATAAGCCAAATAATAGTTGAGAAACAGGAAATCAAATAGTAGCATTTTTGATGATCTACCAATCTTTTCGAATATTCTCTATCTCTGAACATTGTGCTCTTACTATCCTGCTGCCATAGTACAGTTGTAGTTCTTAAAATATTGGGCAAGACACTGAACCCTAAAATGCTACCTATGGTCAGACTGCATTGAAGCTCCATGCCATCGGTGAGCGAGTGTGTGTGGATAGGTAAAAGAGCAGCATAAACCTTGTAAAAACCTTTCGATAAAAGCACTATATAAATGTAGCCACAGACATCTGAGCTGCCTTCAGTTACAATTTGTGTTTTGGGGACTTTTTGCCCTGGGTCACGTCTACATAAGGCAGTCCTACCTTACTGCTGGAGGCTGTCGGGGCACGATGCAGCTGACAGGAACACCTGCAGGCATCACAGAGCAGAAAAATGGTAAAAACAAAAGACAATCTGTACTTTATTTTACAGTTTATATGCTAACTGAATATCAATCAAAGACAGTAAAGCACATTGTTATTTGTAGCTAAGATGCAAACACAACATCATCAGAAAGTATCAGGCATTTGGTGATAAAGGAAACTAAAAATAATGTAAGTAGGGCTGCAATTTTTCTAGTTTTTCTTACACCACCATTCTCATGGAAAATAATCTGTTCTGTGTATCATTTGTTCAATTTATTTCAATATTTTTCTTTCTTCAATGGTGATGTGTAAATACAGTGAAAGTTTTAGAAAATATGACAAGTTATTCTTAAAAAAAACTATAGCTTTAACAGCAAAACACTTATTTCTCTTTAGCAGATTGATTTTAAGCTGTGAAAAAATATCATATAAAGTCCAAATGTCATGTTCAGTCTCTTTCTGAAACTCTTTGAGATGAATCCCAAACTACAACCACAAAAGCCAAAAAAACTGGAACAGATGCACCTTTGATGTAGCTGCTGAACATGAACTGAACCTCAACACGGTTAAAGTCACATCCTTATCTGTGACTGTGCACAAATTCCTCAAGCAGGCCAAAGAAACACCCTTTACTTTGAGGATTTTTGCCCTCTGAAGATATCTCCATATGTGATCAGGAGGCAAGAGCAAAAAAGCGAGGAGAAATGAGAAATGTAAGCTTTTACATGACTTACCAAGCAAAGCAGGCCAAGGATTTTTTCTTCCATAAATTATGGATCTCTGCCCGTCTCTGAAGCAGACAGCCGGCCTCCAACCATCCATCTCTTCCTCAGCTCACTCTGCCACTCTCCATATATGCATATGTATAACATGTATGCATAGAGGGAAAGGATAAGAAAAGGAAGTCTAGAGAAAAGTGGCGTGATGGACAATTATTCTCCCCGACACTTTTCTCAGAGCTGAAACACACCGTTTACCTCCAGTCAAAGCAGGCGAGGCAGAAGATAAAGCTCTGTGATGTAAAATATGCTTTTGAGAAAGGGAAACAGAGATGGAGGGATTTAAATAGCCTGAGCAGAGCGATGTAAGACGGAGACAGAGGAGAAGGTTGGCAGCGTGCGGTGGAGGAGAGGAGGTAGAGGAAGAGACAGCGAGATGAATTGAAGTGAAGCCTCACTGTCAAGAGGCAGCTAAATATGGATCTAGCAAAGCCAAGTCACTTTTAAACAGATCAAACAAGTCATCAGCTTTAACTTTCAGGCTCGTTCAATAATCCTTTTAAAGGGCCGGTCCCTGCACTATTGAACAGCGCTATATGTGCTGAGACAGATGAATGCTACAGTTGGGGATCAATAGCAGACCGGAAGTTACAGCAGATCTCATCTCTCTGGAGTGACTTGGATTTCAGTAACTTTGCATTTATTTTGATGTCAAAGCGTTACAAAATCCCCAAAAAAACATGTGTGCTAGAGCTCGATCTTCAGCCAGTTATTGTTATTAAAGTCTATCTCTCTCTATAGACACGTCTTTGTCATCATTATTAAAGCATTAAATGTCCATGTCCATCAATTCTCCTGCGTTAGTGCCGGTCATCTCCGTCTAAAAGCAGAGAGAGAGATGACTCTCAGAGTGATTATGATATTATCAACACAGGCTGCTCTCTGCTGCAAAACACTAATGGATTTTCTGTTGGTGGTGCCAGGGAAAGCCACGCTGAGCTGAACTTTGATCACAGAACAGGCTTTGTTCTGTGTTCAAAGCTTGCACTGGGATGATGGGAATCGGGTTTAGAACTGGCTCATCTCGACTCTACACCAAAACCAGCATCTGGGGCTTTGACAGCAGCAAAGGATTTTCTGTCACGGTGGACCTTTGTAGCAGCTACGCTTGTTCCATTCCAAAGCTTGATGTGCTGTTGAGTTGTGTTATTGAAATGAACAGTGTTGGTAAAGTAACATCCATTACAAATGTTTGCATCACTTAAATAACAGTTCTCACATTGCACGTTTACAAGGATAATGGCGGCTGATTTACTAATCCAAGGTCACGGTCATTTCTGAAATGACAGGCCTTCGAGTTCTTACAGAAGTAAACAAAATCAGCTTCTCATTTCCAGCCAAAGACGGACGATTTTATCAGCTATAGATAGCAAGCAGGCTTCTTTCAAAGACGCCAGATCATTGTACTGTTCAAACTGCACGACTGTCTGTCTTGGAATCTTTTAGTTTTCACACGACATGATTGATCTGCATCATATACGACAAGATCTTTCACTATGAGTAATCCCTGATAGGTATGATGTCATGGGACGCATGGGTCGAACCTCAACTCAAAGGTCAGGGGGTTATTACAATAAAATGTAAAAGTCAAAAAGTGACAAAGCAGCATTCCTACTAAAATATTCAGTTAGACACATTGCATGCAATACTCCACCTTCCACCCTTTCTTCCTATCACTCAAACACACTTTGGCAAGAGTTGCAGTGCCACTTGTCTCCGATGTCTTGCGGTCTCATTGGTTGTAACGTTCTGACAACCCTGACAGCTCCAAATATTTAGATTGCTAAATGTCTTGGGAGCACCAGCAATGTTAGGGTTGAGTACCAAACTTGAGACTTTTAATGATAAAAAACAAATTTCACAGGTACAATCAAGGAATGGCTCAAATTAAAATCTATCAGTGCCAACTTTCAGTACCTAAGAGCGCACCTGGGTAAAAATGCCGGGTTCAAACAGGAGGTGGAAACATCGCAGAGTGTTTCGAAGCTGTCGAACTCTGCTGGCTTCCAAGCTAGCAAAAACTAGTACTGCAGCCCCAAAATTTTAGGTTGATGTGGTCTGTTTTCCTGTCAGTTTTCTTTTAGAAATAGCATAGTATCATTGCTGTTTGTGGTGGTCCACTTTAAATGACATTCTTACTCCACATATTTGTCAGTTTTGGTTAAACAGAGAGCAAGAAAGATAAGCAGACAGACAAGCACACACATACACAAGCAGACAGACAGACAGACTCAGCTCTGTGTGATTAGAAACAAGCTGAGGAGAAGAATTGCTCATTGACTTCCAGCTTGTTCAAAAATTGTATTCTTGTTATTACAAAAAGAGTAAAATGATGAAAAAAAATGGTACTATTGGGTAAATTATTCAAGGTAGCGGCAACAGTATTGATTCAAATGTCAACTGTATGCAACCCCATGGCCAATGTCTTTGAACAGTTCACACATAGAGCTTGAACACCAATTTGGCTCTGATCTGAGTCTTTCGTCTGCCCAATAATGAATGCACTGCAGCAGGTGTTTGTCCTACACTGTATGCTGCAGGTACATGTTTTTGCCTGTGCAGTAATCAGCTAATGTACTCTATAACTGTCCAGATGCACTCTGGAAACTTTTGCAGAAGTTCCCAGCAGCTGCTGGAGAAGGGCCTTCTACTCTGCAATTTACACATCTCTCTGAAGCGAGTAAATTTAGCCAATTATTTGTGGTCTCTGAGAGACTGCTGTTATTGTTGTTGGTACTGAATAATAACAAACTGTTAAATATTGTTACAAACTAAATGCAGGTCTAAATCAAATTAGATAAAGTGAATTTGTACAGTGCCTGCTTAACATGAAGTAGAATTAAACAACAGACTTAATGCAGAGGTGTAACAGTCTGGATTTACTGTTTGTTTGAATCCAGCTGCAGGTCAAGCAGCAGACACCAGCAGCATCACCACATCCAGCCAATTTTATAGTGTAATCCCTGTGTCTCTGGTGCAATGCAATATTGTCATATTTATTATTGTTATTTAATGCTCTGACTTGATAACATGGGCGCCGAAATTTAAAAAAAAAAAACTAACACGCTCGGCGATTAGATCACTCATTGCGCATGCGTCGGATTCTGTGCGTAAACTCTGATTTGATCTGACTTTTATCCTTTTTTATCGAGCTATCGGAAATATCTTTTTAGTTCAGGTCCATATTTTGGCCGTTTTAATCACTTCGATCTGGATAAAGGTCTTTAGTCATCGGACGTGGATTTAGTATCTGCTGGAGCAACACGGAAGAGCGAGATGACAGGCCGCCACTTTACGCGTCCCGGCAAAATTTGTTTTTAACAATAGGCTATAATTTTACGATCGTGGGATTATGGACTGCGGCTGCAAATTGAAATACTCACAGTTAGCAGAAGACATCCACCGCCGGAAGACCGAGATCAGGAAAAGGATCAGCTGATCGAAAGCGTTGTTGCTACAGTCAAAACACATCTCCTACACTCGCTGCTTCTGTCCCCGGTGTCTCCGATCCCTGGCCGGCCTCTCCGCAAACAAACAAAAAAAAAAAAAAATCTGTCAAATCTGTTTTTATTTCTGGCCCCATCCCAATCCTAGGTGGATTGTTTTAACAGATTAATTTATCTTCATTCATGGCTCTGTTTACACCACCAAATCTTACAAGATGTGTTTTATTGACAATTTGAATCTGTTCTGAAATCGGCCCTCTCTCTTCAGAGGAGACAGCATCCACCCAAACAAACACGGCAGACAGACGCTGTCAGCTAACCAACAGTACGCGCAGTACAATCACTCCCGCATGACTGTTTGCGTTTTTCCCTCGCATTCAGACCAACCCTCTTCCTCTACGTCAAAACCACATCAACATGGTCCTCGTCACAGCTCCCCCCACAGGTCCCTCCAGTAATTTAACTCAACATCACACTCCCACAAAGATTCCCATGTTAAATCACCACCACTACCCACTCCCACTGCACCCCTTCCAGTCCTCCCACACAGATCTGTGCTATAACATATTATATTATATCATTTCCCACAAAAAATGTAATATTACACACCCAATAGCTCACACCTCATCCGCCTGTCGTGACAATTTAATTCAAATCCCTCTGCAACCTCTCGCAACCAGTCCGTAAATTTTGGCCTTTTAAACATTAGATACCTTAATGATAAATTATTTTCAATTTTTATAATTTGGACTTTTTTTATTATCACTGAGTCTTGGCTAACTGAAGAAAAGTGTAACCCCCTCTGAAGTGAGGGGGCATTGCTTTTATTTATAGAAAAGTTTTTAAAATGCATTCCCATTTTACATACTTCTTTTACATCACTTAAACATCTAACAACAACAAAACAACATTAAACAACAAACATTTTTTTCTTAAATCGCAAAGATCCTGTGATCATTTTAAATAATCTCCAGACCACCCAGGCATAACAATGTTTTCATCCAGGAGTTTTCTGATCTTTTATCCCATTTTTTTTTTATCCAAGTATGATAAGATTCTTATTTTAGGAGATTTTAACCTACATGTCTGCTGCCCTCCTCAGACTTTCACCACTGATTTTACGGATACCTTGAAATCTTTTAATCACACTCAGGCACTTCACGAGCCCACTCATTCCTACAGTCACACCCTTGACTTACACTGGTCTCAGCACTGGCAATTTTGTTATTAAGGAGATCTGTGTGTCTGATCACAAAACTGTTTTATTTAATCTGATTTAAACCCAACTGCCTTTTAACCTCAGCACACCGCTCCACCGCCAAATTTTTAATTCCACGTCTGCTAGCGATTTCTCTGAGCTTTTTAATGCTGTCTCTTAAACTGCTTTTTTGTTACTGTATTTTAATATGCCTCTGCCTCGAATCCCCTACTTAATTCTGCCCTCACTCTTGTCTGCCCTTCGTTGGCATTATTGAGTAACTTTAATTGTTTTAATCTCTGGGGCTTACAGCCTCAGCTTTGACTTGTTTGTCGAAGCATTTTATAAACTGTGTTTTTAACGGTAAAGCTCCAAAAACTGTTGGCAAGTGAAAAATCAGGGTTACAGTTGTACAGTGTGAACTCGGTATAAGGTAGGACAAAAAAATTAGAGGTGTTGGAATTGATGACAAAGAGCACAGAAAAACAAGCAGTGCGAGTTTAGCCGTGTTTATTCTTATTCACATTTAAAAGATTCCCATGGCAGCACATTTTTCTACCTATACCACGAGACAACCTGTCCCGCAGACAAATCTCAAGATCCATGTAATGGAAAAAAAAGGAAAAAAATCTCATTGTAAGACCATAATTTTCAAGAGTAAATCAGGAATAAAACCCACATGATGGGTAGATGGAAAAATAAAAAAAAATAGATGTAAAAGCAGCATTTAAAACTTGAGGGGGTCTTCTGTTATGACAGAAATGTTGTGGTGTGCTTTTTTTTTCGCGTGTTTCTGTCTCAGAGCAGGCACATTAGCAGTCGAAAACACGGCTTCACCTTCAGATCAATCTCTATCAGCGTTACAGGAGCTGGAGAGCCGACAAACGATGCCCTCGGTCCTTTGAGTTTACCAAACATGATGGGAGGCTTAAATCAAACTGGAGCGAGTGATGAAGGGACACAGAAAGATAGAGAGAGAAGCTGGCAGGAGAGAGGAGGGGGATTGAAAACGTTCAAACCACACTGCAGTTGTTGTGATTTTTAGCCTGTAGGTGGTAACTGCCTGCTCGTCAGTGAGTTGTCTTAGTACTACAGACAGTTTGGGCTTTGTTTCTGTACACTCATCACACACACACACACACACATACACACACACACACACAGAGTATATATGCAATCCATGTGTGCTGTGTACAAACTAACAAAAATAGATCTGTGTATGGACGCTCTCCCTCTCTCTCATGCTCTCTCTCTCTCGCCTGTGGCTTGGAGGGATTGTTGCGTCTCCACAGAGCCTGCTGTGTTGTTGGGAATATAAATATAAATACCAACATGTTTCCGAGGAGGCTTTCGCAGAGTCTGTGCAGAAAAGATGTCGGGTGTAAACTGTCAAACTAAAGGACAGTATACAAATGATTAGCAGGAAAAAAGGATTGCCATATCCTCTTTTAATCTCTTGCTCCCTTCATTTCATTCATCAGCTCCTCTCGTCGTCTGTCCAGAGGGGGAAAAAAAGCAGAAACCAGAAGATAAAAACATTCAAAATGGAAAACCCCCAACTGTCGTAAACAAAACCCCTTGTAGCGCAAACTTCACCACCTGTTCATGGTCAATGTCATCGTCCGCATCTACAGCAGATGTCTGATGGTTATAATTAAGTTCAGTTTGGACGCTGGTTACCGTAAGAACGAATGGGCCATAGTTTTATCCCATGTGTGTGTGTGTGTGTTTGTGTGTGTGCGGTCATTGGTACTGGAGGTAGTTCTTGAGCGTCTGCGGCAGTGGGAGTGTGTCGATGTGATGGATGCGCTCTCTGCCCAGAGCCAGTCGAGCTACTCGTCTGCACAGGTCCATGAGGGGGAGGGGCTCAGCTGTGAGGGACAAGAGACAGGAGGGACATGTTAAGAGTCTACAACAGACCTGCTAAACCTCACATACCTTGTTTACACTTGATTTACACACCATGTGTTCCAGCGTTGTGGCAGCTATGACCAGAGCGCATCGACCTGCTTTTGTTGCTCCTCAAATAGTCGCTCTCAAACATGGGATATGTGATCTTGCTGGCTTCATCTGTCTTTTTTTGTCATTCAGACATAGAGCTTTACTTGACTCAGAATTATGGCAGTGGAATTAGATTTCGCTGCTTGATATGAATATTTCGTTTTGTTTTTTCATACAAAGTTTTAAAGTTTGAGCAGGCTTCGGAGAAAATTCAGTGTAACAACAGCATTTGCATTATATAGTAAACAAGGTAATGGCGTCACAAATGTAGGACAACATTAAATTCAAACACCAAATATCAAAAAAGTGCCAGAGAGTGTATTGTATTGAGCTGCTGTAAGCTGTAAATTCACCACTTCCAAGCAGGTCTCTCCTCCTCTCTGTCGCGGCCTGCATGTCCACAGCTTTCTTTTCTGAAGAGTGGCATGAGAGTCAAGAGCACTGACTCCGTAGCAAAATCTGGGGACCAAAACATCCCCCAGAAGCACAGCACACTGACAGGCAAAAAAAAAAAAAAAAAGGCTGCTTGACTTGAAGCAACCTCAGTGGACTGAGGAGTCTCCCCCGACTGACGATTCGAATCTTCGACTTTCAAAAGGGCAGCCCTATTCAGATATACGTGTTTTCATGTTAACAGACTTTATGGCTTCATTCAGATGTGATGAGACATTTAAGGAAAGAGCAACAATGTGTGTGTCATATCTGGCACCAGGTGTGCCAGAGGGGGAGCAATCAGTGCCAGTGGTAAATTGAAAATTTATCGACATGAGGGAAAAAGGGTGTTTACTTTTCTCATATCCGGTGATTTAAAAACAGTGATTTGGACATCCAAAATCCAAGCCTTTTTAATGAACACTGTGAGCCTGAGGGCTCTCTCTTCCAGTGTTCACAGTGAATAAACAATTACAGTATCTCAGCAATTTTATCCTTCATTAGGTAGAGACTTATGTTACCTGTACATTCAAAAGCCTGATAGTAGCTAAGTATTGGATAAAGAACATAAAATTGTGGCTTTTGTTTAGTTCCTCTTTGCAAACATGCTGCATGTGAAGTGTTTTGCTGGATATTCATTGAATTGGCATGAAAAACACTAAGACAGCTGGTCTGATTATTATTGTGGTTGTACGAGGGTTTTTATTGTCTGTATTTATAGAGTAATCTGTCATGATTCTGTACTGCAGTGATCCTCATCAGGGGAAGCAAACATGCATTCAGTTTCTGTGGAATTAACTTTATGCTATTGCTGCCTGCACATTAATCTGACAGCATTAAATTCAGACCAGTGCAATTCAGAAGTGATACAGAAATGTAACCAGCTCCACCCAAGGAAGACTGAAGTTGCGACTTGTACAGAAAAGTGACGCAGGTGCTTATTTGGATGTGAGACAGACATGGTATCCACCATCAGATTTCCGTAACGAGGTGCATGTCTGAAAGGGATCTTTTGACAGATCTGTCAGCTTCGGCTACAAATTTTCTGTGACATCAGTGCTGACCAATAGCGAAGACAACATGGAGCAAGATGACAAAAGGCAAAGGAATCCACTTATTTTCACTGATGTTAGACTGGGTTGCATTTTCTGACAAAGCAAAGCATTTTTTTTGTTAAAATTCTCTATTCACTGCCATCCCTGCACTGATTTGTGTTTCCTTTGTCAGTTTTGTCATGCCAAACAACGCCAAGCCACGCCAGAGATGTAACTTCTCTGGAGTAGGGTCAAAGGAAGAGTATGACAGGTAGTGGTGGCATCAAGCCAACCGCAGTATACCCTCGGCAACCTCCTTCCCCTCCCACAACAAACGAGTGGCGAGACTCCCCTTCACCTCTCTCTGTGCATGAGACCACAGAGAAAGATATTTTTAATAGCCTGTGTGTGTTAAGCTTTCAATACTTTTGTAGCTTCTAACTGAATCACTTTGGTTTGGAGTTAAGTTTATCTCCTGCGCCCTGTTTATTTATTTTACTTTTTTTTTCTTTTTTTACTGTTTTGTGTTAGCTTTCAGTCATATGGGAGTCATGTTAAGTTATTTTGAACGAAAACCCAACATTTCTTTATTTCGCTGCTTCACAATAAAAGCCTTTACATCACAAAATGGGGACTTTTATTGTAAAGAATTCATAGGAAATTAAATGTGTTCATCACTAAAAAAGTGAAACATAGTTTGCAACTTTTATTCAATTTAAAAAATTTCTCCTAATACCACAGGGAGGAAGAGAAGAAGCAGAAACAGCCACAGTGAGATGTTAGATGAAGAGTTGCAGACAACAGGCTCATACTGCACCTCTGCAAACAGATCATCTCCAACAGGTAAACCTCTTTACCTGCTGTACTGTGTGATGAAAAACCACTAGCAGCAAAAATAATGGGGGACATTTAGCCGTGGATCAGCTCGCTGCTTTAAAACGTCATCAGTCAAGACAAGGCATTATCATGTTCAAGACTAACCTTCAAGCAGGTAGGTTATACACGAACAAAAACATACTTATTATATTATAATCAATTTCTGCCAAATTATCCCCCTAAGTCCCACACACTGGACTAGGGATGCACAATATTGGAGTTTTTGCTGATATCCAATTTGCCGATAGCCAGTATTGATGAATCCACTTTTTATCCAAACCTAAATTTAGTGATAATCAATCAAGTCTCTTATATAGTGGAATTTACATCGTCTTATTGTGATGGTCCACCAGCAGATGGAGAAGTAAAATACAACGCTTTTTAATGTATGTAATATACATTCATTGTGCAAAATAGGAAAAATTCTTCAATTTCGGGTTGATGTTTTTTCTACCCGTCAACTCAGATATCAGTGTGTGATATCCACCTGAACAGATGAGGTGCTGATATTATTGTCATCTCTACACTAAAAAAAAGTGAAAGCAATCACAGTCCAAGAATTATTTTCATCTTTGGATTGAATTTACCGTTACTTGTCCATAATGCTATAGAAGAGTAACGGTATTATGAATGTGTGTTAATAAAAAAACAGTTGAAAGGGAAGCAGCAGCAGAAAAAAAATCAATATTTATGCATAGACATGTCATCACTATCTTCAAAATATGCCAGCAGAACATGGCAACTTCCCTCCCTCCTACTTTGGAGGCAAGTGATGTCGGTGTATGTCAGACAGAGAGACTCTCAACTGCTGTCCCTTTACGGATGTCAAGCTGCTCCACCTGGAAGCACCATCTGGTAGGGCTGAATTCCTGCTGTTCACAGTCCACTTACACACCGTGTGAAGGACATGAGCAGGGGCGTTTACACTCGCATACAAACATACTACACACACTCGTCGACAGGCTGGAGATTGAAAAGAAAAGTTTGTCGCTGTTTCCGTGAACTAGCCTGACCTGCAAAGTCGACGTGACTGTTTGCATAGAAATTCAAAAGACATCAATCACACGCTTGCCTGTGGCCTTGATAATGTGATTTAAAGACGGCGCCATCGTTTTGACAAAAAAGCCCTTTGTCTGGGCGAAAACCTTGAAAATGCTGTATCAATTGATGACAGCATCAAGGCTGTGACTGCCAATTGAATCACTGATTTTTTTTTTAAAATGTTGAATCTTTCCCTATTTTGCACTATTGAAAAAAGTGTTACGCCAGATGGAGTTGCTTCAAGACACACACCTTACATTATATACACAGAAAAACACACCAATTCAAACAAGCCTCCTCAGTGATTGATTGAGCCATTTCTCTCCACAGTCTATTTAAAGTGCACATTACCACAACCTGAGGCCCCCTGCCAAACAAATAAGAAGCAAATATGTGACCAGCCAGAAGTGCATTCATGGAACTGGAGGCCACCGAGCCTGCAGAAAGACCCCGGGCGTTCCTGTGGCCGTGAACTGCAGCCCTGGTGGCTACATGACCGCTGGCTGGTGAACACACAAACACACAGCTAAAAGGAAATGTGAGCTTGTCTGAAGAGAGGATTAGACAAAATCAAATAAAAATCGACTAATCTTACATTGAGATCCTAATTAAAAGCACAGAAATATTCACTTAATGTCTTGGTTTGAATAATGATGAACTTTCTAATGTTAAATCTGTTGAGAAAATCCCTGTGCTTTGTGCTGTTTTTAGCAACTGGCGGTGAACTTTTACAGGAAGCTCTCACTGAATTCCTCCGCTTTGGTCTGGTAAGTGACCTTTGCAAACAGCAGCGAGGGGAAATAATGAAATCCACCAGTGAACAGCGGCTGACAGTGTGTAAAGAAACGGAGCGCCGCTATCCTGATTTATTTGACTGCCATGTGCTTAATGAAAAGCCTTTGTAGGAGCACCTTGGGGACGAGTGGCAAAGTGTGGATCCATTTGTAGCCACATCGACACGGCAAGCGCCCATATCAGAGTGTTGAACTTGGACAGAACATAGACAATGTGCGGTGATGTGTGCAATGAGACTGTGCAGCTGATAAATCCTCACGGCGGCAAGAGAAGTACTTGGCAGAGCAATCACATCCCTCCAACATCTTATTACCCTTTTCTGCAAAGGCAAGTCCACGCTTTAGCACATCAGCTTACAAGATTAGGAACTAAGACTTATACAACCGGTAGTACAATCACGTCTCCATTCATCCAGCACCTTGTGACCTGCTGAACTCTGCTCTCACAGATAAAGCTCTCTGAGATCACACACTGCAAGCGCACGCTGAACCTCTGTGGAATGTAGGACCCCCCAGAGATGGATTTACTACCCGTTGGGCCTAACAGCACCTATCAATCAGTCTTACCGATACCAGCGCAGCGCCCGCATATAGGTAGTTTCCATAGCAACCAGCTCCTCACACCACCGTCGTGTGATGTCATTGTACTGACACAGACGCACTATGCATTGTGGCTGGATTTCAAAGTGCTGCCTGTTTTGTTGTCATTTAAAATGCTGAACCAAATATTGCTGTTCAGTATGAAGCATAATACAGTATGAGATGGAAGTGATTTCCTGCAGGATGCAGCCTTTTTAAACAGAGATCACACTATAGGGCCACTGCGAAGTCCCTTCTTTATGCCGCCTTTAGGTTTTTACACAGAACTGCCGTGTGATTTTAGATAACATGCTGGCATTTTTTTGACCAGGTAAAAAGACTCACTGAGATTTAAAATCTCTTTTCCAACAGCGACCTGGCCAAGAGGGCAGCATGAACCATAGTTACAACAATAAATACAGGCAGACAAATGCAACTATCACACATTATAAAGAGTGAGCACAGCGTGCAGTTAAAATGCAACACAGAACAGTCAGATACATTAATATGAGCAAATTTTCAATTTCAGTGAGAATTTCAGTAGCAATGACACTAACCAAGAGTGCTATTTTCTCCATACCCCACAGTGATCAGCTCAGAGAGTTTAAAGTCCTCCTGTAAATTATTCCAAGTAGACAGAGCAGCAAATTTTAAAGCTTTTTCAAGAGAATACTGTGAGAGCGCAGGCCTTGTTGCTGAGAAGCTGGATACTGTGTACCATTGTGCTTTACGTTTTATTACAGGCTGTAGATACCACATACACTGTACGCTGCTTCGTAGTGGCCTTTTCTGTCTGCAGGCTGTCGCATTCAATGGTTTTTATATATAAGGGCCGAGAGCGCGATTTGGCGCTGCTACTACTTTTGCTGCAAGTTTAAAGGCGAGACAACTCAGCCCGCCGCCATTCTGCTAACATACCTTTTATACAGAACGGCAAGGCGGGAAGGCAGCAAAACGGCGCAATATCCCGCCTTAATCAGGCAGCATAATAGAGAGACTAAAATTAGCTGTATCACACAGGATCCCAAAACAATAAGACAGCTTCCACCAAATTATATCAAGAAAATAAAATCTTGACAAATATTAGCATGTTAAAACATTTTACTGCTAAAATGTGTCAATAATTTGCCTTCTGTGGAAAATAACTCTCTTTTAGTTTCATTTTTCAGACAATTTTAGTAGTGAGCATATTTACCATGCGTTTACTTCATTCAGAACCCATATCATCCTTCTAAGAATAAAAAAAAAATGTGAATTATTACTTATGAAGTGCAACATTTTTAGTAGAAGTCAAAAATAAAACATGACTGCACTAATAAGGTTGATGCTAGCACAGCAGCATTACTCTCTGACAGTCCTCTCCTAAGGGAGGTGATGACATGACGTCGGTACAAACTCATTGAAAACCAGCCAATCCCTGTTGGCATGAGCTGGTCTCCATGGTAAGGGTTGCCTGGGGCGATAAGTGGTCCTGTCAGACAGTGGTGATGAGCGTCAATGGTAAGTGCACACAGTTCAGTATATGATCAAATTGATCAGCAACAATGCTAAGTGGTGAAGTTGTGATTAAAAAGCAATTTCAGACTAGTTCTAGTTAGTTAAATGATAAAACAATGCGGTTCAGAATTGCCCTGATTCATGGCTGCTCTTCATGAATTACATTACATGTTCATCTAAAAAATAAAATAGCACTCTTTTTCTGTTACCCAGAGAATTATATGTCCATTCTGTTTGGCTGTGAGGTTTTAAAATTTGCTGGAGGTAACAATGGAGGTCAATATCTGCCAGTTGTGAATAGTATTTTGAACAGCTGAAAAAGTTATAAAACTTTAAAGGTAGCAGCTTTGAATTGAACACATCGGCTCAAATCAATGTTATAAATAATAAGAGAAATGTTACTCTGTGATCTGGCCTTTTTCTTGAAGTTCATAAAGATCTTAGGGGCATTTTTTCCCTTTAAAGGGAGCTGTAACACTAACTTGACATATATCATTTCTTCAGATTTACATTTCATGTTCTTTCAAGTCATGACGAACCTCGAAACCAAAGTCTGACTGTGTGTGACTATCTACAGTATACAGCATGTCATCTTGAATCAATCTGAATCAGAATGAACAGGTAGCTTTAATAATTAATCCATACTAATTATCTGGAGCTCTTAGCTCATTCTTCATCCTTCCTCCTGTCCATCTCTACACTGCCTGTTCCCTCTCAACCATTCAAGTCCTTTTCTTTCTTTTTTTCCCCCATAATAGCCAGAGACTACTTTCTGACAAATTCATGGCACACTAAAGAGGAGATGGAGTGTGGGAAAGTGTGGTTAAGGACGACTGAGCGCCTGATGCACCGTTGGACTACAGAGGCCCGGGCTGGATGGCGCACACAACTACCTAACACTTAATCGAGAACAAAGTGGAGGAAGGAGATGTACGGCGGCACGTCATTTAGTCTGCCCTCACTGAGGTGAGACAGCGAGAATGCGACCGGTTGATGGTTTCCCCCAGTTTCCTCCACCCTCCTGCTCACAGCCCTGTGAATGTGTGCGCACAGCATATACATCAGCTCACCATGAGTCACAACACGGCCCAGTTATGTCCCACTTAGATATAAAGGGTAAGACGGGTCCATCTTTTTTGGCGAGTGCTCCAATTTACCGTTCATTTAACTCCACCCACTTCCTCCTGCACTCCCTTTGTTACGACAGATGTACCTTGGTAACAGGCAAAAGGGCACACTTCCAGCCATGCTTATCTAATAGATTAAAACTGTTGGGGCTGTCTGACCTAGTTAAGATGACTGGTGTTGTAAATTTACAGCCCTTAAGGTGCGAAAAGATTTCCAGTCCACTCTCACCGACGGGTCAAAGGGGAGAAAAGGGAGGAATATATTTCGGGACGGACAGAATTAGATCAATGACGTACGAGATAAAAAAAAAAAAAAAAGAAAAAAAAAAGAAAATTGGAGCAGAAAAGTGAGAGCGAGCGGCAGGGAGGATGCAACAGAGCAAACCGTCGCTCTGTATGTGATTGGAAACGCAGGTGTCCAAATTGAATCGTCCACTCAGAGCGGAAACCAATTGCTCACTGAACTAGTGACTCCTTCCACTGGAGATATCTGACTTCCTATTACTTCACACCGTCGAGGTAAGGAGTTCCAGACAGGAGCCCAAACTGCCGACAATTTGACTCCTCCTGCTGCTCTCACTCTGCTGAGGATAGAGTCTACAGACATGATAATAAAGAGGAGCGCTGGAATACCGGCATGCATTGATAAACTGCACAAATTACACTCAACAGCCACATGCACACACAAACACACTGGCTTTGACAATCTGTCAATTTGACTATGACTTCACATAAACGAAATATTTAAAATTATTCTTGTTTTTCCAAACCAAATATTGCTTAAACTCTTTTTTTCTTGGCTGCTTTTTTATTTTACTCACTAAATGTAGTTTGGCAACTTCTGGTTTGTTTTTAGAAAAGAGAACTTTAAGATTTGGGGTCATAGAGTAGTTTTGGAACATGATGTACAGAGAAAACATGACTGAAGAGAGCTGTTTACACAGTAACAGATCGCAAAGAATAAATTCAAGTGGGCTATAAAAATAAGATGGAAAACCACTCAAAACATCCAGACAATAAACCTTTTTTTTTCCATTCAATCCCCATTTTTTTGTTCGCTGGTGCTGAATTTTTATTATCACTGTTCCAAAAACGTGTCCAGAAAAGGTTCAACGGGGTTCGATTTAGTGCAACAAAATGGTTGTAATTCTGACAGAAAATGAATAAATGACCAGCCTTGTTCAAACAACAGAGGGCTCTCATTGAATATAAACACAGACAAATGAGTGCAGAAAAAAACAGCGACTATCGGTGTGGCTCCTGTGATAAATAACAGGTGAAACATCACATTTCTACCTATGAATTTTTTTCTAGGAATAAAATGCTCATAAAAAAATCAAGATATTTGTTCAAAAGCTTGGCTCACACTGTCTGTGTGACTGAACATAATCATCCTGTAAACCTGTTCTCCAAAACATCAATAACTGTGTTAGCTTTCTTTAATCATTGTTCATTTTAAGATTTTTCAGTTCTTAAAAGGTGACTTCAAAATGATCTGGAGCTGTTGTCAGGGCAACAAGTCAGCGGGCCAAATGTGAATAAGCACAAACATATTCACAATTAGTCAGATCGTGAACGTGACTTCATGTGAACCTTGTATATTATCCAACTTTCGACATACACGACTCCTTTTTTACAAGAATAGTGAAAAATGTTAATCGGATTTTAAAAGAGAAACCCAACAATAGTAAACTAAACTTCCTGACTATTTACCAATGAAGACAACATGACATTCCACTATGACATAATGTCTGGGGGATATATTTGAACACCGAACTTCATTAAAAGTACTTGCAGTAGGTACATACTGTACCGTATGTACTGGACATTCAGTTAGAATTGGCAACAGGTCAGAGATATTTTGGAAGGGTTTCATTTCATTGGGAGAATATTTGCAGGGTCAGATAATGTGTTTTGCAAGAACTCTTAATTCTGAAGAAACCAGGCAGAGAATAAATTTGAGGTTATTAACACTGGGTTAACAGCTGCTGCAGACACGCTCAAATGATGCATACAAACACACGGTCAACAACACGGTCGACATGGTCAACAAGACTGATGTCCATGAGTCTAAAGCCCCAGTACATGCTGGGAGGTTTCACTACAAACCTTTTGGAAGTCATGGTTTTGACCGTAGACTAGTGCTGGGTATCTTTTTTTTTTTAATTACAATACCAGTACCAATACCAGTATCCTTAAATTGATACCTGTACCAATAGAATATTTCATTTCATAGCTTTTTCTCTTTCACAGGAGTGATATAAAATGTTTTTTGCAGCATCTCAGCATGATGAACTGCCAACTTTGTCAAAAACAGTGCTTTCAACTTCACCATCCAGACTGTGCAGATTGTAGCTGCTGTGGTAGTGGGCCTACCACACATTGCAAAAGAATGCTGCAGTGATTGGCTGCGAGCAAAATCATTCAAATATAATTTGGATAGGACACAGGCATCCTGTGTCAAGGGTTCCTACAGCTTACAGCAAGTGGAATTTAAGACTTTTTAAGACTATTTCAATGACACTCAAAATGAAATGTAAGACTGATTTCACTGATTTTAGGTGATTCTAGTCATATTCTGTGATTTTTGTTTCTTTTTTAAAGTTACCTATTATTTTGGGATTAAACAATACAATGTCAGAAAAACCTTTCATGTCTGCATTTTTAAGACTTATGAATTAATTAAAGGCATTTTAAGACCAAATAAGGCCTTATTTTTAGATGGATTAATTTAGTGCCTTTGAAGACTTTTTAAGGATTTGCAGGGGACCCTGTGTAACTGGAGAAGTTCTGCCATTACTTGGCACTGTTTTATTATAGTTGATACATTAAAGGTATTGAGTACAAATACCCTGACAGCGAGAGAGAGAGAACAGCAGTGTATATAATACACAGAGGAGGACTGTTCAGTTCTCTCACAGGCTGCATCGCTGATGGATTTTTTTTTTTTAAAGCTATTTTGCTGTTCAAACCTTGATGACCGCTGTGATGGATGCCTGCCACGTCTTCTCACAGTGAATACACGGATACATTTTCACATCAGTTTCATTATTTAACCTTATGAGAGAGAGAACTCTGTGGCCTGCAACAATATCCAACAGTCAGAAAGCACAGGATGACAGGATGTTAATTTGGGAATCTCACTTCATTCCTCTTTGCTCACCAGCTTTATAGTGTTTAGTCAGATACATAGTCATCCATGCAGTTGGGATTAATGACAATTGAAGCTATGGGAAGAACCTGTTGAAGTTATTTCTGTGGTAAGAGGGTTTTTCTAACTTCTTTTGACCCAATCGATGTGCGAGTGGAAATAAGTTTTATTAGAGCACCAAGTGAAAAGGACTGGGACATACACCAGAAACACACTGGCTGCATGAGCAATGCGTAATGGCATCCTGGCCAAACAAGCGCTGCACGCTTGTTGTTTTGACGCTTCGGCAGCTGCCTGCTTCTATGAGTACTGCATTTCCACATATATAAGCACAAATTCCACTCATTTTTAAAGTCATGCAGCTCCTGAGTTTATAGCAACACGGTCCTGCAAATATTTCAAAATAAATATCTTGTGTCAATAACTGATGGGATTCTGTACTTTAAAAAAAAACCCCAAAAAAAACATCTTTGTATTTCCTCATCTCTGTGACAGAGAAAGACTTTTAAACTTGAAGTAAAAGGTGGGATAGAGTCAGGATTTAGACAGGTGGTATAGACAGCCATGTGCAGCATGCAGAAAAAATTGGCGAGCCACCGTTTCTCTAGATGTGCTGCGGCAGACAGGCAGCTGAGATGCACTGCTCATGCAGCCAGTGTGGCTGCTCTAACTTGTTAACACGGGCACCGAGAAAAAAAAGAAAAAAAAACAGGTTCGGCGAGGGTGACAGAGCCAGTGTGTTTAGGGCTTTAGAAAGGGTCAATTCACACATGTGAATCCTACCTAAGACAGACTAGTACATAAAAGTGCTTCTTCTGACCTTAGAACCGCATGTTAAATTGCATTCAGATTAACTAAAGGGCAGCATGTCTAAAAGGGAAACCTTCAACTACACTAACAGATAATAATGATTTAAAAGTTGCCCCAAGTTATCACCTATAATCACAATCATAACAGCATTTTCACCACGCCTCTAAGAAAAGGACAAATCATTTGTATCTGGAAGTAAGTTCACATCAATTGTTTACCTTGCCACGTAGTCATGACGCATTCGAGTGTGAATCGTGACACAGTTAACTGTGAATCGTGACGCAGTTAACTGTGAATCAAGCTATCTCACATATCCATAATCAATGTTGCATTTTAGTCACTATTGGTGAATAAATGCCATTAAATGCATCATGTTGTTTTCAACATCCCCACCACACTGACTGGCTCATTATTAATCCAAAGTAGCCTTCTGTGAAGCATTTCCCACATTCAACCTTAATTTATGCAAGGTCTAAACTCAAATTACAGCTTGCATCTGTGCTGTGAATGTTGCTAACAACCCTGAACTGCAGACAGGCAGAAGGAAGACATCTCATTTGCATAGGGCATGCCCTTAGCCAACAAACTAGTGAGCAAGCTGCCTGGTCAACAATTAACCACCCACCTATCTGCCAAAAAGTCAGCTTAACTGTTTCCACAGCAACCTGTCACCACAATTGGTTTGTAAACACTGAAAGGAAGGATTTGTGTTGAAAAGGATGAGGAGGGGGAAACAAGGAAGACAGTAGACAAGAAAGCGGGAGGGAGGAGATGAAACACAATGAACTGGAGTCAAACAGGGTTCATTTGCAAAAGGGAAGGGCAGGCATGTCAGTGGCATGTGTGAAAAGCTTCTTCCTCTCTGCTCTGTCTTGTTCGGGTGTTAATGAGTTTGGATCGGCTCGAAGCCATTTGGCTGACCACTGTGGTGTCATTAAGTTTGTCGTGGTGGATACAGATTTTATTCCTGTTTACACCTGATATTAATTAGGAATTGCACAATGATATTATTATGCCACTGATAACGGCCAATGTTTGCTTTATCAGCCAACATGCAGATTTCTGACAATATGAGATAGCGAGTTTTTATTGATTTCTTATTTTAATTGAAAAAGTGAGTACATACAAAATATCAACCCTCAGTTGAAGTATTTTTCTTTTCTTTTTTTGACAATAAATTAATATTACATACATTGAAGAGCATTGTATTTCATGTCTCCATCTGCTGGTGGGTCATCATGATAATTGTATGCATAATATGATGGTATTATACTACAGAAGAGACTTGATGATCACTTAAGTTAGATGGGGAAAAAAGCAGATAGATCGATATCACTATTGGTTATTAGCCAAATGATTTGTTACATATCGGCATATCGGATATCAGCAAAAAAAAAAATCTATATTGTGCATCCTTATTATTGACAGGTGTGTCTTAAGATCTAATCACCACATTCAGAGGTGGTCGGGACCTCATATGGCCTCATTCTTTTCAGAAGTGTATACGTTGATGAGTCCCTTAAACAGTCTCTACAAACTCACAACATCAAAATGGGTAAAGTTATTAATCCCATTAATAATCAAACACTGATGACTTCGATACTAAAAGTTAGCCCTGCCACTGTGCGTGTGGAGGCAGCCTCTCAGCAGAAGGGATGGGTACTGAACTTGGTACTTTTAAGGATACTGAGTACCCATTCATGTTAAATCTAATGGTGTTAAATGTTAGTACCCGAGAGCCCAGAATGCCGGCTTTAGAGAAAATGTGGAAGGGCCGCAAATAGTCCCGAAGCCTGAAAACCAGCTATGGAGCTCCAAGGCTCCGCAGAGATGCTGGGTTCAACTTCAGACGGGAAACAGAGGAGCCCTGAAGCTGGAGAGCTGGCCACAGGTCTCTGTGGCCAATCCATCAGCTTTCCCAGCGAGCCAAAATGACTGGTCTATTTTTTTCCGAGCAGACAGACAGAGACAGAAGCATCAGCTCAATGTGAGATTTAAAAAAAAAGCACAGGAGCAGAATGCAGTCCACATCACCCCTGCAGTTTGTTCAAAGATTTAATTTTTGTTATTACAGAGAAAGAAAAAAGGAACCATTAGGTACCAGTACTGAATTCCATGTATGGCTACCAATTGGTTCAGTGCGAAAAATATCTAACCCTATTCACACAGGACAAACCTCCAGCTGGTTAAAAAGGTGTTTTGGTCTTTGCAAACGAAAGTCATGTACATGTTTATGTGCATAAGGAGCGGGGAGGTGAGATACATGGAGACACATTCTAATGCAGGTATGAGCTGCCAGACTTAGAGCAGTCCACTTGTGATCAGATCACCCAAGACGTATGCTAATACCAGGTGAAAAGAGGCTCTTCAAATGATGGCTTTCTAGGAACAGAAGGACGAGGACAGCAATCTCCAGCAACCCCATTGTCGTTTTCTTTAAAAAAAAAACTTAAGAGACGCTAGGAAGTCAGAGTTGTGAACACTGATAAGAAATCATGTCTCAGTAGAGTTGTCTTTCAAGTGTCTGTGGGACCAAGGGCCAAAGGACTAAAGTGTTCACTGACATGCAGAAAGGATGAGAAAACTGCATTAATGCAGGGTATTAAGGGACAATACAGTCAGGAGAGTAAAGTATAAGGATACTTATCTCTTCTCACTTCCCAGGGAGTGAGAGATGGAGAATGAAAGAGTCTAAACAGGCGGGAGAAGAGGGGTGAAAAAGGACGTGAATAGACTACAAGACAAGTGAAAAAGCGAGAACCCAGAAAGTGAACAAAAAGTGAATCCTCTTTTGAGTCGCTATAGGAAGATGTACAAAAGCAAGATCTGGGAATAGGGAGGCACCGCCATCTCCAAGCATACATATTGATGCTTTCATTCATCTCTTTATTACGACGACGCGTAGACGTGCCTTATGCATGATATCATACACTGATCTCTCATGTGCATTCTGTCAGAGCACAAACTCTTTGAAAACTCGCAGCTCCCAAACTCAACTGATCTCATATATTGTACAAGGCTATATATGTATGAGTCAAGAGAATTTGAATATCATTTTTGACTGATCTATCAGTGGTATTATCTTTGATGTCTACAATGAAGCAAAAGGAAAAGAAATAAACAAAAACAAGTAATTGAAGTGAGTTCAGGCTCATAAGTCAGCATCATTATCCGTTTCTATTAGCAAACGTTGTTTTGCCAGACTAATGAAGCTTGGAGAAGCAAAACAGACTGATCAAGCTATTCATGCACTTCTCAGGCATCACTCTGAATGCATAAACTGCACAGATATTCTACAGCAAGTTAAGAGGATAATAACGATATATAACTTATCACCTCTGCCCTTTTAGCTTAAGTCCTGCATCTGTGACATATTAAAATCTCAACTAATGCAGTAAACTCACTATATAACCTTTTTCTTAATAAAAGAAACATTGTTATCCAAAAAAAGAGGGACGTGGTTTGTTGAAAAAATATTTTCACCGGTGGCCGTCATTTTTTTCCCATCTCCACATATATGTTGTGCAAGACGAGATCCCATTTTGTTCATCTCAATGTGTGAAACGAAAAACAACAATAAACATATTTCTAAAAATGTTGAACCATAAAATTGACACAGAAGCTTACTCAAACTTTTATGGACTAAATTTAACAAGTTCTTTGTTAATTCAGAAGAAAAAATTTATAACTTTATATATCACAAAACTTGACTTGACTATAAATAGTTATTCTTATTCAAATTTCTTAATATTTTTGACCTTAAACCTCAATATTGAGGTATTGATAGAGACAATATTGTAGGATTGACTATTGGTGCTTTAAAATATTAACGCAATGTTTGTCATAAGTAATCATCAGTAATGTGGATAAAATTACTAAGTGGATAAAAGCAAATAACAGAACAAGTAAAACAGTCTGGTAAGTAGGGCTCGACCGATACTGGTTTATCAGGGCCGATACTGATACCAGTTATTAGTACCTAATGAGACCAATAACTGTTCTTTGGAACTGATATGCCTTTACAATAAAATGAAATATTTCTGTCGAAAATACAAAGCAAAAGTTCCTCCCATGCTGACTTTTTCTTTTCATGTATTGCAGACTGACTTCCCTGGTGTTGGTTGAGTGTAATACTCACACTTTTCATGAATTAATTTTATCTGCAACCATTAAAGAAACACGCAGATACAGATAATCGGCAAAATGCCAAATATTGGCCCCGATAACGGGCCAGTACGATAATATCTTGACCACTACTGATAAGTTCAGAAAATTACGTCTCTTTGCTGCAATGCAGCTTTTAAAACCAGGAAAAAACAATACAATATTACAAAAACCTACGTTTAAAGGATATCTAGTCTCAATATCACGATATTGACATATTTATATTTGACCCAGCCCTGTTGAGGACCCACCCAACTGACCAGCTGAGGGTCCCAGGGTCTCACTACACTGAAAACCTATCAACACCACTAATATGTATAGCACTGGTGGTGGCAGTATCTAGCGGAGCTTGAGGGCCCCTAGAGTGTTTTTTTTACTGTCCTGTGAGCAGCTGTCACAAATCAAAATCATTGCAGCAGAACCAGAGAGATTGTCTTTTGATTCCATGCATCAATCCTCACTGTCAAAAAAAAAAAGCCACCTAATTTACCCACAATGCAACTCACGCACCTCCAGTTTGGTCAAAGATTTGGGTGTGTTATGCTGTCTGTCTTTTTCTTACTCCACACCCCCACATTTTTTTCAACAAGTGACATTACTCGAGGCTATTTATCACACTTCACGCGCTTCCCTCTGGAGACACAAAAGGCTTTATACAACTTTCTTCACATATGCAGCAGCACTCCCCAAGACCTGTAAACAGACTTTGATGCATAAAACCAGTGGAGTTTCCCTTTACAGAAACAAATCCCAACACATCTGGCACAATGTGGGCATCGCTTTGGAGTCTTCTTTTTTACCACCTGCTGTAAGGCTGAGTAGGCTGAACGCTCACTTAAGTTTTAGCAGTTTCGCAAATATTTTCTTCCTTCCACCTCAGGAGGAAAATATGCTGCTTTTTTTGTTTAAATTTGTTCACAAACACACAACAGTTAGTTGGTCGAGAGGCATTCCATGACCTTTAATATACAGTACAACATCACTGGGACTTAATATGTAAGTATTCATCTGCTTTACAGGTTTTCTAAACCTGTATGTAGGCATACATTAATGGTACGCTACTTATCTAACACTAACATAGATTGTAGCAATGTTTAAAGAGCGTGGAAATCCCCTTCTGACTGCTCGAAAAATACCTAAGCAAAATTCTGCCTGATTCAAAAGCGGGTTTTGGTATATCGCCATTACTTGGGAGGAAACCAGCTGTCAAAGATATTACTAGGATGTGCATTGAGGCAAGGGCACACTCGTCTTACATCAACAACAGCCTGAGAGCAAACGCCATACAGAAACTCTCTGATAAGGGAGTCAAGGTGACAGAGATCATAGCCGTGAGTGAGCAAATGCTAGCACGACGTCCTGTCTGATCAAACGAACTCATCTGAATCACAGAGGTCACCAAAGTGACTGATAACAGAATCTGATTTCACTGGAAACACAGAGATAAATGTTCATGATAGTAAGCAGCAGGTCTGTGCATAACAGCTAGACCTAGATCACCCAAAGTATCAAGCTAGTGTGCGGGAAAATGTTTATGTGTTGCTAGGCAACAGCTGTCAGTTGCGAAGCAAAAAGCAAAATCATTAAAAAAAGTAACAAATCATAATCTGTTGTTGCTTATTACTGTTACTAATAAATGACGCTTGTAAAACTGTTGTATAAAAGCATATCACACTCGAGGTCATGCTGATTTGGCGGCCTCGTGCTGGAGAAAATCACAGCCGTGATGATATACAGTACAAAAGCAGTCCTTCTTGTGTGATATCGCTTAATTAAGGCATGTCCTCAACTCGCTCTGATATTGCATAGGGAAGGTAGAGTACAGCAGCTTTTATATGATCCATAATCACTGGATCCATAATCAAAACAATGAGCTGAGAATACAATAAGTACTGTAGAGAGGATGTTGATTCTCAATGTTATCTGCAGCTATTTTTCCACTTAAAGGCAAAGCCAGTTATTTCTTGGCTATTACAAAAAAAAATACCCAAAGCAATTTAAGATTAATGGACAGACACATCAATGTTCATTAATTGCAAATGTCTCCAAAATATTGGTACTTCGAGAACATATTTTTGACTCCGGCTTGATCTTACACTGGACCCAAAACAGTGAGAACATTTCCATAAACCACAGGCAATAATGATGATCTTCCAAATGCATGACAGATTTTGGACTGGACCATATTTTCGTGAAACATGAATATGGGCCAGTCTACATTATGTGCACGTAAGCTGCTTAACAGATATACACACACCTAACCAGACGCTTCCCACTATGCAAGGCCAGACACTGAGCTCAGAGGCACACTGGGACATCTTCCAGAATTCCTCCTCTACTGGCTGCCATCAGCCAGCACGCACACACACATGGCTCGCAGCCACGGACACGGTGTCCGTGCCTCGCTGTCGGCAACGCCCCCAGCCCGCTTTGGCTCTTTGTGCAACATGCAGGCTGGAGCGGGAGGGAGGACTGAGGCCTATTACACAATCTGAGGGGCAGACTTGATTGAGATGACTAGTTTTAACAGTGACATTTAACAGCAAACAGCAGCAGGGCAGAGAGAAACTGTGAAAAAGACAAGCTGACGCACACACATCTTTGTGGTGAGTTCAGGACAGTGGTGAAACTGATATTCCCATTGGGTTGGATACAGTTTTGAGTCTGTGAAAGTTGGAGGAAGACTGTCTGAGAGAGTGCTGAAAAGCGACAGACAGGCAGACTAGAAATAGTACACAGAGGATGTTTAAGCTGCTCTCTATTGGTAAACAAAGCAGCGGTCCCTTTCATTGTGGGCTTTTTATAGATGGGTGCATACAGAAATGTGCGCTCCATATCCATCCTCTCTGAAGGAAAAAAATGACAAATGCAAGTAGAGCCTTCCTGCCTTAACCCCTAAATTCTGTACATTTCTGGAGAGCCAAGACCCGGTGTAAGTATTTGGAAATTATCCGCACCAGTACTCCCTGAGGACAAAGTTTAAAATACTTTTAAAATCCCCAATATTACATAAATCTTACACTTTAAAGCTACCATTTGAGCCACACTAAGGAGTGTTGGACTAGGACTCTGGCAGAGGGTTAGGAGTTTAGTGATGGCTGTCAAAATGACTCAGCTCCCTGACTCAGACTCCTTTCTCTGTCTATCTTTAAAACAATTGCACTTTGTCATGCAACGAGACACACACATAACTTATGAGTGAATAGGCGTCTTCCCTTGAATTGGTTCCTGTCTCGCTCTTCTTGTCCTACTCTGTGCTGTCACCGGTCTACAAGCGCAAATCTCACCCCGGGTCTTCACTGTCTTGATAAGTGGATCTAAAGCTATCTGGACTATAATAAACTAAGAAAATCACTACACTATAAAAAATGACCTAACACATCCACATTTCCAGATTTCTGACAAAAATGTAAACTATCATCGTCATACTAAAACAAGCACAAGTTTTCATACTTGGAAGGTAAGTGGAGGGCTCTGGGTTTTTGGCATTTGATGTAATACAAGTTATTACACACAGTGCATGAATGAACATATCTTAAAAAGCTGGATGAAAGGTTCTGATGAATAAGGGAGTATACAAAACTTAAATGCAGATTAGGCTGAAAAGGTTAATACATTTTGACATCAAACATATCTGGGTGCAAAGGATTCTGCAGAGCTCAAAGATGTCTTGCTTTGGAAGACATCTGAGCCTTTTAGCTGCACTGTTTCTCGTAGAGGGAAAAAAAACTCTAGGCTACTGTACTAAACGATGCCATTTAACACATTTGGATAAATCATACCGCTCAAACACTGAGCGCTGCCAGGAAACAGGAGGAAGGAGTAGGGGATGTTGAAGACAGTTTAAAGAAATGTGACACAAAGGGGTTGTCCCATCAAGTTGTTTTTGGCCCTGATCCTGATCAGAGTCCTGGTGCTGATTCAAAATCATGAGGTTGAAATAATTTAATGTTTGACATGATATGAATAAAAGTTATAGAAACTCTGTTAATGCAGGCATCGGCTTGCAGAGAGCACACAAACTCAACAACAGCCAAGAGTTTTTTTTAGCCATCAAAGCACTCACGAATTTAACATTAATTAGTGTCAGCTGATATGACCTGCTGTCACAGACGCTTGTCATTATAACGAGTACCAGCAGCGCGCTGCGTTGGCCAAAAGTAAAAAGCTTAATGTTTTGTTCGCTGCTCTTTGCTCAAAAAGAAGACAGGGAAAGACGGCAGACTCATCACCATTTAAGGTGAGCAAAGCCACGTGTGTTTTCCCAACGTGAGTGTCAGAACTACTAACAATTATTGCAATCATCGATTAATTTGTGGATTATTTTCTCGATTAATTGATTAGTTGTTTGCTCTTTAACTTGTTGGACAGTGGTGAAAAAAAAATCAGTGTTTCCCAAAGCCAACAGTGATGTCCTGAAATGTTTTGTCCACAGCCCAAATATATTCAAATGTCAAATTAGTTGGTGACTAATTTAAAGTTAACAACTAATTGATTAATCATCTCAGCTCCAGTCAGAATAGATTAGATTAGAATAGATTAGATTCAAATGTATTTTAATCTAATCAAAGATATACTGACTGGAGCTGAAACAATGGATCAGTTAGTTGTCAACTTTAAATTAGTTGCCAACTAATTTAAAAATATTTGCATACTAATTTTTACTTGCAAAATGCTGCCCGTAGGACCTGGCTATTATCAAGGAGAGCAAGGCTAACAGGCTGAGGTGAACCAAAAAAAAAAGATAGCATTTTGAAGCGCATTATTTTAGCTGATATGGATCTATTAAAGGCTTATTTTGGCGATTTTCAACCAGCTTTGAATCAAAACAGTGTGGGTAGTATGTATAGATGAACTGTGGTAAACTTCCTAACATCTAACCAGTACCTAGATATCCCTCCTCCCCCTACAGCAAAACTCCTCCAAATGAGTTTCACTGGCTCTTTGGGCTGTTACTCAAACTATATATATATTTAAAAACCCTGTTAAGCTCTAATAGCGGGCATTTGTGAACAGGAAGTGGCTGCCATAGCACCATACTATGGAGGCCAAAAAAACAAAGATCAGACAGTAAAACTTAATAGTGCTGATCAAATGTAAATCAATATTCTGTTACAGAGTTGCCAATTTCTCACCTCAAATGTTTTCAGAAACATGTTTTAGCTAGCCGTTTAAGTGTAATATGAGATCACTGGTTGTAATTGTTGTCCACATCACATCACCTTACCAGTCTGGTAAGGCGTGATACATTCCTATAATTGTAGGTTTTCTACCTCTTGAGCAAAAGCACCCTTGTTCTCCATTTTCTCTGGTCATGCAGCACCAATTTCCAAAGTATTTGCACATTTTTTACGGCAAAAACTGCTTAGTTTTATGTGAGGACTCAGACATCTCCAATGACAGGAGCACAACACAAACGCCTCAAAATTGGGCATTTCAAAACATCATTACTCATACTGCCTGTCAATAAACAGCTCTAAGAACTCAACAATAGTGAAACAAGAAAATATCTGCACAAATGGCACCATCCCTGTTGAGCCGCTTGTCAAATATTTAACTGTCACTGAGTTTTTAAAATGTGTGTGTGTTTGTGTGTGTCAGTGTTGTACCACTTACGATCTAGTCCATTGACGTAGCGAATAGATACTTCACAGTGCCCCCACACAGCACTGACGATGGGATACAGTCTCTTGCCTTTAAGCCCTCTAAAAGCTACTCCCAGATATTGTCCGTCTACCATGAAGCTCAGTGTTCCTTCGTCCATGTCTAGTATTACTGTCAGAGAGTCTGGGAGCACGAATGACTCGTCTGGCTCCAGGAAACATGGATACGTGGGTGCTGACGTGGAAACAGGCCGGTTCTTTCCATCATGGTAGAGTCTGTTCCGACCCAGGTCCCAGCCCCAGGACTCACAGTCCGAGCCCACCAGAGCTGTGTAGCCCACAGAGTGTAAAGATGCTTCAGCAGTGGCCACGCCCACAACTGCGTGGGTGCCTCTCTGTCTGGCCGGCCAGTGAATCCTCCACACATGGAGGCCCCTGGTGTAGCCCACCTTCCCACGGATACAGTCTGTGCTCTGTGCCACTGGATGTCTGTGAAACGTCAGCTTGTCATCCTCCTTGACAAAGACATTGAGTGATCGGTCGTCGGGGTTCCAGGCGTGGCGGAGCTGCGTTTCAGGGCTGGCGGCAGGCATGTCCAGCAGTAAGTCGAGCCGGGGGGGCCGACAGAAATCCGGGCCCCGCAGCTCTCGGCGCACTGGCCGATAAGAGGGCTCCCCGCGTACATCCACCGACTTGATACTGCCAGAGATCTTCTGGCCCATGGCTGGGTTGGTCCAAGGGAAGAAGGGACTGAGGGGAGGGAAATGGATGGACCGAGGGTGGTGATGAGGGGGTGGTAGGTCCTGACGTTACCTCATTGGGCGCAAAGGCATCAAAGTGGGTCCTGGGTGGAAAGGTACTGTTGGACACACACGTTGTCTTCAGCAAGGGGGAGCCACACTCCTAAAACACACACACAATAAAAACATTATGTAGCTAATGTACAGTCTTAAACAGTTTAACAGCAGTCACTCTTGGCTAATCAGTCATTGCTAAGCAGACCGGACGCAGCTGCTTCACTGCTTTCTTGACTCGACTGGAACTTGTATCAATGTCATACAGTACTCCAGTGCAAAGCTAAGTTGTCAAATGCAAGTTTAAAATCAATGAAGACCACTTGCATTTTCAATAAATAATAATTATATATATATATATTCAAATAGTGCATATAATAAACAGTCTAAGCTTAAAAAATATAAAATTAATACGTGGCAGCAGATATTTTAACCATGGCAGGCTGCCACAGAAACAAATGTGTTGGAAACCCTGCATTCATAATGCTTACAATACTTATTTACCCATGACAGCCAGAAACCTTCTAAATATTATGAACTTAAAGGACAAATTATTACACTTTATGGTTTTTCTTGTAATACAATTACCATATTTGCATCATGCAAGTCTGTTCACACAATTTAGCCTTACTAGCAAAACCAAATACTGTAGTAATTTTGTAAAACTGAATCATTGCATTTTGAGTGTTGGTTGGCTAAAACAAGCCATTTGTAAGATGTCACCTTGGATACTGATTTATAATCTTCACTTAATTGATGTTTTATGGACTAAACCAAGGGTGTCCAATATTTTCTGAGTGGGGGCCAAATTAGATATTATGAAAAATAACCTGAGGGCCAGCTGCTCCTCATATTAAATTGGCTATTAAAGACAATCCCATTCAAATCAGACAAATACAACTGTTTCTTGGTTCAGTAAAACAATGTTTCCACTGCTTCCGAAAGTAGATCACTGTGGTCACTGTGGACCTAATGTCTCTTTGCTGTGGCCATGTCTGCTACCCAGAAGGAAATGTCTGCTGTTAGATAACTGTTCTGTTTGCTTGTTAACCGTGCATTAATGAAAACACATCAATTCTGCTGGCATAATTCCTACTTGATGCATGTCTATAAACTGTATGATAGTCCTGTAAATGTGAGGTGAGGGAGAAAATTAAAAATGATTTTGCTTTATTAACAAATATTGCATGGCAGGCCACATATATTATATTTTGAAAGTCCATCCGAGGGCCATATAAAGGTAGCTTGAGGGCCACAATCCCCGGGCCAGACTTTGGACATGGCTGGACTAATTTATTAATCTGTTAAATTGTAAAAACACTTGGCAAATACTTGACCCTGAAAAATGTTTGTTTTCTGCAGCCATAGCTGGTGGGCAAGACGTGATGAGCAAAATAGTTGTTCTTTCTTAAGTATGCAGTTCAAACACAGACACTGGCAGAAACAGAGGCAGAAATATGGCATCGACAGCGCTGGCTTCCAGCCAGAGCTGCAGAGAGGAGGGGGACTGACAGCCAAGGAGAAGTGAAGGATGAACTTCTCTTCACTTCTGGCATTCAACTAGAAAACCATTTCCTGTCTTCAGTTACCAGTCTTGAGTGTGGACAAACACATTAGTCTGTGCAAGAATGTATCTCTTTCTTTTTTTGTCACTTGATACCTTGACAGTTGTTTGGAAGCTATGCACTAAACAACAAGACTGCAGCAGGACTAACGTGTGAGCTGGCTCTCTACTGCACAATTACACAAGCTGAGAGGATGACACCTACCAACATCAACCAATAAAATATGGTCTCCTTCATAGACCACCCCATCAGCTCTGTGTTTTGCTGCATGCAGATACAAATTACCCCCCTGGCTAAGAAACACACACTCAGTAGTTTATACCTTAATTCAATGCATATTGAACAACGGTTTTTAGGGTTTAGTGCCTTTTAGGTGAGTTTATGTGCAACCCTCCGATAATGAAATATTAACTGAGACACAGAGAGGATTTATGCAAACTTGCTGCCAACTTCCTCTGAGTAATAGTCATGCACCATGTACTCCCTCGTCTTAGCTAATCCCTCCCTCACCAAGCAAACAAATGAGATGCAATCCATATTTTATAACTCTTTAGAAGAAAATGTATCATGTACATGCTGAGCTTTCACAGCAAGTAAACAGACGTAACTAATCTATTTCCGAACATATTTCCCTGTATGGCCACGTCAAGAAAAGTGCTTTCAAATGTGCTGACTCTTTGTCTTCACTCCTAACATTTTGTCCTATATGAACTCCCTCAAATGTTTTCCTCCCTCCCCTATAGTTTCTCAGGAAAAGACTCTGCATGACTTTTCCAAGGAAAGTACAGAACAGTAACCGGTACTGACCCACCAGGGGAAGCTGGAATCACACACACATAGATGCAGGTGTGTGTACTCTAGGATACTTTGAAATGAACAAATGAAACAAAAACAAGATAAGATTTACACATTAAAATCTTGACAATTGACAACAATAAAACGAGTTGCATTTCAAATTAAAAGGCAATAAATGGAAACAACTTCAGCTTGTTCTGCAGCCACATCCCGAGTTCATCAAGTATGCACAACATGTCGATGTTGCTTGCATTTCAAAAGGCAACAAACAAACCAACAAAAGGCATGCACTCATTATTTTGGCCTCTGATCACATAGAAGAGCATGACTTTTTCACACCATTATCTTATGTTTCTACAGTCTGTTTAAATGTCACAAAGTAAATGCAAATCGAACTGTTGAGGTGAAAGGACATGCAAGATCAAGAAAGAAGTCAATCGGCAAGATGATAAATGGGCGACAGCTTAAACAACAACACAAAGACTGACGTATCCAGCTACTGTGTGGCTGGCAAACAGTCATTTCCAACAGTATCTCACGATCACAGCCCATTAAAAGTCACAAACTCTACATATGCATATTAATTAATTTATATCAGACATGATGCATGAAGTTATTTTGGGAAAAATGAGAAAATGTATCTCTCAGAATAATGCTGTCACAGACAGCGAGATCGTAATCACAGTGGCCATCGACCACTCAGTTGACATTATTAAGTGTTTGTGACATTTTTAAAAAAGTAATAATTACATTTTAAATAGGGATGCACCAAAAAAATGGCATTAAACTTCCTGAGTTGTTAGTTTTTTTTTGTTTGTTTGTTTTTTAATATTCTGTCCGTGTTTCACTTTTTTTATCTTTCTGCCTCTAAATTCAGATGTTTTGGCAGGTCAGTGAACGCATAAGTTCTGCTTTTTCCTCTGCAGCAGTTTGTAAAGTTTGAGGCACAGGGTGGATAACTGACCCATTGATCCAATCAGATTTTTTAAATCTTAAAAATAATATAAAAAAAAGAAGAAGAAAAAAGAAAGCAAACTTTTTAACCCAGTACAATTAACTATTAAGTTTCCTTTTCACTGCGGCAGATGTTCTGCTGCTCTGTCTGCACCCACGGTATGTTCTGTATTCTGCCAGCGTGGTGCAGTGAATGCCCAAACAGTACATATATGCAAACAGCACTCCTAATGAACAGTCATTAGTCACTTATTTTTTCATAGTGTGGATTTCTTTGTCCCCCCTTTTGGCAGAAAACAGGTGACATATAACAACAAAACAAAATAAGTAACAATATAAAAATTATCTGTACAGGCCATGTTATTTTAAAAAATCAGTGTAAGCCCAGAATTTCAAAAATTGGCACCTCCCTAATTTTAGAAAGAAATTTTCTACCTATTCTTCCTTTCAACAAACTCAAAAACTCCCCTTGTGCAATACTAATGATGAAAAAATTACAACATACTGTGCAGCCCTACTGCTAATGCACACACACTTTGTTGGCAATCCCTCAAGCATTAACTGTCACTGGGGACACTGAGCCAAACAATTAGGAGATCATTTATAAGAATTAGAAGGGGAGGAGAGGGAAAATGTGATGAAAAAAAAGGGAAAAAATCAGTTTAGATGTCCTCCATATTCACAGTGACATACAACGATGTCTGCCATTCATCCACAGCAGTCTAGCCTGGCTTGTACACACGTCTGAAGTCATTCAATCTGGTGTTATGTATCCAAGAGTGCACTGAGCCTGGGTCCCAGTCTTTTATTACGTGCGAGTTTTTATCAGCATATTTTAAGCTTGTCATAGTGATGGGTAGTACTGGTCGAATAAAATTCACTGAGGAAATCAGATGCTCCACACTTGTCTGCCTGAGTGTCCTGCAGGACTGAAATATCACAGCAGCACTTCAATAGAAATAATTGGTTTTAACCATGGAAAAACTTTAATTATTATCTGCTTGTCTGTCCTGCAGAGTCTACAAAACACTATCAAGTTCAATTTTTTTTGTTCGGCTGGATCCTGGCTGCATCAGGGATTTGTGATTCCAGCCAGAGGGTGTTTTTGGAGAGCAAGACGGCAGAGGCAGAGAAGTGCTCCTGTCAGCCTCTCTATAAAAACCCTTTGGGAATTTTTGATGTCATCCACATGGAGCTGCTGACATCAAAAAGACACTTCCAGCTGGTGAATATCAAACTTCATATCAACTTCACCCCTGTGCTTGACCGGCAGGAGTGCCTGTGCCCTGCTGTGCAGAGAGTTGACGCTCACACACAAACACAGCTGATTGTAATTGATTTAGCAACCCTAATATGTACCCTAGTATTGTGACATGCTAGCTAATAATTGCTTGATGAACCGACAAAGGGTACACCGAGATCATTTCAGCACTTGAATCTGCTGCAGAAACAATAACAACCAACAAACAGCTGTGTAAACCCTACAGACATTTCATTATTTCCTGAAAAACTCAGCACATTTGGCAAGCCATGCTGCTGTCATGAAACAACAGCAATGATGGTTTTCCTAGGAAAACAAAAAATGTTTCCCACAAAACTAACAGCAGTTGCAAGTGGGAGAGCTCAAAATAAACTACTGACCCTGTGGTCACACTGGCAGTCACAACAAAGCGACCAGTAGTTCTGTTTCAATGAGCGCTGAGAAAATGGCAAAAGACATCTGGGGAAAATTGGGAGTCAAGGTCATAGTCAGGGATACACAGATTCTGAAATTCTGGGCAAAACCGATAACAATGTTTAAAGTAACAATTTAACTGACATCAGATACAAATAGTTTTATAATGATGTTTATTTTGTTTTTGTTGTAATTTATTCTCTGCTTTGCGCAATCTCCATTATAAAAATATAAATTAATAACCAAACTTTTTATGAGTCATTGTTATGACAAAAAACACATTTCCTCTTCAAAAGTATTTATTCAAGTTTCTCACAATAAAGGTCATTGGTAAGTGTCATCTTATTTTCTGACAGGCAGATGGCAGTCAACAAGGCCAATACAGGAATATACCGATGCTTGGATGACAAATCTGTGCATCCCCAATCATGATGTGACAAAAAGACAACATAGTTTTAGAGTCACACTAAAGTTAGCAGAACCATAAAATGACAGACTGAAGAGGTGAAAGAGCAAACTCTAGAATCTTCGACAACTAAGCGTGCTTTTACCGAGGGTGTATGTTGGTTTTGTTAAAACAAACTGAGATCAGTTTGCTTTTAGTCCAGTTTGTTCGGGCTGGTTAACAAATTACACTTGAAAAGGTGCATCATGGTCCGCATCCATGTGGACTTTGGTGCAGTTTGTTTGTGATGGAAGATGTGTGATTTTAGTTCTTTGTTAGGTCATTAAAAAGTGCAAGACAGCATTTCCACCCTAAATCATTACTGTGCAAGACAGCTATTTTCATCCCATCTCTACCTGCAAGTCATTACTCAGAACATGCAACCAATCTGCAGTCTAATAATACTAATAATCCTCATAATCAGTTATTTCTTTGTAAACTCTTTGCGACACCTAATAACTTAAATGTATATATCAGAAGCATTAAAGTGCTGCATAAACTTCTGTCAGTCACCAGAATTTGATTTCCTCATGTGGGTCATGATAATGCAGGATGACAATTGCTAAGACTGTCCGATCAACCAGTTACCTTCACTCAGTATAACTTCATGTTTACTCCTCTTGGTTCATTTCTAAAAAGTCAGTGTGAATAGGAACCAGACCATAACTAAAATGCCACAATATATCTTTTTTTTTTCTCTCTCTCTCTCTCTCTCTCTCTCTCTCTCTCTCTCTGGGTTCGGACCAAATGAGTGACAGCACCCTTAATGTCTACAGTTACCCATCAACATGAGCATCTAGAAACTGTTCAGCAGAGGGAGTTGAAGATAGGAAGATATGGAAAAATTTGGTTTAATATTGAAAAGGTTATTGAAAGGACAGAATAAAAAGCTGGCTGTGGGGAAGGTCAAAAGTTGATGAAGAGAGTCAGCAAAGGAGATGACGTAACAAACCAGCGAAGAGATGAGAGGTCTGATGACAGAGGAGGAAACACTGATAGGACAGGTGAGTGATGGGTGATGGTGGGAGCCCTGAAAGCGGGAAAAATGTGCCTGAAAGACTGGGTGTGCAGTCTAACCGTACACCTCATATGATTAAGAGAGCTGAATTTAGTGGAAGGGATTATCCATCTATCTATCTGTGTAGGAAAGATGGGATGCAGGGAAAAGGGACTGGGACTGTTTAAGAAGACACTGGACCAGAATGTACAGCACAAACTTGTTATCTTGAGTAAGTGAGGCAGTGACATGAAGAGGGCCGCTGGTAGCGTGACAGCCATTGTTAGCATATCAAACATGCACAGCCAGTCTTGACACAAGAGCCCCCACACGCAGACACACACACGGCTTAAGGGCACACAAATGCAGGGACTTTGAAGTGTCACCCACACACACAGACGCACAGAAACACACACACACCCACAGTTATCAGCACATCAGCGTTGGAAAATCAGCTGGGGGCAATTACGTGTGTAAAAAGGTACATATGTACATAACCCCAGACTCTGTCAATGACAAACTGTTACGCTATCCATTACAGGCATAAACAAATGGACAGAGTTTACAGATGGAAACTCTTGTGTATGTAAATATGTGTGACCTTTACACTCCCTTTCAGCGAGTTTGTGCTCTTTCAGATGCCACTTGCATTTCCACTAGTCTGAAAATACTAGTCCTAAAATATTAAAGTGTTCTGCAGGGTCCATTATTTATTTAATTGTGACATTAATTCATTAACATAAAAAGAAAACACAACCTTAGGTGACAAGATGATAACAATAAAGTATTTAGGGATTGTTGCAAAGAAAAAAGACTGAGATCGTACTACATCAAATTTCTCAAAGTCGGACTTGCACATAAATAAATAATAAATAATGCGGTTGGAGGTTGATTTACTCTTTCATGTATACACCTCAACCGGACCTGAACTGGACTAGGTGTTCTACTCATGTTCCATAGTCTGCACACCGGGTTTTGAACCATAAGTCGAACAACAACTTGTAGAAGAAAACTGTAAAAGCTGTAATAAGATGAAGAAGAAATGAAGAAAATAGAAGTTGTGTGAAAAGGTTGTTTTTCAGAAATGCTGGGTCTTCAAATTCTCTTTTTTGGACAACAAATAGACTACTAATGTGTTTTGTCTCACACAGGCGCAGGATGTACGCGCCAATGGTCAGCAGGTCAACGCTTTTAAGTCTGTTTTAAGTGCTGCTGTAAGGCACAGAGAGGACACACACAGCATTCATCAGTCAGCCATTGCCTGCATTATTTCTTCGAGGTTGACTCAAAGCCCCCTGAAACTGTGTGAATTTGGGCTGTCCCAAAAAAACATTATATTGTTAAATATGTAGCAGTCAATCTAAAAAAACTGATCCAACTGTGACACAAGTCCTCTGACGGCTGACGTGGGTTAGGAACATGTCTCTGCTTGCATCACCACAGTGATTCACCGGGCTTTCATCACACCATCTGACATGCCTCCAAGTTGATATTGCACAGTCTGTCTCAGATTGCCACCAAGATCTTGCTAGACCCATCTCACACGGTGGGACATGCAGTGAAATTGAAAGATTGTTTTCTGTCAGTTAGGTGAGATTATGTGAGGTCAAAAAAGGTAGCCATGTCTAGACAAACTATATTTAGTTGAGAGTGACAAATGGCAAACAACTTCATTTCCTCTGACCGACACTATTCTCAGTACCAAGATATATTTTCACCATCAAGACTTACGAGAACCCTGATCCAAATAACTTTTTTAATGGGCTAAAAGAGTGCTTTATTTAACTACAACAGGCCAAACTACAGACCTGTGACAGTCCCCATTAAAGTGTTTGAACTGACCTGATCTTCTGTCTAATCACTCCTATCAGACATACACCTTCTCAGCCAAGACTCAGGTTATGTCAGGTGTAATTATGAGTCAGGACTCAGCTGGCCTGGTGTTGCGGCAGTGACACAATCCAGAAAGTTTTCAATCATTTGACACGTTTCCACCTCTCAGTCATTCACATGTCCGAAATGCGACACTGAAGGTAACGTGCTAGCAGCTAGACCCATAACGGGAAACACAAATCTTCCTTTCAACATGCAGACCAAAACATGGGAAATTTAACTCGTTCAGATGTAACAAGCAGACATTAAACTGGACTTCAGCTAAATTAAGAAGCCACTGTTTCAGTATCAATAAGCATGACACATATAAGGACATCTCAAACTTTAAACACCTTTACAGCAGGAGCTCCGACAAAAAACTAATCTTTTTAAACACACACTGAAAGAAATAATGCTACACTGAATTTAAATTGAGACATGCTACAGCTTTTATTACTTATTTCATTCATTTCAAGATTTTTCTGGGACGGACGGTCATCCAGAGAATGATGTAGCACGCAGGCACAAAGACTTTTAAAACTGTCATCGTGGGATAAGCCCAACAACAACCTTAGAGAGACGAGGGAAACCCGAGAAAATGTCACTGAAAGACGCACCAACAAGAGGTCAAGCGACTTAAGCGCCCTGCGCAAAGTGAAGAGGTATCCTACCATGAAAGCATTTCTCCAAACAGTCAGCCGGCTCTCGCACAGCAATGTGAACACGCAATCACAGCAGCCAAGTATAAGAGAGAGAATACTTGCTCCTCAGTCTGAAGTCCAAAATGAGGTCAGTGCACAGTCAACAGCCAGATGAGTGTGGGACAGGGCTGAGACAGACAAAAAGAGTGTGTTCCCTTGCGTGTGTGTCGGTAAGTTGGTGAGTTCCTGCTTGTGACGCGAGAATGGGGAAAAACAGCCTGGCTCCAGTTCCAAGCTAAGACAGGAAAACAGCTGCTGGAGGGAGGAGGGAAGAGAGGGAAAGATAGAGAATGAGGGAGAAGGGGAGGGCTTAGTGTGGAGCACGCTCAAAGTGTTTCCCAAGCAGTGCAAAACCACCCACTCTCTCACAGATGCACCGACTGGGCGCCTCCACGAAACGGTGGAGAGAAATGTGGACAAACACACGCAGAACTCCCACATTTCCACATTTGCAGCTCATTTCCACTTTGCTCTGCGGAGCTACGCAGGAGACAAGAGGAGTACTGAGAAAAAGAAGACGCCCTTTGGAATACTTTTTTTTCACAGTCAATGTCTAGATGTTGTAAATATTGCCAACATTAGATTGTGGAGAAAAACTATGAATTTTGAATAATATATAATAGCACAATATTGCTCAATAAAGAATATGAAATGCAGTATCAACTAAACAGAGCTGTGAAGTGATGATGAACTCAGACTGTGTTTTTTCACTTCAAGACAGCTGTCCATACCAAGAGCAAGCTGCATTCAAACAGAAAGTCAGTTTATTTCTTGTATTGATCTTCAGAAATCTTCCACCGCCCATTGATTTTTTCCAAGCTGACTGTATAGAAGTTTACTGTGACAACAAGCAGACTCCGTATGACAGCTCAGACAGACTGATTTCTATATTTACCAGGAACTCAGTGTATTTTCCTTGAGACAGAGACCCTGTCTGCTCCTTATTCTGTGCATAAGTGGGCTAATATAACTTGGGGAAAACTGAAAATTTAGCGTTTGTTGAAACTTTTAACCTCAGTGGATACGCCTTTGCCTGATTTTGTTATCTAGTGTGGATCTGCTCCTCTTCGTTTCCATTTCTACATCTTTTATGTGAACTCATTCACTATTATATTGTATGATTCTGTATGGGACTTACTTTCCTTTGTTTTTGGCATCTTTTAAATGACAGTGTATAGCTTTGTATCATTTTGTGTCCTATTTCTAAATGAGGGTTTTTTTGTGGATCCGTGAGCACAGACGGAGTTCTCCATGACTATTATTTTTCCCCTGCAGCAGTTTGTCACCTGCAGGGTGGATAACTGATATGTCGATCTTTTCACAGCTGATTGGATCATATTGATGGATGAGAGGAGCAGCTGCTTGTAAGTGAATGCAAACTTTTAGACCAAGCAGAATGAACTCTTTCACTTTCAAAGAGCCTGGCGTTCTGCTGTACTGTCTAAACCTCAGTTCCACTTTAAGTAACAAAACGGTATGTATGCATGTATGTATGCATGTATGTATTCACATGTGCATGCATGCATGTATGTATATATTCCAATAGCACACCTAATTAACAGTTTAGACTCCAAAATCTATTTGTGGTGGCAGACGTTTTAATTGTGGTGGCTCGCCACAAACAAACGAATGCGTGGGAAATCCTGCATTTACTGTGGAATCCGGGGTTTGTGTAGTTCAGATGGTTGCTTTTCATCTTAATGGAGGACATTAACATCTATGCACCTTTTTTCTTTAATTTATTTTGAAGGCTATTTGATAAAAAGGTTAAGTATTTGCTTGTTCGTTTCAGTCCTGATTTGTCCTTTTAAAACCACATCTCATTAAAAAAAGACTAAAACACATGGTCAATCTGGTGACCTAATGGGGATGTGATGCTCACCAGAACATATCCAAATATCCATCCAAGGTTGAATTAAACATTCAGAATTTTTTTTTTGTTTTTTTATTCTGGCCCAACACAAGGGGACAAATGGGCAGATTCGTCCCAGCAATCATGCAGTCATGTGTTCCCAATTCTTGGCTGATCTGAATAGTATATTTGCCTAAACGATCCTAGTGTGAAGGGTTTTAAGACATTATCTTAAAGAAATCAGCCAGATCAGAATCTCCTAATACGTTTTGTTTCTCCGTATTAAGTTTTTCAGTCGGAACAGGGCTCAGCGGGACAATCAGTGTGACAGTGGCATTCATGTGGTATCACACAAAAGCAGGAGACTGTGTCATATTAAGTTGCCGTGAGCTGTAAATTCACCACTTCTAAGCAGCAGAGAGAAGATAATGTTATCTCGGACCCTTACAGTGCAGAGTCTCTCTTTGTGCCGCTTCATTGTGTCTGCTGCAGCCTCTACCAAAGAGTAGCGTGACAGTCAAAAGCACTCACTCTGCAGCAAGGTCTGGATACCAAATGTCCCACTGCACAGCACACTGACAAGCAAAAAACCCCAAAAACATCTGCTCAACTTGAAGCTCTATTAGTCGACTGAGGGGTCTTCGACTGACGATTAGTTTCTCTGACTTTTAGGGTGCAGCCATAAGCATATTGGATGGATAGTATATTAAGAGCTAGCTGACTGGGTGTAACAAATAACCCTTTATTTCCAACTCAACAGCTCCTGTTTTTTTTGTTTTTATTTTACACATAAATGAAACAAGCTATCCTTTTTTTTCTTAACTCAATTTTAAACACACAAGTTTCTGTGATATCCCTGAAATCGCCACTCTTAAATGGTTTAGTGTAAATGCCAAGTTTGTGGTCCTGCTTCTTTTCGATATCCTCTGGTGTGTACATACTTATGATTAAAATATTAAATATCTGTTACATCTGGCTTTGTTCTCCCAAGTTTTGAAAAACAGTCAACATTTGGAAAAACCTCTTGTGTGCACCAGGCATACATTCTCTGGTGCCTTTAAACATATGTTTTGGTTAGACTTCAAATAAGAAAGTTAGGCCCAACAGAAAAATTCAATGTTGCTTTTTGATATCACGATGTGTGTGTAATATAATCTCAGTTATGACAAAGTACCCCACCCACTTTCTCTCTCTTCCTCTCTCCTTGGCTCTGACACCATCCCCCTCCCTCTACCTATGTATCCATGCTTCTCTCCCTCTCATCTTTCTCCCCTGGGAGATGAAAGAGCCCTCCTCTCACTTGTTACCCCCCTCAGCAAATGCACAACAGCATTCCTCTCTGCATGCCTGAACTCTTCCGTCTGAAGAGCGTCTTATGCTGAATTTTGCATACATTAATGCAATATGACTTGATCAAAATTAACTCAAGCAAGAAATCCACACTGGAGCTTTTGCTGTGCAAAAAAAAAAAAAAATGCACAGTCACCACATTCATAACAGATTCAACTACAGCCGCCCACGCTGAAGGCTGCTGCTGCTTGCCGCAGGATTACCTTGTTTTGATTTGGTCTAGTGTATTGATATGTGAGCAGCAAGAAGGTGAATGACCTCCAGTAGGTATTAGAGAGAGTGGGCCAGAACTACATTTAATAGGCATCCATGTGTTTGAGGATTTGTACAGTCATTTACGGGCACAAATCATTTTAGTTGTGTCACTGACTGCAACATAAAGAACTGGGTAGACAGCTGATGGCAGGAACTAAAGAGGCCACTGTGAGTGTTTTTTCACAGGTTAATAAACTAGTCACAACAGCAATCTCAAGGACGCACAATATCTGTTGAGAGATGTTTTAAATTACTGTGAACACAAACTGCATTAGCATTAACTGCTACTGCTGCAGCTTCAAATTAAAATCATTTAACTATCAGAACATAATTACTTTTATTATGAAGTAGTCACAGCAAATGTGATGTGTTTGTTGTGATGTGATGTGAGATTATCACTACTGCTTTAACTCTTTGAAATTGCATCTAAAAAGCAAGATATGGGGTATTTTTGTCATTTGCTGACAAAGGATCCATTTGAAATATTGCAGGGAGTATTGGAAAAGTCAGAAGCAGCCACAGTCAGCTGTTAGATGAAGAGCCGCAGGCGACAGGCTGCAAACTTCCAACTTCTTAGCAATGTAATTGAATCCTAGGTTAAGTTTATTTGAAAACGGACATTGCAAATGAATAAACACACAAGGAATAAAAATGCAAGTGTTAGAAGGCTATTTTTTATCTGTCGTCCCTCGGCCAAGGTGAAACAGAAAGCTTCCTAAGATTAAACAAAACAAAATCAATGTTGTCAGGTTTCCTCATAAGCATTGGGTTTAAACACGAAATATTGTCAAATGGATGCTTTGCTGTTTTGTTTCCTCCACCATCCTCTTGTTGGTCAACTCCCTTTAAGTGCTATCCAAAATCTGTCTCCAGCTAGTATTGTGCTGCGACTTTACTGCTGTACGAAGTTGACACCTTCAGTTTATAACTGTAACGTCCACTAAATGACTAGAGGCCCAAACACATCAGAGTGGCATCACCGAACTAACGGCAACAAAGCCCACTAATGTGTCGCCTCATGTCACCTCCGTCTCGACTGAAAAGTTGCACGTGAAGACACCACAAAGACTTCAGCCCACGACCAGCCAGCGTGCATATTCTGCACCTGCATGAGAGGAAATAACTCTCCACACCAGCAGAGGGCGGACAATCGGATTCATGACTTAAACATAGGGACGAGTATCCTTAACGGTACTACTGCTCTCACTGATACTGCTAATCGATCTGGTATTTCAACTGTGCTCTTATCAGTTTTATTGGGAGTGTTCGATGCACTTTTGCTAAATGTTTTCAAAGATTGCTCATGTTTTCGACCTTACGTACAAAACAGTTTTTTGTGGTGACGACCAGGGTCAGCATCAACTGCCTGTTTCACTGAGAGCAGAGTTCCTGTATGTGTGTGTGTGTGTGTGTGTGTTTTGTGTGCGTGTGCATGTGCATGTGCATGTGCCTGTGTGTGTTCAATCCTCTAGATTGAAAAGGGAAAATGCATTATAGACCAATGTCTTCATCTTGTTGCAAATCAGAGTCAGAGTTGGTGAAATAAAAATTGTAAAACATAGTATTTATGTAACATAAATAAACTAGAAAAATGCTTTCTTTATTTCTCCAAAACAGATAGCAGAACCATAAATGCCAGAGCTTATTGATACTACGATCTCTAAATCATTTTCAACACTGGTGCTTGTTTAATACCGGGTTTCAGTACCATCCCTATTCAAAAAGGGAAACTGGAAGATCATCATGACACTAGTTAGCCAGTTCGCACATTAACAACCCAATCCAATGTTGAAAGAACAGAGCATATTTACAATGCCAATAAAACTGTGGCAATAATAAAATAGACATTTTAATTGTCCAATCACTCGGAAATTTGTCTACGTGCTGAAAAAGCTGAAAAAAAAAGCTGACAATTGACTTGAGGTCCAACAGTGCGGGACAAACACATAGACCAGGGTGACAGACACTCACCAACAGCCCAACGCTAACTGACAGCCGATCATTGGCTTGGTGTGTCAGGGCCTTAATGCCATCTACTGCAGCAAGCCTAGCAGGAACAAACTAATAACCGGGAAAATTGTCAAGAAAACAACAATAGGGTCATAAAGATAGGTCAAGTCAAAGAATGAGATATGGATTAAAACAAAAGTGGGACAGAGCAGATAATAGAGGAAGTAAAAACATATGCATTAACCATAAAAACTGCACACAGACTAAGAAAATTAAAATCACTCTAATGTCATCCCTCATAAAGAAGACGACTTAACAATATGCAGATCGAAGAGTCTAGTCAGCCAAGGTAGTCTGCCAGTCAATAACAGACCCATTTGTCCAAATGACTTCCTGCTCCTCAGACAAAGACGCACCTGATAGCTGAGGATGAGTAGCAGTTAGCCGTCTCCATGTCTCCGTTTACCCTGGAGAAGAATCCACTGGCAACCACGTGTTGGAAGTAGGAGCCAAAGCTAACCCTCTCTGAGAGTCCAGTTCTTTCTTGTGTCCACAAACACAAGACCACAATCCAAACACCAGAGACATAAAAGGTAAACCTGCCTCCATGGTAATGTCTCCCAAGTGTTGGAGAAAAGACAGAAATCTTTTCATGGTGAAGTGTGATCAGCAAGTAAACTTAGCACATTTTTTTCACCTCACAACCCAAAATCCACAAATTGAAGCTTGCTGATATTTACATTCACATATGGCAATATTTTTGATTCAATACCTCAGCACTGGGTGGCTTTGTTGCTAAGCCCTTTAACCCATACCACACATCAGGGCCCCTCTGTGTGGAGTTTGCGTGTTCTCCTTGTGATTGTGTGGATTTTCTCAGATTACGCAGGTTTCGCCCCATAGTCCAATGACAAGCAGGTGCTGTGAACAGAAACTCTAAATCGCTAGAAGCTTTTAGACTTGTGTTTCTTTGGTGACTAGAATATGCTAAAGCCTTTCTTGAACCTTTACAGGACTTCACAGGCAAAGAGTATAGATTTATATGACTCATGGTGCATCCATATTGTAATTTAAACTGTGCGTAGGCGATTAAGTCTCTCCGAAAAAAAACAAGATTATTAATGTGAAGGCAAAAAAGGAGGAGAGATTTTCACAGCTTCAACAGTGAACAACAGTGTACACCACTAACTGCATAAACAGGCTGGATGCAAGAAGGATAATCATGCCTCGATTTTTACAAAATTAGAGTTGCTGCAATTAGTTGATCAATAAATCATTACTAGAATGACAAAATTAATTCTCAACCCTTTTTTCTCATCAGTTTAAATTATTTCTTGAGCAAACTGTGAGAATGTGAGAACTTACTGAATTTCTTGGTCCAACATTAGAAAAAAATTAACATTTTGGGGGGGTTGGACTGTTGATTAGCCAAACAAGACCTCTAATAACATCACCTGTGGCTCTAGGACATTGTAATGACCAATTCACTGTTTTATAGTATACAGTATAACCCTAATCCAAAACAATCATTTTCAGATTAATCCACAATAGAATTAATCAGTTTATACTTGGTTGCAGCCTGCAGAGTCTGAGATTAGCACTAGCCAAATGAGGTAAACTCTTGGCAGTTTCAGGTAAAATCGTCAGGCCAGGTGCCACTTTGGCAGACAGGAGTAACCCTAAACAGCCAGCATGTCCAAAGTCTGTCCCCGGGGCCAACTGTGGCCCTTAAACCAATTTTTAGTGGTCCTCAGCTTGACTTTCAAAATAAACTATATGAGACTTTCCACAATATTTTTTCCATGTACCTCACAATGGCAGGACCATCATAGAGTTTGTAGACATACAACAAGTAGGAACTACGCAGACTGATGTGTTTTCATAAATAGACAGAAAACAAGCAAATGAGATGGTTACCTAATGGGCCGCACACATGCTGTATTTTTTGCCCTCTCATTTCTATTGTTTCAATGGAGATGCAGCGCGGCCACGCTCATAAGCTACGCCGACGCTGTCGCGATTTGCATGCCTTCCCAAGCGTCCATTTTTTAGGGTGCAACGGCTGCACCCTGAGATGAACAGAGTTCAACTTTTGGAATGCTGTAGCTTGCACCGCATGGCATGTGACGAGGAACAACAATCACAACCAGCAGATATCTGTCCTTTCTCCCGTAAATATCAGTCTCTAATGAATGTGGAGGAAAAGTTAGTCATAAAGTTAGCTTTATATCTTTCCCACAGACAATATTTTTAAGGCCCAAGACACACGTAAGCAACAGCTGGAAGGAGATCAGCTCTGCACTTCGGATTTTTGTTAAGAGGGCCATGATAAAGGGCTCTTTGTGGTCGCTTAGCAACCTCGGACGCAACCTACCTCCCCACTCATGAAAGCTGGCACAGAGTGAAGTAGCACACAGAGCCCGGCCTTCTGTTTTCCAGGTGGTTAATGACGCAGCATATCTACAGCCCCTAAGAGAAGACATTGCCTGCGAGGTAGCAGATATGGCCACAGCAAAGAAGAGTAAAGTCAACAGTGAGGACCGCCACTTTCAAGAATAATGGAAAACGAAATACTTTTTTCTCTGAACCATGAACAGTTGCGTTAGTCTAATTTGTATGGAATTTGTTTTAAAATAATCAACTTGATGCGAGAAGCAGCTGACCCCAGGTAATTTTTACATAAAGTTTGGACGCCTGTGCCAAACAGAGAGACTATTGGATAGAGCTACACATTTGAAAGTTGCTGTAGCCAATAGCAAAACTATTGGCTGAAGAACCGTATTCGTTATGCTTGTCAAAATTCACAAAATCCTAACCAATAACAATCAATACCAGGATGTGCACACACCTGCATACATGCCCTCTTGTTACTGTATTAACTTCACTAATTCGCATATCAATTTCATCTGCAGGAATAGCTTAGTGCATAGCAAGTGTGAGGTTGAGACAGAGAGAAAGAGAGGGGGATGCGGTCAGAGCAGATGTTGGTTATCAGAGCACAGGGGAAATTAACAGAGAAGTTGTCAAGTAGTCTGTATGAATCAACATGTATTGATTAAATATTTTTCACTTAGGCAGGCACATTTATAAGCCCATGTACAGCACCCTCCCACCAAGGGATGTACATGATAAGTTGACTAGCTGATTAAATGTTTCAACCCTCCCTAATCACCACCAGAAATACTTGTCTCTTAAGCTTATTATTAAGATACCCAGAGGAAAACAGGAGGAGTTTGGCTCCAAAAACCAGACTCGCAGCTCGGATCATCAACGGCTCTCCATTTCTCCTACTCTCTTTTCCACACGCACAAAAACACGCATGCACTCACAGAGTTACATGCACGTCAGGGTGACCAATACCAGTAGGTAGTTATCTGAAAATATATTCGAGCCTTCACACACAATCGTGCCAGCTGAATAATGCTGGACTATGTATATCCTTATAGATCAACTTGTACTCATCTAAGTTTAAACTTTCAGTTACACATCAGGGTATTAGTCATTTGGAACCTGCATACTCCCATCCGACCCTCCCGTTAGATACAGAGCTCCCCCGAAAGCCACTGCGTAATTCAAACACTGCAATTTACAATGATTGTAATGTTTTGTTTTGGTTTTGTTGTTGTTGTTTTTACATCCAACATGCAATAAAATTCTTTTAACTTAAATTATGTCTAAAATTTCAAGAATTGAAGAATAAAACTGAAAATTTCTGAGTGGCAGACCAAAATAAAAGTAATTGCTTGCCACAGTGGCAGACAGCAAAAACAAAACTGAATTTAAGACCCTGGCAGAGCCATAAAAAAAAGCTGTGTAGATATTTATCTTTCAGTCAGAGCCGTTACGGCATACAGGGCAAATTGTCTTTGTCTTTATTAGTCTAGTGTGGCCATAAGAGTCTACTGTTTGAACATAGCTGTGAAGTTCAACTGGAAAACTGGGACAATGACCTACTGGTTGCTTCAGCATTGGGTCACATCTTTGTCATGTTTTTATAAAGTTATACACACACACACATGATCCCACAAACAATCACTTCACACACAGATTATTAAAACATAGGCTGCATATTATAAATTACAAAAACTCTAGTCATTCAAGATCCATTGTATCAGCTCTAATCCAGTAGACATCAGTGTGGATAATAAGGAGACTGATTGAATCAAGAGTCATTGAGTTCACCTCAACTAAGTCCTGACAGTGAAATCACAGTTTTATGGCTGCCATATTCACATAGAGGAAGCATGCAGAGACAGGACCTGTTGTTGCTACACAGTAGTGTTAAGCTCATAAAAATGACACATTTTTGCAGTAGACAAAACAAATCACGACAAAAAAAGTAGAAACTGGAATCGCAGAGAAAGTGGCTCTGACCCAGTATGGCTCATAAGCCATAGCTGGCTCATGGACGCGCCCAATGAAATGTTGTGTGTAATCTGCAGGAAACACAATCCCTCACGGCATGTTCATTTTATAAAGCAGCCATTCCAAAGGTGTTCACTTTGTCTCAAAAATTCCAGTTCGCCTTAGGTGTACAGTTTACTGCTGTGCTACATGGGTCACAAGTTGCTGTTATCATCCTGGTGTATGTATGTATGTATGTGAGCAAACACAGAACTATGCCTTTATGGTATTGTAACTTCAGTTTCTTTATCAACAATAAGTTTTAGTACAGAGTTGATTTTGTAGCTTTAGTTCTCTCACAAATACAAACACATGGGTCAGCTGCACCCATGATGCGCTGTAACTTTGAGGTGTACTGTAGCAATTAGGTTAGTGACATAGGCCTCTGCAGGCTGAAATCTTAGCCAAAACTCTCTAAGCCTGTAGTACGTATCAGCTGCCTTTGGGTTAGGACCTGTTACAATATTTAGCAGTTGTCTTGGATCAGTTTTCCTTTGCCTACAGGTAAGCCCAAACCAGTGAGGTCAGGTTTCCACAGCTGGGTTATAGAATGTGACATATATCCGTCTTCACATCAAACACTTCCCAGTACCAGTGGGATAATATGTCATTTGCAAACAAAGACCTGCCAATGGTGGATGAAGTATTCATATTCTCTACTTAGGTAAAAGTACCAATGCATTAATGTGAGTTATTGCTTTTAAAATCCTACTAAGTAAATGTACAAAAGTATAATCAGTAAAATATACTTTAAGTATCAAAATAAAGGCACTTTACCACAGGGGACAATTAACTGCATAACATTCTACAATTATATATTACATTTTAACAATGTTAATACTGAAACATCAATATGTTAAGTCACATTTTACTGTTGCAGCTGCTTGAGGTTGAAGTTCTACCTGGTTTACATACAGATGGGTAGTTTAGGTGGTTTCAACCTACACAGTGATTAATGGGAGATGAAAGAGGAAAAAAACTAAGTTCTGCTACACAAATCTGCATTCATTTTTCTGACCTTTATTTCTTGTCTTTGTTTCTTTTGAAATGCAGGATAAGTCGAACTTATTTAAAAGAAACCGTCTGAAAAGCTTAAAGGGAAAATGTCTCCTGGGTGGAACTAACAACTCACGGACATCAAACGCATGACAGGGGATCCCAAATGGACAGTTTTCTTTTAAGATGTCACAAGACAAAAAAGTTGCGGACCACTGGGTTTATCTATTTAATGTATTTTAGAAGGTTATTGTTTTTGTTATGTATGTCTAAGTTTTAAAAGTAAGGGTAGACAAAGTTGTCAAATAAAGTTTTAAGTATAATATTTGCTCTGCAGTTGAATTTAAGTATTAAATAGCATTTAATGGAAACACTTCAAGTACAAGAACCTCAAAATTGTACATAAGTTAAATGCTTAAGTTATTTACTTAGGTACTTTCCACCAACATCATTTGCTGCTTTCATCACCATCAGTATCATCTAACAGTGCATGGCTTTGACCAGCTAAAAAGACAATGAAGACTGCTGACATATGTAATGAGGTTGGATGAGCAGACTTGGTTGTCAGATTGGGAGCTCACCTCTTAATCCATCCGGGTGCAGGTGTCCTGAGAAAAGTGCATCTCTGCCAAGTCCACAGGTCTCAGGACACACTATCAAGCTCTGTTTTTTTCCTGTTGAGAAAAGATGCAAAGGTTTGATTAGGGTGATACTAAGAAACGTGAGAAGGTGTTTGTTCTTTGGCAGGAGGCTCTATTACTAGATTTGGGTCGATTCCAGGTTTTGCTGGTCTGGTTCAGTGTACAAGCTTCAACCAGTTTGATTCTGTGCAAACCAGCTGAACCCACATTTGCCATGACGCTTTCTGGAGAACTATAAACTCGTTTATATCAGCACCCTGTGCCGACGATATCAAAGCACAAAATTAAGCAATATGTGACAAACAATGTGACTAACGTAATAGGCCTTTTATAAACAGAGACAATAAGAACTGCTAATGTCTGCCTGCCTCTGCCCAATATACTGCCTAACCAAAGCCAACTAGCGATGAGTAGGAGAACATGAGTAGAGGCGGGGAGGGGTACAAGCAGCGCACAAAAATTGGTGGTTTTTTTGGGGTGACGAATGAGGAATTATCTATACAATACCGCCTTATTTCAGTACAAAAACCTAAATAAGATGGCAGCTGACTGGAGGGAGATCAGAGTGTTTCTGCCATTGCTATTAACAACCTGCTTGATATTTAATATTTTGCATGTCATTTCCAGTAAATATTACAACGTAAAATTTGTTTTCTGTGTAAAAAGTAACATTACAAACGGTAGGATTTACGCCTGACGGCTGTAGCTTGCATGTTTGTGGTGGTCACACTGACAGCTTTGTTGCTGCGGTACTGCTGCCGAGCTGCCTGCTGCTGTAACTGCTATATTTTCAAAAAATTGTGAGAAAAGTTGAAAATATGGCAATGTGCCTGTGGCCCCAGGCCCCCAAATGACTTCATCTGCCCCTGAGAGCTCAGCGTGAGCAGCTGGATGAGACACAGAGCGATGAGTCCTGGTGTTTCTAAACAATTCCATCCAAAGTCTGAGTAAACCTGAAACTAAAACAAATCAGTCTGTGGAAGTCTAAAGAAATCACTTTCCAGCGCTGAATATTTGACTGTTTGTTCATTTAGACACTCTCTCTTTACGGTGGTACTTGGTCCAACACTGTAACATGTAATATTCACTTCAGTTTGTCTGTTTTCTTTTTCTCTTTATAACGGCAGTGACACCCTTTCAGACAATGTGACCCATATTAGTTAATAACTTTAAATAAATGTAAGTTCGTGTCTAATGGAAACGACAGTTCCTGAAACAAACAAACTTGCTCTTCTCCATCCACAACTGACAGAACGACTGCAGATGGCTCGTTAGCTGTCTAGCTTGCTATTTTTCCATCATGCTGCCATGTTGCATTGCTTACAGAGAATGAGGAATAACGTGACCGTAACACAGACTGTTAGTGTCTGTCAACGTGTCCACCATGTCTTCGCCCATTTAATTTGAAAGAACAACTGCCAAAAGGGAAACAGCTACGTCACATCCTCAGTCACACTGACCAACGGTGCCAACTCACTCATTCCCTTATGGAGAACCCCATGTGGAGCGCTGCGACCGCATGCTGCGGTCCGGTCAACAATAGTTTGAGGAGCCTCTTAATGAGCTCACACACTGCACACTAAAGGATTATAGGCAATGGTCTGAGATAATGTTTTATACCAAGTGCCACAAGAACACTAGAGGATGTTCTCCTGAGAAAGCCTCTGTTGGTTTGTGGCTGGTTCAAATTCAGGGCAAGATGAAGCAATTCAAAATAAGAGGACAGCGACAAAGCAAGATAAGAAAGGAGGGAATAAATAAGCAAGAAGGAAGAGGGAGGGGACCTCTGCTCTTTTGAATATTCACGAGCCTGCACAGTATTAATGTTCATCAAACTTTAAGACCACTCCTCTTCAAACATTGAAGGCACAGGGACTGGTGTCCCCTGCCTGCCATTGGCAGTTTATGTTGGTGATCAGGCCAGGGAAATACTGATGCAACTATTCTGTGGGGTGCACACACACACACACACACACACACACACACACACACACACACACACATTTGAGAAGTAGAAATGATGTGTTACTACTTCCTAGTCATGAATCAGGGTTTTCATGTGAAGACGCTGCAATGCAAATCAAAGCACCCCAGTGAGCCATGTGACAGACTGGGGGGAGAGCTGCTGCGGCGTCAGTGCCAACATTACTCCCTGTGGTCAAGCACTACTTTACTCCTCCATCTGCTAAGCAAAGCACTCTAAGAGCTGGCTGCTTTTCCTCAACAAGTGTAGCTCAAGTCGTAATTCTGTTCGCTGAGTCTTCAAGTATTTGTCGGCCAAACTTAGGCCACTGGAGGAAATTGGCAGCAATCAGTGTTTTTATATGTATTCAAGAAATCAAATTAGTAACCCAATTTCTGAAACATGTAAATGACAAAAAGTTTCTTGTATCAGGTTTTATCATCAATAGAAATCCAGTAAATATTACTGGACTTCTACCATTCTGGTTTTAGTGTTTTAAAGGGTCCACAAAATTCACATTATTGTTGAGGTAAAGGTTTGGTATGTTTTCAGTACACCAGGGTAAAAAAAAAAAAAAATCTTGCAGTTAGGCTATTTTGAAAAGTTTAAACATTCATTCATTCTACTGTTTATTATAGGGAGAAGGACTCGCCTTCCAATCTGTTTTTGTCTCGTTCTGCTACTTGAATTATGGGCGATGCCACCGTAGATCAAATATTTTGTGTTTTCACAAATACACCCAACTACAGCTGTACAATGTTGGGATACTTTTAGGCCAAAAGGGTTGTCCATATAGCTTGACTAAAGTGGCTAACCAGGCTAAGATCACTAGTGTGCTACAGGTGACTAGGCGTTTGCAAGTAGTAGACATAAATAGACAATCTTGACAGTAATTATTTGGGTCACACAGCATACTAAATCAAAAATGTAAATGAATAAGCACTAATGCAGGTATTGTTACACTCCTACCTGGTTTCCTGTATCTCACAAAGTCTCCCATTACCTCATATTTTTAACGTTTTGATGTAATAACCAATTTCTGTTACAATTTGATACACTCCAAAAGAGAAAATCATGTTTGAAATGGCTTTCTCACCGCTTCCCTTTTTTGTTTTTTATGTTTTTGCACTATTTTATGTTTTATGACATCAACATTGTCTGTTAGCTGTCAACTCCATAATAGAAAAGTCAGCCAGATTTGTTTCTGTTTTGGTCATTAAATGTTCATAATGAGTTATGAACATTTTGGTTTTTTTTTTATTAAAAAGGAGTTTTGGTGTGACTGATTGAGCTGCAAAAAAATGTTTAAAAAAATGCTGTTTGAGAAGAAAAGAAATCCCCCTTAAAGGTTTAATAGCCAAGACTCTGATCTTTTAAATTATATTTTCCCAGCATTACCAAAGAGTTAAAAATAAAAATAAAAAAAGTGAGGATTTATTCCAATTCTCAAGAATGAGTGGTAAATATAGTGATCCACATATCATCACTGATTAAAATTAACTGCCAGTCTTAGCTCCCTTTTTCACTGCTTTTTACGCACAAAAACACAACTCAGCAAGGGGTGTTATCTTGATAATTATGCATTCAAACGAGCAAAGGAAGGAATGCTTGGCAAAGAAAGGAGTGCTGCTGGATTGGTGCAGAGTGGGTTTGGATAGCACCAGAGTTGTGAATGTGCTAGTATTGGGAGCTTGTGGCCAGCACCCCTTTTAACATTACATGGTTCCCTAAGGTATCAAGTTCATTAGGAAACTTTCCCTCTTCAAAGAAACATTACAGTGCATCAATTAATCAGCTAATGAAAACTTAATGAACACTAGATCAATGAGCAAAGACTAAAGCCACTCACTCCGTTGCTGTTTAGCCATTTATCTATCACCCAGAGTACAACCATGATAAAATTACAAAGGCAACAAGTTCAAACAAGTTAAGTCAAGTTAATTTATTTAGAAAGCCCATTATCACAAAACAGTTTGCCTCAGAGGGCTTTACAGCATACGACATCCCTCTGCCCTTAGACCCTCACATTGCCTAAGGAAAAACTCCCCCCAAAAAAACTGTAACGGGGGGAAAAAATGGAAGAAACCTCAGGAAGAGCGGCTGAGGAGGGATCCCTCTCTCAGGACGGACAGACGAGCAACAGACATCGTCTCAATAAGCTAAATTGCAGGTATGATGGCTTCAGAAATGATCCACTGATTTAATATGGTGGCATTTGGGTGTATCTCTTCTGAATTACATTCTAGAGAAAAACAAGTAAACACACACACACACACACACACATACACATACACATACACACACACACACACACACACACACACACACAACTAACTGATCCAGGCCCGGGGAGTATGTGGTCTAACAAGACAGCAGGATAGCTTCTGGGGCTTACACAGTAGCCCTCTTTCCAATGCCCCTCACTCCTCACCACCTGTTTCCTCCCACTCTGCCCACAGACAGCTCCACTAACAGCCAGCGAGCTGGTGCGGAAACAAAAGTCAAGGTGCTCTGAGTGACGTAGAATATTCAATTACGTCTGAGGAAGGAACCAAACCTATCTGTGAAGCTTCCTTGAAGGAGAAATTTTGCCACTTGATATTGATGGCAAATAAATGACACAATAAATTCATTAGTAGGTGCTGCACTGACAGAGAAGCTGGATTTTTGCACAGTTGTTATTGCAGTGCCTATATGTACAAGGATGCATTTCATCCCAATTCTCAACTCCCAAAAACTCCCCTGCCAAGCCGTCTGAAGTAACTTGGTACACCGTGTTACTAAAAACAACGTAAAAACACTATAGTGTTACACTATATAACAGCAAATATATCTTACAGTCCCTAGAAGCTGTGTATTGCCAACACAGCCAGAAGCTATTATTTTGTCGGCCAAAACACACCATTAGGTGACAAAAACACTAACTCAGTAGTCATCTCTCCTGGGGGGAGGGGGGTTTCCAAAAACAAGACAAACGCACTAAAACTGTCATGTTTAGGTATTCCACTGTCCCAAAAATCACAAACTCTAATAAACTGGTTTGGTTGAAATAAACCTACACTCTGTATGTCCCCACTTTCTTTCAGGTGACGGCAGAGCAGCGTCTCTCTGTCATTCTTTGGAGGCAGAAGAAAAAAAATGGCAAAAATAAACAGCAATGTACTCAGCCAAACATCAAAATATTTGTCCAATAGTCCTACCGTAGTCTCCAGCACACCTCTGTCCCGTGAGGAGCAAATCTTTCACAGGTCTCTTCCATTAAAAAGCCAGGCCATCACTGCTCCATTGCTGGCACACATATTCGTACTGTAATTCTAATTACTGCATTTGAATGAGTGCACAGGTATTTGTTAGCATCTGTTCTACTGCAATTTTATCATGCACTGATAATTAAAAAGGACAATCAGTGCACAGTAACCGAGGTATAACTCCAATTTAGCTCACAAACACTTGGGAGAGCAGTTTGACATGCTCCACAAGAGGAAAGAAGGGGCCAGCTGAGCTGGCAGAAGATATCTGCCGTCAGTGTTGAGGGGAATTATGGAGAACTGCAGCTTTTAATGATTTGACAGTTTTAATGATGGTTAGAGAGAAGAGGGGGTGAACCATTTATCAGTAGGAGGCCCCTGGGAGACTACAGCCCTCAATCGTTTCTGCCTCATCTACCTTCTCTCCTTCCAGCCCTGTGTGTTTCAATCCAAAAACATTCTCAAGCGACCAATCACGTCTATTGTCTGACTCAGAGTTGTATATGGGCCCGGGCTGAAATAGTGGCCATCAAAGAGACTGTTAAATTGTACAATAAAGATACGTGCAGAGTGCACACGTGGTGTGAAGATGGATGACCTTGTTAGGAGCCCTCGGGCGCTCCATCATCCCTTCCTGAGTGCCACTGAAGAAACCATAAATAAAACTCCAACTTCTTCACGATAAGCACACCTACACCTCAGCCCCAAGACTGCTGAATGTGTGCACCCCAAAACCTCCCTGAACATGATGTGCAGCCCTTTGTTCAACTGACAGCTAGTAAATCAGGCTGCAACATGAAAGAGAAAAATCGATTCTTTATATCAGAAAAACATTTTTTTGTCTTTTTTCCCTTATTAGTACTTTTGGACTGCTGTGACTTTGAAAGGTCTAACTTTTCATTTGAAAACCAATTACCAGCTTACTAAAAAAATTAAAATGGCTAGACAATCTGCAGGTACCTATGCACGTATCTGTACAGGATCAATGTCAGAATCCATTGACTTTTACAACGATTAAGCCTCTGGGTGCAATGGCTAATATTTGGGGAGTTCCAGCATGACCTGCGAATATCTTGATAATGGTTATCTGGGCCAAGATTTCCTTTTGGGCCGCATCAGAGTTGGGGTGATTTCTGGTTTTGCCAGTCCCATCTAGTGTACGGGCTTAAACTGGTCAGATTTTATGCAAACCAGCTGAACTGGCATTTTCCATCATGACAAAAGTAGACAAAGTAAAAAGGCCACCTGTGCTGGTGGCGTCAAAGTGCAAAATCCAAGCTGTAATCCCACTTGTAAAATCTGATATATCAGTAAGGTCCAGTGTTTGGTTTACATACAGCATATGCTTTATTTAACTAGGGAAAAGACTCGGCAAAATATAAAATCTCTTTTTCAAAAGCGAGCTGGCAAAGAGGGCAGCAAAGAACATGGTTACAACAATAAATACAAGCAGAAAAGCCTGAGCCAATTGGCTTGATTTCTTAAAAAAAACGGGAAAAGTACCTGAACATTTGTAAAAAATAAATAAATGAATTAATTCATTAATTAAAAAAAGAAAGAAGAAAACAAACAAACAAGGAAATGACCAGGTGCCAACAACTGTAGTAATTCTGTAGCATTTTTTTTCCATAGCTATTTCTCCCTAGCTTTTTAAAAATAATTTCTTGCAATTTGCGGGACATTTTTAACCAAGTTGCTCATTGCTTTTTTTTCGCCAATGTTTTTGACAGTTCGCACCTGTTTGATCAGGATTTAAAGGGTTAAATACTGTTGAAAGGCTTCTGAAAGCAGCACAAGAAAAGAGATTCAGGTCGCTTCAGGTTTCAAAGGGTTAATATCAAAGAGGTCTGTTAAGTTTGCATATAGGCAGTTGCATTCTGCCTCTTTGGTTCTCCAGGCTGTTTGTTGTTTCCCCCTTTCTCAAACAAACACACACCAATGCCCTCTCTTCTTCCTGGTCAGAGGTATGTCATAATTTTTTTTTTTTAAATTGACAAGTTCTGGTAAACCTGATTGCAAATTTCACTCCCCATCTAAAAAAAAAAAGGTAAAAAATGGCAAGTAAATGTTCTGGAGCCCTGTCTTTGACATCTTTGCAGAGCAAGAACGACAGAATCTGCCTCACTCCTTCACATATTTTGTCTACTGAAGCAGCCAATTAGCAGCATATTTTAACAGTGTAACTGGCCATGCTCAAAAATGACTTGACATGTTCTGCATGTAGGCCACAGGATGGCTCTGATGACATGGAGCCTAACTGAAAGGCATGTTAGCAGATCAAAAGTGCCATGTCACTTTGGCAGCTAAATTAGCTTAATGTGCCATTGTTGAGCTTGTGGCCTCATCTACCCCTCTAAAAAAAAAAAAAAAAAGTCATTAGTTACAGTCAAACACGGTGAGCATGTACTTGGATGGCTCCGTGGGTTGCTGTGCTAAAGCACTTGACTTGAGTTCTAATTAAAAATGCTACACAAAATTTGGAAAGGGGGGGGGCAGACAGTGGTGTGAAAAGTGTCTGTTCCGCTTTTGTGCTGCTTTGATCTAACCTCTTCCTTTCCCAACGCCCCAGAAACACTCGGCCTCAAAGACATATTAGTTTGTTCTAACCTCAGGAGAACTCTGCAACACAGTAATGGACGATGGTTCGTTAAGTGCACCTTGGCGCAGCAGCTTATCTGAACAAATAGGTAATCAATAGAGCGGTAAATCTTCAAGCCAACATCTAAAACAAATATAGATGTCATTTGCTACTTCTACATTATCTTTGACTTTGTGTATACACCTTCAACAGAATACATGACCTACATAATTTTAAACTGTTCATGCACAAATATAGAGAAACAGAAAAAGATTACAAGCGTTCGTCAGATGGAGCCGACTGCTGTGAACAAAGATCCTGACATCTTGCAGGGGGACCCAGCAGGCAACAAAGCTATTGAACGTCAGAGGAGCAATAGGATTCTAGGAGAGCAAATCTATGAGCACGTAGGACAACTCAATTATTCATGTCAGTGCAATGTGGTGAAACATTGGCTAGGCTCATGGGCTGGTTGAAACTGGAGGTGTATGCATTAGCATGTTCAAGTCACATCAGAGAAAGCATGAAACAGGATTAGGGATGGGCCATAGGTGGTTTACAATAATAGTAGTATCATTTTTAATATGAAGAAACTGCATCACGACAGCTGCAATATTTTATGGTGTAAACACAAAGATGTCATGCTGTTATGCACAGCAACAACAAGCAAGGCTGAAAGCAAACGGCTGCTGGCTCCACAACGGAGGATCGTAACGTGGCATCAGTGGCATTGTTAGGCCTGCCCTGCAGCCCAGAACGTTTTTAAATTAGCCCCAGACTTCTCAGACCCTTTTAGTGACTTGCTGCTTCGAGTAAACCCTTTCCCACAGGACAAAAAACTTGCAAACACACATCTAGCTTTAGTATTTACCGTCAAAGTTTACAATCAGCATTCGCTGATGCGACAAATGGCTCTGCAGCAGGTGCCGATCGATTATCAGCTTGGACTTTTATCAGAGCCAATATACCGCATTTTGCCAATTTTCTGTATGAGCAATTTATTTTAATGATTTCCAGTAAAGTTAATTGATGAAAAATTGTGCATATTAAACTCAGCCAACACCTGGAAAGGCAGTCTACAAATACATGCAAAGAGAGGGTCGGCATTATTTTGTAAAACCTCAGAGAGCTATCTTTATTTATCTTTGTTTTTTTTATTTAACGGTTCATTTGGTTGCTGTTGTCAAAATATAAGCCCACATGAAGTTTTAAGAAACACACTATGTGTGAATGTGCAAAAAAAAAAAAAACTGTTTAATGTTTTAATTTTTTTAAAGAGAAAGGAGGAAGGAAGGGAAAGATATTAGAATATGTTGTGACTTTTTAATAATTTACTCATTTTGTTGCAGTTGTATATTCTTGAAATTAATTAAAAACATTTTTGCTTGTTTTTTTGTCTTATCATCACAGATATTATTGCAAAAATACCATTAAACATAGTGATATTATTTTAGGGCTGTATCACCCACCCTTTAACAGGATGATATGATGCTGCCACCAATTACAACGACTGAATGAATGAATAAATACATAAACACACACATACATAAACACATACATACATGGGAATGATGCAGCACATCTTGGATAAGAGGAAACACTTACACTGCACAGATCATCTGTCTTTCACCTGCCGCAAACTTTAAAGTCAATATTCTATTCTTACGAGATTTATCATACACACACCTACACCTTAAACACACGCAGAGAGACTGACTGAAACAATACTGCAAAGCTTTACTTTATCCCAAATGGAAGCATTTAACTCGTGGCTTATGAAAACACTCCTTATCTACTGTGCTTCAGCATATTGACATGTGCATATGCCGCGCTCCTCTTATCCTCCATTTCAGCTTCACCACTCTGACAGCAGAGTGGTGAACCATGTATGACTGCATTTTTGCACCAACATATAAACAACACTGCACAGGAGGTCACCTGAGGTGAGATGATTCACCACAGCTGTGTGTATGTGGACTCTGCCCTTACAATGACCCCGTGGTTAGGGTACACGGTTTTGCATAGCGAATTGTTATAGCAGGAAAAATAAAGATGATGAGGAGGAGACGGCATAGAGGAAAGGGCAGGATGTCTGGCAGTAAAACATTTAAGAGGAAACTTCCTGCTTCCAGGTCAGATTTAAGCTTCTCTTTCTCTCATGGTTGAAAGCAAAGATGAGCTGTGAGCTTTATGGTATGTGTGGTTTATGGTCTAATATGTACAGAACTCCAGGTTTTCTTTGTAAAGTGGATAATAGCAAAAGGCGAACAACTACCAGGACTCTGCTCAAAAAATGAAAAAAAAAAACTAAGACAACTGTGCAGTCATTAATTATCCTGTTTGGTGCTTCCATTTAAAATATCTGCTTTAAAGGTTTAAAAGCATGTTTTGGGCAGAATAGGGAATAGCTCACATTTTAAGAACTAATAATCAGTCCAGATGTTGGAGTCTACAGTCTGGCCGTCACATTGTTACTGCATTAAAACAATAATGAGATGTTGTGTGGATCTGGAAAACTTTGTTGAATAAAAAAATATGAAATTAGCACATCCAATTGATGCAGATTCGACAAATTTTCTAAATTCTCACCAAAATTAATGACATCACACTGTTTCCATTACCACTAGCACTGTAACCGTGTCTCTTATCTGCTTCTAAGAGCTTGGAATACTGGCTTCAGTTACAAGAGGCTTTCTAAAACTTTTACTGTCTGACAGAGTGCGACTTTATCAAGGCAATCACTACACTAACCCTCCTCATCCCTCAGCTATTCATCACCCCACCACCTCAATCTTTGTGTGTCCTTACATGCCGTTTGACTCTCACTGTATCTGGCCACCCTCCGAAGCCACTCTGAGGGCCAAATTATGCTTGAAAAGAACTGGTTGATGTGACATATCATCCATCAATGTTGGCAAAGCTGTCCAGAACAGCCAGATTCACAAACAGGGTTAAAGACTGGCTACGGTGCAGTGATTGAATATAGCAATAAACATTTAAAGACTTACGGAAAGCATCCACAGCTTTGCACTTTTCTCTACACATGCAACATGACACCAGTTGTTGAGTAAAGACAGCATGCCTGTGTGTGCAAACAGCAATATCAGAACTGTCAAAAACTGTCTCTGTGTTTGCTGTCAGTCCTACTTTATCAGACAAACCAAACACTCAAGAACCCACGCAAAGACCAACTGATGCATAAACTACTGTTTTCTATAAAAAAAGTTGCACTTGAATGTACCACAATGGCTAGACAGTTTTTGACATATATGCCAATAATCCCCAGTTGCAAAGCCTGCTTTATAAAACTGGTGGGAAGTTTAAACTATAGCGCTCTTTTCCAAGTGTGATACTGCCTTTTTTTATTTTTTGCAAATTAATTAATTTACCCTGATTTTAGTGTTTTGCAATTAAGTTTACTTATTAGACTATTATTTTTTTCTTTTTTAATCAAAGATCACAGTTTTGAAACAACTTAAAAACTTGTTCACTGTTAAATGAAGAACACAGAAGGGCAACGAGGTGCAACAAGGGGCTCAGCGTTTATCAGCTGAGATCCTTTGGTTGCTATTATACACAATTTCCACGGATTAAAAAAAAACATCAGTGTGATAAATTCTCATCTACAGTAGTTTTTGAGCAATGTGACAACTGGTCTTTGTGGTAGGCTATTTGTCCCCCCTTCCTCCACTGTGGACTCGACGGCCACATAAAGTAAAAGTGCAGCGCAGCGTTTTACCCAAATCTGACTATTTTTCAACTCTCTGCGACAAGAAAAAAAAACAGCAACCTGCAGCACAAAATAGCCACTCAGTTCCTTGTCACGCTACTAGCATCTGTAGCATAATGTATATACATAGTGCTTCCCTTAAAAAATAAAAAACACAAATATTGCACTTGTGGCAGTTGCCATCTCCTGCTATTGATCTGTCAATGGCACTATATTGCAATATTGCCGTTGTTGCAACGGCCCTTCTAGAATTTAAAATTCTAAGATCTGGCAAAGTTGTACATCACTCGATCAGCAAAACTCCAGTGCCAAAGTGACATGCAAATGCAAGAACAAGTAGGCTCCATTTGAAAACAATCTCAGCGGCAGCTCTAAATCACTGCTAGCTCATTTCTGCTCAGTATTTCTCTCCTTTAACACACAGCAGAGTGCTACTGAGGTCTGAATTTCAAGTGCCATGTTGAGTATATGGTGCATTTAGTGCAGACGTGGTGAGCATAAACCACTGTCAAGAGGAGTTTTCATTCACAGGACTTTGTAGCTCAATGCAGCATATAATGCGGCGCTTCGGTGTACCAGTATAGAAACATGTGGGTGGAAGCTTCTTCCAGGAGGAGAGCTTTACGCCACATCCTTCTCAGATGTGAAAGATAAACAGCCTTAGTAACTTGTGCAGTACATCCTCTCTCTCTCTCCACTTCTGTCTATAGGGAGGAACATCCATCATCTGCCTGAAGAGCTGGATGAGAATCCAATCTTCAGCACACATCACTCACCCAGCAGCGACAGCCAACACTGGCTGGCATGTGCAGTAACCTATTCTGTTATAATCACGCACACCATGCCTAAAGCAGGGAAACCATGGGTAGGATTTGCTTCAAATGGGTGAGCATATTATAGAAACTCTTGTGCTGGAAAGTAAGGTCTCATGTCCTATCTAATCAATAGTGACAGTCTGAAGCCAGTGGCAATGTGCGACAATCGGAGACATACCGGTGACAGGCTGGCAGTTAGAGCTTAGCACTGTCTTTCCTTCCAGTTAAAAAAGCCCACAAAATCTGATACCAGCCGGCACTCACAGCTGAACCCGTTGGGAAATGCTGCTACTTTGCATGCAGTCCCCGCTGTTCAATCAACCTTATCATCTGGACAGGGCAATGAAAACAACTGATGGATTTTTTTGTATCTCCCAACACAGCAGTGACAGAAGCAATTGGGCAAAACTAGGTGGTATTTACCACAGGCACCAAAGTACAGCTGTGGCTCTAAGAACAATTATTTCCAACCACTGACACTCATCCAAAATCATTTAAATGGCCTTCAAGAGCAACTAAACATGAGTGGCGGCGATTTAAAAAGAGCAATTCAATTTAGTGTGAGCCACTCAAGTGATTAGATTCTATTACACAGTGCAAACACAAGGGCACTGCTGGCCTTTTAAAATGACCCGCTGTCCTGTAAAGCCCAGGCGTTGCCCTGCTCAGCGTCGGATTGCTCTTAATGGGATTTCACAACATTAACATTCCACTGAGTCAGCATCGGGCACGCTGGCTGCAGTGCCCCTCCGCTGAAACAGCCTCGTCTCTGAAAGTGTGTACCAGTGTGTGTGTGTGTGTGTGTGTGTGAGGGAAAATGAGTGCAGTGGGGAGGTGTTTGGAAGGTTTGGACAGTTATCAGACATGCTTTGACTGTAGTGGAATCCCTTTTGAGAAATAACTACAGCACACAGAACATTTCTATCTGAAGGAAAAACATCTCCTGACGTGATGCAGCTGAGTGAAATTCACGACTTCAGCAGCAGTTAAATGCCATTCTGTCGTCATCATTTTTCTGGACACTGCCCTTTCTGTCAATCTTTCCTGGATGCATTTCACTGTGGGACAAATGAGCTTTGTTTCTTTTATTTATTTGGGGGGATAAGCGCTGCTTCCATTCTGTTTGTGTCCGCGCTGGCGGCATGTGTGCAGGTAGGGATGTCGACAGTTAAACATTAACCATCAAAACTATTTTTGTGTGGTTACACAGGTTTGGTAATAAAAACTGAAACCTTCAACATCATTAGGTTTTACAAAGTAAAAATTCCTCCCATGCTGACACTTTCTTTGCATTTTTTCATAAATTAATTTTGTCTGTGATTATTACAATAAAACGCTGGTACAGATAATCTGCAAAATGCCAAATATCGGCTCCAATAATCTATCGACCCCTGCTTCCCACAGTGATTTGATATGAAGCTAGTTGAAAATCACTTAAGTATCTCTTTAAAAAAAGTGTCCATCTCACGCTCAGCTATTCTTCTGTGATCATTTTACTGCTGCGTTCACGTCATAAGTCATCATAAATGTGAGCGGCCAAACGGGAAAGACTTTCAATGCGAACCTCTTAGTAAGATACGCAGCACAGATCTGAAGCAGTTACGTGACCGATCGCTTATCCAAGGGACAGAAAATTAATAACTGTTTTAATAAACAACGTGCTGCCTTAAGCAGGAGCTAACATCATAGTAGCCAGATTCTGTGATCAAAAACACTGCAGCATCTTGGGTGTAAAAACTTGACAAATAAGTGTATAAAACAAGCAGAACACGCTGAAACCTCATTTTCATGCTCAGAGTTAGGAGCGGGTTTGTGGCAGCAGCAGGGGGCTGAAGGAGAGTCAGCAGTCGGTACCTGGGTGTCACCCACAGCTGTCATTACAACTAATTTGCTACTTGACACAAGAGGCACGACGGAGAGGCCCGGCAATCATTACCCACCTCATTTGTCAACATAAATTCACCAAATAGCCTGACAGCGATGTGAGCATAACAGTCGGATCATACAGGTGCCACCAGCGACTCCGTCAGGCTACTGCAGCTGACTGAGGGTAGGAGATAGAAGACAATGCGCCAACTCCCTACCTGGTGTAAAAGTCATTAGTGCGCTCGCCTTCAGCCATGTACGATCAATCTCGTATTTTGTGCAAGTCACATGAGGCAACGGCAGTGACTTAAGTAGGAGGGACCTGTCTCATCAATTCAGAAGGCATTTAAATTTAAGAGGAAAGCCCAGCTCAGTGCGCCTTTCTACTCGGGCTGGGCGATAAATCAATGGTTTTCAATCTGTGGTTTAGGACAATTTTCACCCCTTTGAAACCTCAGCAAATTGGCTTGATTTCTTTTAAAAGCATGAGGAGAAGACAACTTGACAAGGAAGGGCCAAAACATTACCAAGAATTTAATAACAAATTACAAAAAGATTAATAATAATAACAAACATTAATTTAAAAAATAAAAAAGAAACACGAAAAATGCACAAAAAAAGAGAGTGACAGAGAGAGAGAGAGACAGAGAACTATTTAAAAATATGCTTGTTTTATAATATTTGTATGTATAATTTTATTATTTTTTTCCTTCTTTGATAATATTTCATAATCATACCCAGCTAAATTCTTAGGTCATTTTCTCCTCACATTTTAATTATTTATTTTTTGCAATATACAGGGTATTTTTTGCAAAAATCACCTCCCAGAAATCCCTAATACGAGGTCGCTCCCACATGAGGGGCTTCCATTATCGCTCGCACAACATTTCCACTGGAAATAATGACGGCTGCAATAGAAATAAACCTGCTAATGTTTTGAACATCCATCGGCATGCTTTTTGGAATGTTATTGCGAGAGGAGAAGTGCTTAACATTGCGAGAAAAGTCACATAACGTCACTCGATGGAGACGCAGTCATGGCGTAATTGTGTTTTATCGAAATTTTGAAAATATCAGTTAATTTTTGCGCAAATCTGTAATGAAAACCCACCTAGTGACTAATGTACCTTTATTTTCTCCATGGTAGACTGCAGAATTGAAGAGTAAACTGCTGACCTCTGAAAACTGTGAACATGGGCACATTTATGCCACCCGAGCTTGTGGTAACAGGGAGGTCGACTAATGTTACAGTGGTCACAGGGTCAACCCCCAGAGTGCAGAGGTCAACTGTTCCCCTCTGATGGGAGCATATGACCTGGCTTTCAACACGACATGAAAGCTAATTAACACCCAAACCATTGGTCACGCTGACTGGAGTTGTCCTGGAAAAATTGCTCACATGTTACAAGATTTTGGGTTTCTGTTTACTGCAGCAACCACAACTGAAAATGAGACCAACAACCACAACAGTGAGCCGAGCTACCACATCAGCCAGCCATGTTCTCCATCTCACCATCTGCTGTGGTCCACCCACACAAATCTCTCATAACACTATCTGGACAGTAGCCTGCCAATGCCCAGGAGGGCAAAGCAGATGGTGTGCTTACAGGCAAAGTATTTAGCCTTTGAATAGCAGGCACACTTCAAATCAAATGGGCGCTGGACGAAGTCAAATAGTCCACTTTTTATGCCTTCTTGGGCATTAAGGTGATGGTGATAATGATTATGATAATGTCAGCCTTTGCATAGCAGCAAAGCTCTGAAGAGGAAGCAGCCTGCCTCTGTTAACTTGAAAACACCACAAAATAGAAGCAACTTAAAAATGCTGGCAACCGAATCATGTCTCTGTTTTTCACTTCTCCAGCACACACACTGAGAAATGAATTCCTGGGAAAACTATCACTCGATTCATGCATGAATAAGGAATAAATACAAGTGTTCCCTTGAAGGCAGCCAACTGATTTGCAACAGCAAACATGCCTCGTGTAAACTGTTCTCTCTTAAAATGGAAAAATAAACAACTCCTTTTAAATCCTGACATTTTTCTATTAACATTATCTGTAGCCTACACGTTGAATCATTATAACACAACATGGTAGATTTTATATATGCCTTCTTGATGTTTTGGCACATGAGAGACTTCCAAACAAGCAGCATATTGCTGCAACACGGTCCGTTTATCATGCGTTCATTCATTATTCAATTCCATCTCGAAAACTAAAAAGCAAATATTGAGGAAAGTTTTCTCATTATCTGCTTAAAAGTAAAAATCAAACAAGGAAACAAGAACAAAATACATTTACATTGTTCTTTATTTTAGACCAGTTAGACTGAAGGCTTGCGTGTGTTGGCTGGCTGTATCCAAGTATCCATGGTAACAAAAGCAGCAGACAACCAAGAAAAGTGAAAAGAGGAGGGCAGCGCGTCTTGTTGACATCAAAACGTGTTTCAGCTACTTTAAAAAGGCCTAGTTAAAAAATACAATATCAGTCTAAGATGACGCTGTATTGAGAGTGTTTTCAACTTGAAGTTTGGTTTCAGATCCTGTAACAGCCACAAACAGCACTTTCTGACCCAAACAGCTGACCGGTGTCGTGCCAAAAAGTGATTGTCTGCCAGAAACCTATTGCCGTCAGCAGGAGCTACAGTCTGTCAAATATATTCACTATGAATGAAATCGAGGGGTTATGAGGCAGAAACAACCTTTTAGTAGCAAAATAGCAGCTGCAATCACTTTTTGGCAAGTTGAAAATTGTATTTCATTTGTTGCAATGGCCTTTTAAAAGGTATTTACACAGGTAAAAGGGGACTGGGTGACCTAGAATCTGTCAAATCTAATCACTATGAATGAAATCAACTTATTTTGAGGCAGAAACAGCCTTTAAGTGGCAAGATAGAAGCTGCAATCACTTTTTGGCAAGTAAGAAATTGCATTTTTATGCATTGCATTGGCCCTTTAAAGGTATTTACACAAGTAAAATCTGGGTGAGCTATAATCTGTCATACATATATCACTGAATGAAATCAAGTCATTCTGAGGCAGAAACAACCTTTTACTGACAAGACAAGAGCTGCAATCGCTTTCTGGCAGTTTTATTGGCTCTTCAAAAAGGTAATTCAACAGGTAAAAAGGACTGGAGTGGTTATAATCTCGGCCACAGAGCAGATAATACCTTTATTTTTACATTACCTATCTGTTAAGTATGATAGACTACTTATGTAAACAAGATTTTAGAAATATTAAACTCATACAAACAACAGGAACAACAAAATTGTCTATAGTCGCGTAAATGTCATGCCTAATCAAGATATAAACCGCAAACACGTGAAAATTGGGTTTCACAAAGACATACCTATGCTCTTACCACGGACACAAAGTTATGTGTATTTACATGCTACGACTGTTTGACTCTTTAACAGTCTGTGCGCGCTCCCGCGGACGGCAGTCAGTTTCTGGCAGTCGATCACTTTTTGGCACGACACCGGCGGCGGATGAGAAATGTAGTGCCTAAGGAAAACACTGTGAGACGGTGGGTTTAAAGTAGTTAAAATACTCTAAATGTAACATCCGCTTAGGCTGATACTGATTTTTTTAAGGTTGGCCTCTTGTAAGTGGCTAAAACAAAATAACCTCTGTGGGGTGCGCGCCTCCTCTGTTTCTGCAAACCAGGAGCGCGCCCACAGCAACTGTAGCCTATGTAACACACTGACTGTACATAAGCATCTCATACAGCCACACTTGAAATTTATTCATTTTCAATTAGTTAGATACAAAACACGCGCTGCCACCCTCTTCACTTTTTTTGGATGTGTGTTGCTTTCGTTACCATGGATACCTGTTTCACTTTAAAGCTTACGGCTGCTCCAAACTGTGCGTAAAAGTCACACCCAGGCGTTCCCAAAGTTGGTGACCAAGGCTCTGGTAATACAGTAAATATTTTTGAAATCTTCTCCATCATCGTTTCCTTAATTCTGAGCGTCACTCTTCTGACGGCGCATGCGCGAAGCCGCACCAGAATGACACAATCAGAATTAAGTAAATAAATAAAGATAAATAAACAACGTAAATCTGACTAGTTATTTTGTTTTTAGTTCCTCGTTTATTTTTTATTTTTTCATTTCAAGAAGATAATGAGAAAACAAACGTCTTTTTTTCAATATTTGGTTTATTACAAGAAAACAAACAAACGAATTTCTCACTTGTTTGTTTGTTTGTTTGTTTGTTTGTTTCCAGAAGGAATTGGATAATGAATGAGCGGATGATACACAACACCAGTCCCGGCTGTTAAAGATCAGCGAGTGACAAATAAATTCAACAAATTAAACTGTTTTAAACAAATCAAATACGCGACTACCTTTAACAGAGTTGTGCCGAAATTCTGTCCGGACACCAAACAGTCAGAAAATAATAAACGTCTAGTCCCTCTAAGTGTGTTTGTCAAGTACGAATAAATCCCTAAAATAACAAAAATATTTAACAGAGTTTGGTGAAAGCTGTGTTTTCCTGGCGCGGTGCGAATTTATCATCGCTATCGTTTCCCCCGAAAAAAAACACAAGAGAAAAGTTTGAAACGGGAGTTTTCTTCGTCCCCACAGTGTAAAGCGACAACACAACACAGTCGCGATTAATTTAGGCTACAGACATTTCTGTTTAGTCTTACGGAAAAAAACAAACAAACTTAACGTACCTGCGTATTCAAGGCAACAAGGTTTGGAGAAAGGCGACCCGCAAACCTCTCGCGACGACGCCAACTTTCCTCTTTCCTCAGCAAAAACAGCCAGTCGGCCTCGCGACACGGAGCGTGTTTAAAAGTGTTTAAAGTGGAGCAAAAAGCAGCTCCTGCAAAGAGGATTTTAGTCCGTGCAGACGGAGTGAGGAGACGTTTTCACGTTGAGCAGGCGGCTTTCTTTGTTCCTGCTGCCTGCAGCCAGTTCCGCGGATATTAGCCCGTTCATGAGTCTCTGACAGCCGCTGATTGGCTGGAGAGTCGGGATCAAGAAAAGGTGACTGACGCAAAGTTAGCCAGAATAACAACACAGCTTCCGGTCAAATCAAAATTTTTTAAAAAGCTATTTTTGTATTCTGTGGCTTTGTATCTAGCACAAAGGAAAATGCTGCGTCACGATTTATTAAACGTTTTCACAGAGCGCGATCGTGTGTTTTAGGCTGCTCACAGATATTTTACTCCTAAATGTGGCTGATTCTATGCTTTTATTTTGTATGTATCACTACCACACTTCCTGTCAATTTCTAAAATTAAGGAACTTGACGCAGGGTGGAGGCTACTTCGTGCCATACATAGTTTTATTCAGAGTATAATTAACATGTTTGCTTCTGCTTGTTGTTTATTTTCTCGCACTTGAAGCATAAGTCAAAATATTATTTCAGAAATTGGAAACAAGTTCATTGGTCAACTTTCAATTTATACTTAGCCAAGACACAATCATATTTTTTTTCCATATTAGCAGGAATACTGTTAAAGTGAGACAATTTACGTTTCGCAATATTTTTGAATTATGATGAAAATGTTGTTGCCCTTCATACTATTCTTCATGCCTCTGCCTGGTGACCTGTTGTCAAAGTGGGTCACCTTTAGTGGCAAACACGGACACTTCAGACAGATTTTGTTGTTATTTAATTCTGGGCCTAATAAATTAAATACACAGTAATCAAATAAACAAAACAACAAACATTAATTTCAAAAACAAAAGAAGAGTGGGCTGCAAGTACAGCAAATTCACTATGTCATTTTAAAGCTTAACTGTCCCACTTTACCCATTGTCACACAGTATTCACAGTATACCAGTATTCACCCTGTATAAAGTATATGAAAACAGAAGAAAAAAGAAAGAAACATGAGAGTCAGGACGGATAACTCTTTGTTGGCAAACTGACACTTTGTACAAAATCTGTTGCTATTTCCGTGTGGACCTAATTAATTATATACACAATGATAATAATGAAGATACCAATAAACATGCTTTTTTAAGAAGGGGTGCAGGTAAATCAGATTAATCATGTCATTTTAGTTTTCACAGTAAGATTTTTGAATATTTTGTGCCATGTCCCCAGAAGTGATGTCATAGCCACCAAACCTATATTTTTTAATTACATTCTTGCTAATGATGAACTGGTTGTTGATTTATAAAAGTAGGAGTATATAGATGTAAAGCTAGAAATGGTAAAGCTTAACTGTCCTGCATTACCCATTGAGCCACTTTACCAGTATTTACCCTGTTTAAAAGAAATATATGAAGGCATATTTTTGAGATATGTGTACTTGAATTATCAGAATTCATTTGTTTTTTGTTTTTATACTTCCACACAAGCACATTGGCTTCATTGCACACATTTCACACATTAAAGTTAGAGTTTTGAGTTCCTCCACCAGAGATTTTTGAGCATCAAACACTTAATTTCCTGCATTCTGGCAAATGTTTATGTGCATTTTCTGTATATATTTATAATGTAGATGTCTTTAATTTTCTCAAAACAAAAGTCCTTTGCTCCTTTCATGTTTTTATTTTCACATTTTCTGAATGCTGAGGGGGAGGTTTATTTTAATCATCACTTTTTAATATAACTGATGTTCAGTCGAATACCTTTAAGCTGTCATTAAATGGGTGCAGCTGTGTTTGTGGATTAAACCCAAGCTAATGCGTAAAAAAGCTTATTTCCCTGCATCTAAAGCCACCTGCAACAAAAACCAGCTCACAACCATGAGATTAACACTGAGGTTTGTTTGGGCTCAAGAGGTTAGTGCTCAGAGGTTTCACTCCACCCACAGCATAATGTACACAGTTGTGCAAGTTTATAGCGAGTCTTTTCAAACAGAACATTGATCTGATAACCTCTTGTATTATAAGGTTCTCGATAAAAACTCCTTTGCCTTTTGTCTCAGCCCAATTCCATCTATTTGCATCACACCTGTATCAGCTGATTTGATTATGAGCAAACAGCCTCGGCCGGTTACAAAGGCCTGGATGAAATTAGGCTCATTGTGAAAACTAGACCATGGGCTCCCCGAGCAGCTGGCCTCAAATCAATTCCAAAGAGAACATGAGAATTGAAGTTGATGGGTTTAACACAGCAGGGATCACTTGCCTGTCAGTGTGAAACACTCAGGTTGATTTTCTTCGCTCCTGAGCGGTGAGTCATAGAGGGAATAGTTGAACTTTTTGCCAGATATGCTTATTCACTGTCTTGCCGGAAGTTAGAGGAGTAGATCAATAATCACTCACTTCAAATTAACACATTATGTCTTATTTGTCTTATCCAGACAAAAACTGAAACATAAAAACAAATTGTAGTAAACTTGTCGTTTTTATACTCCAGTTTTTGTGTAAATGAAACGAACAGGATGTTCATTAGTAAACTTTAGAGTTGCTGTTAAACAGAATTTGTTCCAAACTGAACAGCCTGGCTTTTTCCTTTTGTTCCCAGTCTTTATGCTAAGCTAACAGTCTAGTATTTCAAAGTATTTTAAAGAAAAAATAAATAGTATTTATTATTAACAAGAACTAATGAGAAATCAGCACAAATAATAAATGTTGGTGACAAATAACAAAAGTAAATAAACAATGAGAGAATACGCTTTGCACATTTATCAGTGAACCCTTTAAAAATGGACAGGTCATTGTTTGCATAGTTCTGTTTGACCATTTGATTTACTTTAAAAACATGACAAAAAGACCTTATTTAGAAAACAAATAAATAAAAAGTGTGTGAAAAATGTCCTAAGATTAATCATAATTATAATTCATAATCATAATTATATATTTAAAATTATTCTATTTTTTGTTAGTTTGTTTTAGGAATTTTTTTGTGCAAAACTTAAGGTAATTTTCTTGTACTTATTTTTTTAAAACTAGCTTATTGCTCATTTCTGGGGAATTTCTTCTTGATAAGCTCATTTTCTTCTTCCCACATTTTTGAAAGATATCAAGCCAATTTGCCCAGGCTTCAAATGATTAAATATTTCTAAAATAACAACCATTCTAGCAAAAGCATTCATTCTTTTTCAGCAGAGAGCTTAGGTTTTTTCTTCCCTGTCATCTTGTCATTACCTCAAGTTACCTTAACTGCAGTTTGGTGCGAATGCAGTTTTTCACCAGAATGGTGTCACAATTTCCCCAGGAGTTCCCTGTAATGGCCTCTTGAGATCATTGTTTGCACAATCTTGTATATTTCAACCTAAAATAAAAACCACAAGAGTTAGAGCATTCACTCTGTAAGGCTAAGGCTTCTGTTTCTTTATGTTGTACACTCATAATAACGTCATTGGGCTAAGTTTCCTGCAGTGCAAAACTACGCTTCAGAGGAATGAATGATGAATCCATCATCCATCACATGAAAATGACTATATCTCAAAAAATAAATAATCATTGCAATTACTTGTGGAGTGTTAAAAATATTACCTTGTGTTTCTAGATTTAAAAGTACTTTGGATCAATATGTTTTGATTTGTATTTTGTAAAATCAGATTTAGCTCAGCATTTATCAACTGTATGGACTTTAGAAATATGAGGCATTTGAAGAAATTTTAAAAAATGACATCACTATAAGCAAAAATAGCAATAGACCATCTCTATTAACCCTTTGAAACCTGAGCAAGTTGGCTTGATTTCCTAGAAAAAATATATGGGTAGAAGGAAATAAGCAATAAAAGAAGACATGGCTCAAAAATTAGCATGAAATTGGTAAAGAAAGAAAGTAAAGAAAAATACAAGAAAAGAACCTGAAAATTAAAAAAAAAAAAATAAAGATAAAAAAAGGTTACTAACGAACTAACTAAATACATACATACATAAATACATACCTACATACATAAATGAGGAAATACATAATTAAAAGAAAAGTCACGCAATATTGGGAAAACATGTTTTAAAAGATATAATAATTCTGTAGGCATAACATAATTTCAAATATGTCATTATGCTAATTATAAATATAGTTTTTCCTCTATATACTTTTTTTTCCTGGACATTTTCCCTTAGTTTTTCTAAAAAAAAAAAAACATTTTCTAAATCTACCGATTTCTGGAACATTTCTCATCCATTGCCTTTATTCCAGTGTTTTTGACAGCAATCAAACCACATCTATCTTTCTAAGTGTCACCACAGAAAGTAAAATGTCTGTTAGTCATAAAGTCAGAAAGTTGATCACAGTGAAACAGAGACGCTTCCAACTAACCATGACTCAGAGCTCCCATGCCGTGCACGTGTCTGTGAGTGCGTATGCAGTGGATTTGGAGTTGTGTAAGAGCGAGTTTTGTACATATCTATTGTCTGTGAACGAGGCTGTGCGAGTGTCAGTTAGGATGTGTGTGTGTGTTGTAGTGTGTGTATCTGCCCGTCTGCTTGCTTTTCAGTGCCTGACTTCAGAGAAAGCTGCCGTGGCTGTTCTCACCAGCACACACTGAATCCTCCCCAAGTCCTCCGACAGACACTTTGCATCAGATGTTTTCATTCTCAGTCTTTTATTATGTCATCTGCCTCGCAACATCCTGCATCTACCCTTCTCTCTCTCCTTCTCTTTCTCCTCCATTTCCCCAGCTGTCTGTCTCTATCCAGCCCTAAGGTGTCACGACTTCATCCTGTGGGTCCCTCTCTGCCCAGACCGGTTGTGGAACAGGTCATAATTTCTTTGTGTACTGACTGTCAATGTCACCGAGTCACCATGAGGATTTCAGCTTGTTTGGAAATAGAGGAGAGTACTTAGTCCCAACTTGGCTGAACTTCTCTTCACTTTGCCTCCCATATGTAGGTGATTTGTCTGTGTGTTTGTGCGTGTGTGTGCCGCAGAGATATGTCCCTGAATTCACCCGAGCCAGTGTGCTTTTCACAGCCGACCACAGTGGGCGGAGGGTTCCAACAAAGCCAAAGTTAAGTGTGCTCATGTGTTTTGTGGATACATTTGAATTCAAATTTTAGTCCAAAGTCACCAGACCGACAGATTTTCATACTTTCTGTGTCTGGTTGTGATCAAGTTTGTAAAATGTGCATTCAATTTACAAATTTTCCTCTTACATTTAAGGGAAATGTCTGTATTTTTTTAAAACTTGGAATCTATTCTCCCATGTTTTTGTCTCTTAGTGACTAATGAACACAACAGATCCAGTACAAACAAACTGGTCCAGTATTGAGAGAAACTGCAGCAGCAAAAAGTGTCAAAACAGTCTACAATGTGATCCATACAGGCACATGGGCACCATCAATTTACGTTCAGTAAAAGTGCTTGTTTTTGCCTCTGATTGGCTCACATTGTGATCAAATCTTGCTCAAGAGAAATCTGAAATCTTAATCCATGCCTGCAATGTGTTGTGCATGTCTGCCATACGCTATATTTGCTGTTTTCCACTTTGACAGTTCGGGCCATGGTAAATATCTGCAGCAAGAACAACAAGGATTGTTGGTCTGAGTCTGGAGCCTAGCTGCTCACGAATCCAAGCTACTGACTATTTCAGCCTCCGCTATAGCTGCAGCAGACAGACAGTCGTGCGCTGCACAGACGGCTCTGGCTCGGTCTGAGGTTCATGTGTTTAGCCAGTCAGTGACTCACCTGCAGGAAATTGTCTCTCGCCACCACAGAGAGCCTCCAATTACTGCGTGGGGTTAGAATGAAGCAGTGCAAGAGTCAGGGTGGCCATACAGAGTCTGCAAGAGTGAGAAAGGACCAGAGTTATTACAATTTTGTATTTTTCATTCATTGTTATTTTTGTTTTTAATTTTTGTTTGGAATTCACTATAGTTGCATTCAGTTTTTCAGAGTAGGTTTTCTCATATTTAATTCACTGAGTCTTCGCAAGTTTGTTTTTTTTGTTTTTTTTTTTAGGATTTTTAGCTTAATAGGATAGAACAGAGTATTTGAGTGAAAGGGGGGAGAGAGTGGGCAACATGGAGCAAAGGGCCAGGATTAACCTCAGCTGTTAGCAGATGAGCTACTGTGCGCCCCACACGGTGTCTTTAAAGTATAACAAAATAAGAAGAATGTAGGTGGCCACCAACATTGCTAGATGTTGAAATTTGGTTGAATTTACATTGTGATATCAACGTCAGTTTAATGCAGAAAAGTGACAACAGATGGTGGTAATATTTTGTTAGATGTATGTTGTATTGTTAATTAACCAAAATCCAACATAATTTTGGTGTGGAATAACAAAACCTTCTAATCCCAAATCGTCACATGTTGCCACTTTGCACTGTGATTCCACGACTACATATTTCGTTTAACATATCCTTTTGCATCTGCTGTTGATGTTCCATGATGGCGCTACCATGATGTCAACAAATGCACATGGTGAGACGACACGGCATGTGATTTTAATTAGACAACACAGGTTATAAAGTTTATAATAATAAAGGTTCCATCCAGCCACTTTCTCAAGTGACGCCGCCCGTGTACGTATCATGCGGAAGCAGCAGGTGCCATCCGACCATCCACTGATGTATAATAACAACACGAACAGTCTGTCTGGCATTTCCTGCACAAACACAAATGTTGGCTTTTCACACTGCGATTTTAAGCCGAAAGCACTGTCAAAGCGTCAGTAGTTTATGAGTAGGAATGAGAACAGGCTGAGAATAACGACATTTAGTTGTAAAGTATAGATAACAAATCCCAACGTCTGAAAAATGTCATAATGTTCATGTCCACGCAACATGTCATAGACATTTAAAACACTGTCAAACCAAATTACATTCCCACCAAAATTTATAGCATAACAGTTCAACTTCCTTCTGAAGCCTTACCGACTCCTGCTACCAGCTGGGAGATGTCAAATTTAACTATTTTATAACCAGGCTGTGTTAAGAACTTTACAGTGAACTTTGAAAGATGTGAGGATTTACCTGGCTGGGAAATGCAGCATCCAGTGTTTTTGGAGCTTGGCCCATATTGGGTCTAAAAGTCAGGATATCTTGGCCTCGAAAGCTTCAGTTTTGACAACTGTTAATATGCCTCTTATGTGTCAAAATAAAAGTGTAGTGCTAAATGGTGGGAATGCCCCTTTAAGAACAGACACATGCTGCCTCCCTCTGTAGGACCTCAGAAATGAGAAATCACTTCAGTGGAAGTGGAAATTGGAAAACGAATGCCAAAGCAGTAGGCTACAGAAAAGAAGCCAAAAGCAAGAAGATGAAAAGCCTGATATATACGTAAAGACAGAGAGAAACCTTAATCTTTACACATAACCCAAATACAGATTAGTGCCCAGTTTCCCCTTTTTAAAGCCAGGCAACAGAAAGCACCACAGCACAGAGCCAAAAGCCTGTCAGAGGAAATGGAAAACAACATTTTTTCTATCTCCCTCTGCCTTCCTTTCCCTTCCACTCCAGTTCAGAGGTAAACAAGGTGTCAGTCATAACACTCTGCCGGCTCCATCAGGGTTTTTACTGTCATTCCCCAGTGAGTCCCCAATGCTTAATTTAAACACAAGGCACAACCAACACCCCATGGCATTTTGTATCATCCCAGGAACACTGGTATTGCTGGCAGATTGTGGAGCACGTTTTGGGAACACACTCCTTCCTCTCAGTCTGACAAAATAAATGCGTATGGTGTCTGACTCAGGCTGGTCCTGCTGGAGCTCATGTGATTGTGTTGTTTGTGCCAGGAAACGAGCTGTGAATTAGCTAAGTGTGTTTCAGCTGAAGCTATGTCATTGTTTAGCTGGCATCTTTTTGTCAATCTTTCTTTCTTTTGTGATCAGTACAGCTTTAGTTGGCAGAATTTACTGTACATATAGCTTTTTTTGCCTCACTACTCGTCACAACTGTATTTTTAAAGCTGAAAAAATCACTTAAACATTTGGTGGTGGGACTTTGTTTTTGTTTTACTCTTCCATCTTCTGGTTTGAGGATCAGGCGGCAGTAAGCTGACATCTTTCAGTATCTGCTCCATCGAGCTGATTGTGTGCTGCAGGAAGTCATAAACTGGAGCTAAGCAGGGCAACACTGACATCTGGTGGTTGGAAATCTACTTACATCTAGCTGCTGTACATCAAGTGCTTGTTCAGTACGCAGTTACGATTCTGGAAACAATTAGAGAAGCAAAACGGTTTATCTGTCCTGCAAAGAGCAAAAGCAAAAAGCACTCACTCAAAACATAAAAACCAAAATGAATTAAAATTATAAAGTAGAGCTTCACTGCACACAATGACTCAGACATTTATACTTACACTTTTTAACAGAGTATATTAAGGATTTCTGAAGTTAAAGGTCCAGTGTGCAGGACAGGGATACTACACTTGCTGTGCATAGGGGCCCTATGCATTTTAATTAAATATTTTTTCTCATATTAGTATTTTATATTTTATTTTGATGTATTTGACGAGCAAATATATGTAACTGGTTACTAGATACTTCTTGATGTATTTGTGGCCTGTCTCTGGATGCAGACTAATTTACTTTCAGCATGCTCATGTATCACTATGTAAACGTAGTACCTTACTCTTCTGTGTTTTACCACACTTTCTAAACGGTGTTAGTGCACTGGCAGTGCTTTTTGGGTGTGGATACGCTGGTGACTCTTCCACGTGCCAAAGTGTCTGAAACTCTCCCCACACTGGTCACAGTGGTGAGGCTTCTCTCCAGTGTGTGGATATGCCCGTGATGCTTCAAAGTTTCCAAGTATCTGAAACTCTCCCCACACTGGTCACAGTGGAAAGGTTTTTCTCTGGTGTGGATACGATGATGTACCGTCAACGTCTGTAAGTGCCTGAAACTTCTTCCACATATCTACAGATGTGAGGCTTCTTTCCGCTGTGGATATGATGATGAAACTTCAACACACGTGATAGCCTCAAACTCCTGTGTGGATAAACAGGTGAAACTTCAAACTGTGTAAATGTCTGTAACTCCTCCGACACTGCTCACAGCGGTGTGGTTTCTGCACTGTGTGGATGGGCTGATGTTGATCCAGCTGTTCTCCATTGCTGCTCTCCTCACCCTCACCATGAGGTCCATCTGGCTTTTTGCAGGTTGGTCTCTATGAAGAAAAAAAACGAATGGACAGACAAAGAGGGTGCAGTCACAAAAGGATATAAAATGGCAAATCCTAATTTCTAATTACATGGGAAGAGATGTACAAGTAAAAGCTGGACGTGATAGACAAACCCCCCCCAAAACATGTGGGATTTCTTCTGTCAAGTCTACTATCTTCTATGTAATGAAACCTAAAAAATGCATTTGGACTCAATCACACAGAATGTAAAATTTAGTCTAAGGGTGATGCCTGAATAAGGAAATATATGTAGATATTTTTGAAATCCTACACATTGTGCCTTAAAAAAACACACAGCACATTTTAAGTCTGCTATGGACCAAATCACAATTTTTATTGACATAAACTTCTGACTAAGAAACTATTACATCACATGTACGTATAATCAAATGATGCTGAGCAACCTTTTTTATTAACTGATTAGTTTTGAGACACTTTAAAAAATGACCACCTTAAAAGATCAATATCCGTTTACGCATGTGCTATATGTAGATTTTTTTGGCCACTTTACCTTACAATTTGAAGCCATAATATCAAAAACACCACTCTCTGTTGAGAAAAATAACCATTTTAGTCCACCCAGCGATGGAGTTGTTGATCTACTGCTGCCTCGATCAGCTATTACATAACATTTACGTTTATCTTTAAACTAAACTAAAAACAAAAGAGGCAGAAAAGGCAATGCCAATGCATGTGCCCGCAGCAGCACTTACACTTCATGTCACCCCTGCATAAGTCAGTGGGCCGCTCAGTTTTGGCCAGAATTCAGTCCGTCTGTCAGACAGTGATTCCCCCCAACCAGGAGCTGTTTATAAGATCAAGCTTAAACTTACGTTTAGTTATAACATAGGTTATTAATAACTGAATACTTAAAATATTAATGGTGCAGCACAGTAGGGACATATTCTAAAACATGGATGCTTCACACACATCTTTAACCTGACAGCACTATTAGATTGATACAGCCAAAAGTTTCAAGATTAGTAATTCAGTACCTGACCAAATGTCTCCCCCTCTGTTGAGTTATCACGATGAAGAATGGCAAAAAAAGGGTTTTTGTAGAATTATGACCTTTGACATTTTAAGGTCCATGCACTCTAGATTGCATTCACAAGAATGAGATGGACAGACCTCTGGCCACAGAAATCTGATCCAATCATCTTTGAGTCTAAGTGGATGTTTGTGCCAAATTTAAAGAAATTCCCTCAAGTTGTTCTTGAGATATCACGTTCACGGGAATGTGACACATGCATGGACAGATGCACGGACGAACATACGAACGGAGAGACAAACCGAAAGCGGGTCGCATAATCCGGTGTTTTAATCTCACTGTAGGCTATGCTACGGTGACTTTCTGCTTTTACATTTACTACAATGGAGGGAATTAAAATTAGGAAATTTTCAAATTCTATACAGTCACTTAAAAGTGTCAAGTAACTTACCTCTGGCAATGAGCTCATCCTGTTGCTTGTGTCACTCCTCTCCTCTGACAGGTACTCTTCCATCTGCAATAACAGAAATAACAATAAAACAAATGAATAAACATTCATTTTTATTTTGAAAAAAAAACCTTGACCTTGACAACATTGATGAGACAAAAATGGCCACAAGAGAAATACTTTGTTTGTTGCTATATATATATAATAAAAATAAAACAGTCTTTTATTGCAGAGAAAGGAGGGCATCCACTTCCTGAAACAACCTGTCACACATCGAATGAACTAATCAGTGGATTTCTCTAAATACCAACATAAGTTTTATAGAGTGAAATGAATAAGCAATAATACCGAAATGTGCTCTATCTGCCAGTCAAACTCCAGCAGCCAAACCTGGATTGTTTGTCCAGATTAGAGATTTCTTGATGAAACACTCTTCCAAACTATATATTATCATATACAAATGAAACAGCTGAAGAAATATTGTTTTTTTCTAACCGTTAACATGTGAATGAAGTTTGATCATCTGCTGCAGGTTAACAGATGTCTTCACGTGTGTCAGACTCAATCAAGTTTGACAGATGCACTGGTAGTTTCCATGGTAACCATGGACAATTCAAAAGTTAGCGCTTCCAATATTGCGTTTTTTCATTTTTTTTCATTTTATGTAACTGTGTTAATAAATGCATACACTGACTTACAATCACCCCATTTTTGATGAAATTATTGAAACTAACAAATAATATCTGACACCCATTACTTAAAAGTAATGAGTCATATGCATGCTAGGGTCATGAACTAAAAACTTAAAATGTATTGAACATCAAAATGCTGATGCAGTGTACTTATGTTATTTTACCTTTTGATAAGTACCTGAATGCAGGAAACAAAGTTTTTGAAACAGTTTTTGAGAGAAGTTTCATTTGAGGATTGTGCCGCACTGATATCAACCACCAAGTAACGAAAATTTGTGTTCTCAGTAAGAGTTCTTGACACGTAAATATACTTGCACTTTCCATTTTATTGGCTTTTTGTTTTACAAAAACAGGTATAAGAGAATGCATAGGCCGAGCCACACTCACAGCGGGCTCATCGATGACAACATGGAGAAAAAAAAACCAAAAATAAAACAAAGGGCGTCAGGAAAAGGCAACAATTTATTTAAAAAGATAAAAACAACACTGTTTGCAGCTATTTTTCTGAATACACACATACTCTTATGGTCTCTTACACACAAGACACCACCCAATGACACACGATTGTCATTTAAGCAAGCACACGCGGAACAAATATACACACACGCACACACACTTACTGGCACACGATGCAAACATGTTGGTGCAAAAAAATAACCATGGGATGCAGGGAATAATGCATCATATGACAGACACTGATACAAGTGAAAGACATGTAGTTAACCACACAGTTGACGGGTCATTTCAACCAAATATTCATATTTAGGGATGAATTTGACTGAAATGACCCTTTAACCGGCTAAGAACAATCAACTCACACTATCTGCACAGGCTGTCAGTCCATCTTGTTTTAAAACCACTAAATTCACTAAAAGCAGCCCTCTACATCTCTGCATCGATGGTGTGTGTTGATGGTACTGCGTGTTAATACATCTCTGATAAAATTGCACAATGAGGCTAATCTAATGTATCCTTCATGTGTGCTGTAAAACTGAAAACTGTTCACATTGAGGATCACATCAATAATTCCAGCGGAGAGTAGCATCTGAGGCTGATTAGGGGGTTACACACTGAAGCTGTTTCTGCAATCTCAAGTGCAACTGTGCCTCATGAGAAAAAGAGCATAGTTGAGCTGCATATTTCGCCAAAACAGCCCCCTCCACATCACAGCAGCCGGGCACGCTCCACTGCTGCACACCAGCACTGTGAGATAAAATACACTGCAGGATGACGGCAAGGCTGATGCAGTTAAAAGTGAGATGATCATTTGTGTTAGTATTTTGGGGCTAAGCCGTGCCCTTAAAGTTTGCAGTTTTGGGGGGAAATGCACACATTAATCAACAGACAAGGTTCTTGTGTCACGTGTTTGAAAGGTGAATTTACTTCTCTAGTTAATAGGATAAATTAGGTGACAGCAAAATACTGTTTTTTGTCTGTTGTACAGTTTGAAACATGACACAAAAACCAAATGCATCCAAAGAAGAGATTAAGTACCTTTCTATTCCATGTCAGGGACATCCAAGAGCACATAAAACACTGACAAAAGGACAAAGAAAGCTGTTTCTTTTTTTTTTTTCACTGGTTGAAATGCAGTTTTTTTTCAAAAACAAGTGACTACGGGGAAGGAATCAACAAAATAGTGGCCATTCTTTTTTTAATGTACTGGTCTGTGTTGAATTAATGTGCACTTATGAAGAACATAATCCTGGCCGCTTCCTTCACACACTGGCTGAACTGTACAAGTTTCCAGAGTAAACTCAAGAGGATTGTCCTCGCCTGTAAAACTAGCCTGGATTCTGCAACTGTGAAAAAAATAAGAGAAAAAGTGCGATTTGGACAAAGGTAACAACTAACAGGCTAATCCCCTTTCCTCCTCCTCCTCCTCCTCAAAAAAAGAAACAAAAAGCACTAAATGTTTGCATTTGCCTTTTCTGGGCAAAAAAATTCAACTTGATCACCTTATGAAGAAGGCTTGGGTGGTATCAAGATATAATGGTATACCAGGGTATTTTGACTTCCTTAAGGTATCATTTTAAATACTGTCAAAAACACAGCTCTACTTTCTATTAACCCTTTGAAACTTGGATACACATAACTTTCGCCTGCTGCATTCAGACACATTTCACAAGTATTTAAACCTTTGTACCATGTGCAAACGGGTTTGAATTCTTTTGAAAACAAAGGGGAAAAGACAATAGGTAACTTGCCAAGAAATGTCACACAAATTGCAAAAAAAGAGAGGAGATTTAATTGTTTTAAGAAGCTACAGAAAAATGTACAGAAAAATATATTTATACTTATATCTTTATTATGTTACAGGATTTATATTTCTTAAGGACTTTTTTTAGGTCATTTCCTTTATGTTGTTTTTAATTTGTTTTGGTTTTGACTTTATTTTCCTTTTTTTTGTCAAATTTTCTTCTACTTTTGCTCAATGAATGCTAACATTTCTGTACATTGAAAGCATTGTATTTTATGTCTCCATCTGCTGGTGGGCCATCACAATAAGAGTATGCATACTATAATGTAAATTTCACTACAGAAGAGACTTGACGATTACTAAAATAAGGCGAGGTAAAAATGTGGATATATCGATATTGGTATCGATATCAGCCAAATGAGTTGTTATATATTGGCATATCGGATATCGGCAAAAAAATCCATATCGCTTATTTTCTACCATAATACAAAACTTTTATCACCAGGAGCTCAGCTTCTCATTTTTTTTTTTACACAATTACTGTCATATACTGTATACTCCAGTTAAATGTCAGGAAGGTATGAAAAAGTAGATACCACCCAAGCCTACTATGAGGGAATTTTATATCTCAATCAATATTACAGTTTGTTAAAATGTGTTAATCATATTTATTTTTAATTCAAAACATGGGGTCAGTGTTTTACTTGCCTGCCTTTTGTGAAGTTAATCCTCCTGTTTATTTACATTCCAGTGGTTAGAATGGTGATTATTTTGTGGTTAAGTTTGGGGATGTTTCACCCTCCATCTCATCTTAGTGAATGCTCTTCTTCCACACATTGTTAACACAAACACAAAGGTCGACGTCATTACGTAGACTTCATTTGCACTGAGCGAGTAGATATCAACCCTGTAGGTATTTAGTGTAAAGAGCTGTAGATACATTTGCGACCAATTTTAGGTGAGTGTGTCTATGTTCACGATATGAAAAAGGTTCACTAAGGACACCTGTAATCACGCGACACCAGTGTACGACTCTGTTGTGACAGATCAACCCCTTACAGCCGTTGTGCATCTAAGTCGAACATCACGTTTACACACAAGGCACGTTTCCCATTCATCTCTCTCCCTATCTTTCCCTCTGTTCTTTCCACGCACCGATGACTTCTTCCCTAACTCTAAAGCCCCTCGTCAGATACCGCACTGCTGCTCTGATAGATGCAGGGAATACTGCTGACAAAATATTTTTTAAGAACTGATCATCAGTATGACAGCAACTGCCAGGGGGCGTTTTATATCCAGTAGGTAGTACGGATTGGAATTACTGCACTTCTAATCCATCATTAGTATTGTTAGAGGCAGAATATACTGTAACTCTTTCCTCAGCACTCTGAATCAGAGCTTTCAGAAGCAACGCATATAACCAAAGGGAGAAAAGGATGGAATTAAAATGAAATTAGGGCAACCATTTCTTCGCCACTGCTAAACCCCAGATCCCCAAACCAATGTGAGCAACTTCAAAATCCTCCTCCCTGTGCCAGATGCCTTGGTTATAAAACAAAACTTATTTTTAACAACCACTCTGAGACAAAGGTCACGGTGCTGTCTCTGTCCTCCTCTGGCGAGCAGGTTGCTGTGCTGGCTGCCGTGCAGTTAGCTCTCTTTTCCTCCGTCTCCAAACAGGGGCGGGGTTATTATACTGTCTATGTGTGGCGGGGGAAGACTCTAACGGTTCAGGAGGTAGACCACCAGCTCGTAGGTGCACATCATGATGGCGGTGTTGGGGATCTGTCGTACGAGGTGGGTGGCGAGGCCGCGGTACAGGGCGCGGTAGCCCTCCTCTTTGGGCACTGTTGTTAGAGTCTGGAAGAAAGACTTATACTTGGTGCCCTCCTCGCGTAGCCTGGTGCGGATCACTTCTGCAAAGTCGAGAAGAAAAACAAGGGATTGAGGTTATCTCCTTTATTTTTATGTATCTATTTATGTATGTATTTGTAAATCAAGAAATAAAATCAATTGATGTATTACAATAATGATTATTTTTATCATTCTGTAGCTCTCCAGTAGTGTTACAAAATTCAAGTTTTGGTCAAAGTATGTATGTTTTACCATCAAAATACTTTTCTGAATTTTTTTTCCCATGTGACCTGACATAGTAGGTTCCCGCATGATGCTGTCGCTACAAAAACATTGGCGTTAAAAAGTCTGAGGTCACAAAGAAAATCTCTAATATTTTCATGTAAAACTCAAATTGCTAAGCTGATATCATGGTTTCACACATTTTCATGGAGAACATTTCTTAACTTTTCCATCTTGCCCTGCGTTTTTCAAACATATCAGATTTAAAAATTGTTTTAGCTGGCTGGCATACATGGAGGGAAATGGGAACGTGGGGAGCAAATGAAGAAACGTATGAGATGGTTAACTATCACACATCGATGCATATCAGAGCTCTGTCACATGGACAGCTTTGGAAAATACTTTTTCTGTCATGTTACATTATGTGGAGGGTTATCCACTGTTACAATGTCATTACACACAACAGAATTCCTTTACTTTTCCAGGACTGGAAAATGAGATCATGAAGTTCCATGACTTTTCCAGGATTTCTATGACCGTGGGAACCCTGTGATCTTATCATTTGTAATGAGGATCTTGACTAGACGTGGATTTTTGGACCCCACTGCAAACCCAAGCACTAAGGGTGACATTACTGTTCGATGGAGTCTGGTGGCTTTGAAAAAGGTAATGCAATGTCTTTATTTCTCCGTTGGAAAGAGCTGCCTGACGGCAAGATTTAAAGGTAAAATGATCAGCGTACAATTAAACTGATATTGATTTTTGTAGGTGGCCCTTTATTTCAGACGGCTCATATCTGTTTTGCTGCGGCCCCCGTCCTCAGCCACCAGACTATTTTGAAACTGCATTTTTTCCTTGCAGAGCACAAGGGGTAAATGGTCTCTGTTTGGTTAGTTGTTGTGTTATTGTGCAACTTTCGAAACTGAACTAACGCGGCAGCTGAAGGCTGCAAAAGAACACACATGGATCCATGTGTTAATAATCCTCCAAAATCAGCTGCTATCAGCTAATTGCTAAGCACAAACTCTTACCATGAGGGTAAGCAATAGTTGTGGCACAGGTCTTGGAGGTGGCAGCAGCAAGCATCATCCCGATGAAGTCTGAAGCATCTTTGGACGTCTCCTCTTCCTCGTCCATGTTCTGCGGTGCCTTGGCCTCCAAGAGGCGGCGTTTGATGTTTTCATAGATCACAAAGTGGATCACAGTCTCTGAGATGCCGGCGTAGGATGCCGACATACCCCTGTAGAAGCCTCGCAGGCCGTCTGTCTGATACACCCGTCGCACACACTCAAACGCACTCATCCTTCGCTCACCCCGATTCCTGAGAAAAGACAGGAAATATTTTTTAAAGCCACAATTAAAAGGACTAGAGAGAAACAACTAAACATGATTGCGACTAGAAGTGTGCACTGAGTGCAGATGTCCACCAAGTGTTTCTGGGGGTATGTGGGTGGGGACAGAGTGAATGACAGGCTGTGCGTTCAGTGTGGATTTATCGCAGTAGTGGATAGAAGGTGAGAAAATATGCGGGTTTCATTATCAAGACACCTTTATCCACAGAGATCACACTTTAGGGCCACTACTAAGTCCCTTCTTTATGCCGCCTTACACAAACCTAAACAACGGCAGCATCATTCCACCCAGTGTGTCATTTCAGACAACGTGCCAGAAACCCAGAAGCAAAAGGAGTGACGGGCGTGACGTGTAACACCACAGCGTCGGCCACTAGTGTGACATATAGCATTTGTATATTGCAGCCATGGCTAAACTATAACAATGGTATAATACGTCAAAACACTCATTTACCTTCTCTGCTAATGGCAGCTGATCTTGTCTTCTGCTCAGAGGACAGGGAGCTCCCGAATCTCACTGGTTCCAAATTTGTGGGCTTTTCTGTTCTTCTTCTTTGAGTTTGCTGCTAACTGCTAGCAGTTGCTTTTTAAATCTCCCCGCGCTGGATCGCACGCGTGACAAACAGTCAAAATGCTGCACCCATTCTGCCCATGATCCTGTGCAACCAGCTGTCCCGTTTCTACAAACCTGATTTTGGTGCTACCTCCAATGCCGCATTGAAAACCAGACAACTCTGTCCCCCAATTCCGCGACTGTACCTTTTAAATAGAGCGGCGAGGCAGAATAACGGTATGAAATTCCCCCTTGAAGATGCAATGTAAAGGGTGGAACTGGGGTAGACTGGCTGTATGGAGACGATCCTCAGACAAAATGTCCAATAAAAGCCCTCCCCCTCCCCTCCCAAACAAAGAAGAGCTGAATCTCACTCAATTGTCCCTCCTGGCTCCCCTACAGTCAAGATGGCGGCAAAGACAACAGAAACGTATAATCCTTGTATTGAGCCTAACTTAAGTAAATATTGACTACGAAATTCATTTGCTGATCTCTGCTTCAAGAAGAGACCAAACTTGCATAAGGCTTGTTTTTAGCTCAGCCTGTTGCTGTAAATGCCTTTTTCTACGTGATTTTGTTGACGACTTTCAGTTCCCACTGGTCGGTTTTAGAGGATTGAACAGTCAATGACTATAAAATAGTCAATTAAACATTTTGACAGTTTTTTTTTTCAACAAATGTGACCAAAGTGAATCACCACAAACACGAAAGGTTCTTGAGCTTACAATGACAAATGTGCACAAAATAACATCAGGCTGATGGGTCCATTCGTTTGCATGATTGGCTGCTGACACACAGCCCCGAGGCATGATGCCCTCCATTGTGTAATAATGCATGTAGATGTAAAGTCATGAAGCCTAAGGTAACACCTAAATGCATAGCACTCACAAAACTAGTTTCTGCACCTGCTCACTGTTAATGTTTGCATTTAAAACATGAGTGTGCATGAAAAGCTGTGCTCTTGTAGAAGAAGGACAAACACAAGGACATAACAGCAGCCTGTCTTACACAATTGATGATCTACAGTCACTTCCCTGCAGTCTTTATGTAAATAACATCAGAGTCAGTGTTATCAGGTCCCTGTTTTCTCTGTTTGGTAACGTTGTCCTTTAGGGCTTGAGTACAGTAAGCCCCAAGGGACAAAATTACCAACGAAAGCACTAACAGGAACTTGTCAACTTAAAAGCTCTCATGCAAAGAATTTCTATGTGATTATAGCAATGTATACATAAATTCTACATCTTGGAAACATTTTGGCTCATAGAAAACAGTGCCTTTCTTTATACTACCACTCAGAGTCTGTAAAGCCATTTCAGATCCTACAAATAGGAGCTTTTGTAAGCTGTTTAACAACTTCCCGGTCGCAAGAGACAGAACACACCCTGGCACACAAGGTAGCTATGGACATTTGCAATAATCAAAACCACGTCAAAGGGTTTATAACAACTGTTAGTCCCCACTCTTGGGAACTGGACTTTGTGAAGCTCACACCCTGGTGTCATATTTACCTAGCATCCAGCTGGAGACGGGTCTTTATGAGCCATATTGGATTGGTTGCTGTGATGGCTGTAAAACCTGTGGAGGAAAACAAAAAAAACCAAAAAAAAAACAGAAAAACAACAGAATTACATTTTGTTCAAAGTCTAAAAATACTACTGTCAGCCTACGTGTCCAGCTGCCAGTGGGACAATCAAATATTAACAAGGTAACACAGCACATAAGGTGTAGTATTCTTTATGCTGCATTCATGGTGTTTAAATTAAAACCAGGGTTCCCACACATATTCATGGACAAAATTTCAAAGCTTTTCCATGACTTTTCAAGGATCCATGATAAATTAAGTTCTTGCGCCACTTGCTCAGCATTTTTCAAACATATCACATTCAAACATAATTTAAGGTGGCTTGATATGTGTCACACACATATTAGAGCTACATTATATCCACAGCTACAGAAAAAATAATGTGCCATTATGTAACTTTACATGAAAGATTACTGTGGCAATTCAGTTACACACAGCAATTTTCCACGACTTTTCCCAAAACTTTCAGTGATTTTTAACCCCTTGAGACCTGGATCGATCTGGCATCGACCTGGATTTTCTTGTACTGCGTTCAGACACCTTTCACAGGTATTTTGAGCACTGAGCAAACTGGTTTGATCTCTTTTGAGAAACACAGGAAAAGAGGAAGTGAGAACTGTGAAAAAAAATTGCAAGAATTTATAAAATATTTAAAAAAACAACAACAAAAAAACAAGGGAAAAAGCTGAGAAAAATATATATAAAATTATAAAATCATAATTATATGTACATATTTGTATTTTGATTAAGTTATAACAATGTTTTTTTTTTTGCAGATTTTCTTGTTTTTTTTCTTTTCTTTTTTTTTTTGCAGATTTTGAGGTAATTTCTTTATATGTTGCTCATTGCCTTCTATCCTTTTTGAAAGATATCAAGCCAATTTACTCTTTTCCAGGCCTGGAAAACATGACTGTAAAATTCCATGACTTTTCAGGTTTTCATGATATGTAGAAACCCAGTAAAACAGTGTCATAATGTTCTCTAAAAATACAAATAAAAATGAAATGTAAAGTCACAAAGGCAACTTTGTGGGAACAAACTAGCCTGTCAATAGACTATCCTCTGTGTGCCGGTAAATGAGAAACTGAATGCCGAAAAAAAAAAAAAGAACTTCTTATCCACTGACCTAGATGTAGAGAACAGAAATGCAGACAAAGACAGAGACGAACCAGCTATAAAAAGAAGCACAGACCTGTGGTGAGTACTCACGCAGCCCCAAGTAACTCCTCACAGATGCAGCTAGAGACCCCTGGAGATGGGGGGTCTCCTGCCCTTGCGAGAGCAGGTGCTACAGTAGAGTTAAAGCCTAAAACAGACAAAGGCTTGTGTGTGGCAAAATGATTGGCATGCAACCATTTTACTTCCCTTTCTGCCATAATCCCAAAGGATTTAACAAAGCATATTCCAACCTCGTGAAAACTTCAGAAATGCAAAGCACGACATGAGACAACAGGTTTTAAGGCCTGTTTCTGACATGTATGCACATTACAGCCCAAAGAAATAGTGGATTTTTGAGGGGGGTGGGGGGGGTTGTTGTTATATGTTTAATCTATAAGGGGACATTTCTTTTGCAGAAAGAGTACTTTAGAAAATTTAAAAGTTTGGACAGGAGCGACAAGAATGATGTTTGCTGAGAAAAATTCGAATGTAGTGGTAAAGGGCTTTACAAACCAAGGGCATGACTAAACATCATGAAAATGCAAAAACCTGCCTGCAAATACTGCACAACAAAAACAGTCATAACAGCAGGGATGCAAATTTGCGACAGCTGCAACAGGTCTACTATTGTAATGACACTGTGACGTCACAGTATGATATGTTGATGTCTTTATTTGTTGTGTGAGCGGTCAGAAAAAAAATGACCTTGTTTTGAAGAAAAAAAAGAACAAAAACCTCACCGTTTTCTACCAAGTGGACATCCATTTGGCATCCATGGCAGCCAGCGCTAACCCATGCTGTAGGTATCATGTATCATTCAGAAAAGAATAATCTTTGCGCTGTCGACTCCTCATCACCTGTCAGTTCAGCTTAGTCAGGTCTGCAGAATATGTGAATTGCCACTGGAGAGAAATGTACTCATAAAGCTGACCTTGACCGGGCTGTTGAAAAGTCTGAGTCATGGTGTGCTAAAAGTGGCACCTCGGTGAACCTGTCAGACTGACCCACGTACACACACAGGCATGTGTACTGTAGCTGTGACTGACCCACATTGTAACGGTTCGGCATTCCCTGCTGGATCAGTGTGACACCGGAGCAGATAACCTTCCCTTGACAGAGAAGTCATCAGAGAATAATGACACTGTATCTAAATCTGGCCTTTTAACGTGTAATGATTTTAATTAAGCTGTTTTAAGATCACTGAGTTGGCAGTATATCTAGACAAAAGGTGAAAGAAACATGATGAGCTTGTTTTTAAATACACAGGGTCCTCACGAGCAGAGGTTGTTTCGAGAAGTTGCCTAGAGGGCTTTCTGCACCAAAGGGATTTCCTTCCCCAAACTTCTTTCGTGTGCATAAAGTGGGCCATGTCCTTAGACTGTCAAAGAACAAGTAACAAAAACTAGTTCACCACTGCTTACTCACTTCAGAAGATTCAATGGAGAGAAAAGCAGCAGCCCTATAGTACATAAGTGACTCAGCATTTCTGACAAGCATGCTGGAAATGTACACACTGTGACAGTATGTTAACGACCATTACAGCCACGCAGTGAATTCCCTGCACCAGTCAGGTTGCACTTATGGTTAACAACCATGTCGTTGAAAACATGGATGTCAATCGCAAGCAACTCCATTGAGAAACAGAGCCATCACTTGGCGGAAAATCCCCTTTTTGTAGAATTTAATAACTCATTAGAACAAACGTTAGGATGATGAGAGCTACCTTCAGTGACAGAAACCATCTTTGGAAAAATGAATTTGGCATGTACTTTAAGTTTTTAGTTTGGTCTATTTCCCATTCATTAACATGGAGAGGCGGGCTTTATGACCTATACTGCAGTTAAACACCAGGGGGCGGTCCAGACTGAAAAGCTGCACTTTGGGGGAGCTGTCATGTTGTCCATCTTTATGTACAGAAGATGTAAACGACCCAAGATTAGTTCATCCTTCAGTCCAAGTGAACCTTTGTGCCAAATTTGACAAAAATTCCCTAATGGTATTCTTGAGACATCTTGTTCCCAAGAATAAAACAGAAAAGGTTGCAGTTACCTTGACCTTTGACCACCAAATTCTAATCAGTTCTATTTAGAGTCCAAGTGGACGTTTGTGCCAAATTTGAGGAAATTCCCTCAGGGCTTCCTTGAGATATTGCGTTCAAAAGAATGAGACAGACGCGAGGTCACAGTGACCTTGACCTTTGACCACTGAATTCTAATCAGTTCATTGTTAAGTCTAAGTAGATGTTTGTGTCAAATATGAGGGAAGTCCCTTAAGAGGTTCTTGAGATACTGCGTTCAAATAAATGAGATGTATACAAGGACAAAGTGACCTTGACCTTTGACCACCAAAATATGATCAGTTCATCGTTGAATCCAAGAGAACACATGCCACATTTTTAAAGATTCCCTTAAGGTGAGATATTGTGTTCACATGAATGAGGCAGACGAGATTACGGTGGCTTTGAACTTTGACCGCAACAATCTACTTATTGTTTATCCTTGAGTCCAAGTGAATGTTTGTGCTAAATCTGAAGAAATTCCCTCAAGGCAATCCTGAGATATTGGGTTCACAAGAATGGGACACACAGAAGGACAACCCAAAAACATAATACCTCCGGCCACCGCTATCGCCAGCGTGGAGGCATATAAAGCTTTGCATCGCAAGAAAACTCAACCTTTTACCGCACATACGTAGTTACCTGCCATTCCAGCGGACACCATGTGTACCTGTGTGGAGTCGGGTTCCAACACAGCATTCAGTTTCTCTTTGGCAGTGGAGTAAGCAGCAAAGTATATCGCTCTGTCGAAAGAAAATACAAAAGGTACAAAAGGTAAGAATGTTACACCAGTACATAGCAGAACAAGTTATACATGCCATGTTTTCAGTGTAAAGCTCATTAGTTCTGGTCAACTGTGTGCCTCTGGTAGCAATGCAGCTGATTAATTACACTACATCAACAAGTAAAACTGTCTCCATGTCAGGTTCAGCTTAATGAGCTTTAAAAATTCATTAAGTGTAAAGCCGAGAGCAGAACCAACAGTCTTAGCAAATCAGCCTAGTTGGATAAAGAGGCTATTCAGTATAAAAAGCACGTCCTCATTTATTTTCACTAATTATCTTGTTTTCACTAATTAAAAAAAGGTCAAAACAATCATGTTCATGTGTTAATACTGTACAACTGCTTTCTCTTTCTAACAGCACAATGTGCAGTCAGGCTCATTTATAAAATGTGCTTAGTCAGACTGCTAATGATGCTGAAAGCTCATCAGTCACATTGTGAGACAGTGTTTGTGTACACGTTCTTCTTTAAATGTGCGTCACAGCTAAGGAAGCCTTGTTGCCTTCACCTCCACTGCTCACTCCTCAGCATTCATTCAGAGAAAATGTTAACAAAACACTCCACATATGCTTAGCACCGGCACCTGCACGCTGCAGCATTCGCTGCTGCCCTCTGCCATTAGCCCACACTTTGCTCCAATCATCAAAAGTAAGGGTGATAAATGATTATGATCATGTTGTTATTACCTAACTGCAGTTAATTACAGTATTTCCAAGACACAGACCAAACACTTTTAAATGTGCCGTTGCCATGTTTCAGTGTAGAAGCTGCTGAGGAAGCCATGAAGATGAATGAGACCTAAATGACCATGTAACCCTAATGCTTCTTTATCACCAAGTAACCTCAAAGAGCCCTGTGGTGGTTACGTAATACCACAGTATCTAACAGTCATGTATCAGTGAAAAACAAATACTGTGCTCATGTGAGCTTGCATAAAATGCCACTAAATCAGCTACCAAAGAATAAGAACAGCTGATAGGAACTGCACTTTGCTGGTTTAGATCCTTTTTATCAAATCAATCTCAGTTTGTTTATGTTAAAGGGATACTTTGCCAATGTTGAACCAGCTTTGTATCAAATGCGTGTGGGTAGTATGAGTAGATAGACTGTGGTAGACTTCCCTTCATTCAACCAGTGTCTATATATCCCTCCTCTCCCCAACAGCAAAACTCTGCCAAATGGCATAATTTACATACCAATACTGATTATTAGTAGTTAATAAGACTGATAACCAATATTGATTATGACATGCATTTACAATAAAAAATGAAAATCTTCCTGTTAATATTTAGAAATTGGAACATAACAAACCCAACACAAAACTTTGTTTAAATGTCTTTCGCAAATGTTTAATCAATGCTAAAAGCCGTTACAATTAAAATGGTGATACAGATAATTGGAAAAATGCCAAATATCGGCCCTATTAATCGACCAGGCCAATAATCTGTCTTCCCCGAAAACAGTATGACATATTTTACATTTTTTGTTTAAGAGTTGTAGAAATTGTTTCAGCCATGCACCAGTGTGGTGGCATAAGAAAAATCCATCAAATACGGTATTTTTTTTCATCTATCCAAAATCCAATCCATTATGTAGTTTTGAACACTAGAGGAAATCCTTCTGGATTTCATCTGCAGAGGAATAATAACACTGGAAACACAATTTGACTGATTTACATTTGATTATTTACATAGTCAAAGAGATACTGTTACTATCAGTGAACTTGGAATGTCTTTACTTTAAGACAGCTCTTGTAGCTTCATAGTCTTTCAAGTCAAACAGAGAAACAGAGGTAACCATAGCTGAGAATATGATGAAGATGACATTGTGATAATAACAGGTGGAAGAGACAGCTTACCTGGAAGGTGCCACGCCCACCAAGTTTGGCCCCAGGCCCCTGAAGAGAGAGCGAGGTCCTTCTTTTTCTAATATCAACCTGAATACAAAACACACACAAACATGTACATTATGAGTCTAACACAGAGACAACTTGCGTGCTTTAAAGTTATTATTGGTCATGGATACTCATTTTTTCTATTGTCCATTTTCTGTTGATTTTAAGTACAGTCCATTTATCAACAGGTGGCGGTAACAAGTCAAAAAGCATTGATACACTAAAAAAGGAAGTTAAGACTGCAAGCAAGTTGACATAATGGTAATAATGCAGGTTTCAAACTTTTCAGAAAAATCTGCTTTGCAAATGCATTCTGAGGAAATAAATGCATTTAGCACCGGTACACTTTAAGGACACATATATTGCCTTGGTGACTAAATTTAATGTGAAGGTTACCATGACACCTGAGCACAGTCGGTCACCAGATGGCATGGCCTTGCTTGTCCTTCCTCCTTTAGGAGGAACTTTAGCCTACATTCAAAGAAACTAGTATGAATCTAAGAATAGAAAAAAATGTCAGTAATCACTTGCATTTAGGGGTCTATTGAGCACTAAAGGATATTAGGAATATATGTTTTAGATTTTAATATTACAACTGTGTTAGATAAAATAATGACTTTGAAGAGGCGTGCCAATTAAAACTAGATGTAGCAGGAAACAGAGTTATAAATATTACATAGGCAAGTCTTGCATAACGACAGAATACCAAAAAGGACATGAGGAACAAGCACATTTCTGGGCAATGGGAAAAAGTTGTCTAGTTTAAACACTGGCAGTACAGCAAGTCTTCAAAAAGCTCGTGAGCTGCTTTACAAAAGATTTGAGGCCTAGAGTCAGAACACTCATGCATTTTCTCATTTATTGGCATTTGTGTGCAACTTACAAAAAGCAGATTTGGTCTTCTATTCCTTGGTCCTTTTCCCACCAAAATTAGTGTTTACACGCAGGATTTTCAAACACAAAAAAAATGACTACAAATGAGTAATAGACTAATTTCCCATTGCCAGTAGACCACGGCTATATACACACCTCTGCAGCAGACAAGTATGCCTTTCTCTGGGTGTGTATGTGTGTTTTTTACCAGTATGTCATGTCTGACATCACAGACAGGCTGGAAAAAAGGTTAGTAAACAGTAGAAAGCAGCATGGAGACCAGTGAAAATGTTACAGTAGTTGCTGTTTTTTATATCTCTTACTTATTCAGTCTCTCTCTCAAACTCTGTGTGGACTGATTTGGAACAATGTTCGAGTGTTGCTTGGGCAGAGGCGGACGGTATTTTCTGGTGGCCTGCCATTGCATCGCACTAGCAAATGGGGTAAAATCAGCACGTCCACCCTGGTGTTGTATTTCCATTACTGCCAATGGAAGCTGCTCTGAGCTGGAGTCGATAAATACCTGTTACTAATGCATCACTAATGCAGTCATTTGACTTGGGAGTGGCTGCTGATTGTAACCTTTCCTGTTTAATAAAAAAGCCAGACATTAGCAATTGTTGGTGGTTTTTTTGTAGTGGTAAAGGGGCTTTAACTACCTGTCATGTCTTAACACTGATATGCAGTGGTGGATGAAAAAAGTTGCACACTCGTAGCCACAATACTCAATACATTTATTAATTTAACACTGTTTTGAAATGACTCTTCTTCAAGATTTTAACACCGGTGTGCCACATTAGACTTGAGTGGCTTCTGTGTTCAGAGGCTGACCAAAATAACATTTTTAAATTGTTATGCAGCCTTGATGACCACATCACATCCTCCAATGCCTGCAACATGTTAACAGTGTTATTTGACTGGTGGTGGTTGCAAGCCTTTTTAGTCTACTTTCGAAGTTATAACACTAACTTCTTCTTACCTTTTGGTTTGGAAAAAGGACAAGACATGTCTACCACATCTGTTTCGTGCAAGGTATTCAATCTAGTGATAATGCTGCTGAATGAAAAGACTATAAATTGCAGAGGCCCTTCTAGCATTTTGCTGCAGCACTGTATTCAACAGCAGTTTGAAAACATGCCAGAACGTATTTAGTTGGGATTATACTGCCAGCCTACAGAACATACTGCTTCACTGACTGACATTTCATTTAAATGGAATTTAGTTCTATGAATTTGAGGAGTGGCATGGTGCTATCAAACTCATTTTTTCCAGAGCCCTCACAGCAGCCAGGACATGACCTTTGCAGAAGAGAGCTGGTCATTCTTTTTTATTGTAGTAATGATCTTATTTCCTTCAACATCACAACTTGCAATCTATCCAAATCAAAGAGACACTTGAGTCTTGAGGAATCCAAAATGTATGAAAATCTCACAAGATAAAGAAGCAATAATAGTTGGATTTGTAATACAATTTCCCGTTTGGCTCAAGACTGATGTGTACTCTGTGTATAGTTTTCCCAAAGGGTGAGGAGTTGGGTTTCAGGGAGTGGTTGGCCTTGCCAGGGGGATGTCAGCCAGACCAAACAACAGCAACAACATGGTGCCTTATGAGAAAGGTTCCATGGCTCTGCAGGCCAACCTCTCTGGGAGAGCAGGGAGGAGGAACTGTTAGCTACATACATGAACAGCTGCACTCATTTTGGTTAATACTCAAAGAAACACCATAAGATGTCAATGTTTATGATATATTATATATTTGCTGGATATAAATAGTGACCTGGTTCAGAGTAGGAAACAGTCCTAAATTATTAAATTTTATTTATTTATTTTTTACTGTCAGCACTTTTCTTTGTACTTGAAGAAACCAGCAAGTGCCAGAGGATGGGTAAATATTGATTTGGTGTAATTTATGAACATGAGTGCAGCCTTTCCTTTCTGTCAGAGAGCTGACTATATAAAGAAAGGGCTGGATTATACAGCCTATACAATAATATTGCAATATTTCATGGCAATATTGTGATAAAGTATACATATCTATCTATCTATTTATATATATGTTTAAATTTATATCCCGATTTCTGAAATTCCCTCTAGTCTTCCCCTCTAAACAACTACAAAAGAACTAAACAAACTAAAGCTTCCGTTATATAATAAGTGCAACTAAATAGTTACTGTCTTGAGCCCTGCAGAAACAAAAACACACCCCTCACCTGCTTACACCATCATTAAAACTCATTTAAAGTTAAGCTGTTACTGCGACACCATTAAATCACCGTGACCAGAAACAAGCTCTTCAGTTCATATATTAATATTTACAAGTCGCTGTGGTGCACCATGGTTACAAAAACTGACTTATTGGTCACAGTCTGGAGTCCTGGAGATAGAAAAACACACCACGTCTGCTCACACACTATCCCCCAGGAGAAATTGATCTGGATGGGCAGAGCAGTGTGTCTATCACATTTTAAGACTTTTTTTTTTTCTTTTTGTGACAGGGAGAGGGAAAGAGACGTAGGAGAGAGCAAGAAAACCAAAAAGCTGAAGATGGTTGTTTAAAAAAAATGACAAGACAATTTAAACTCAATTTTTGCGATTTAGACATTTTATACACCCAAAATGGAACAAGCTGCCATACATTGACTAGTCAATATAACGCACATTCCTGTATGACGCCTAACTGTTTGGTCTTATTTTCCATGTAAAATTGAGCAAATCTTGAAGACGTTCTGACTGAAGTGGCAGCACCCACTCCCAAACCGGCCGCTTCTCCCTTCACCAGCTCTGCCAGCCAAACAGTGAATCAGCAGTAAGAGGGATGATGAGAGAGTACTAAAATCTTTCTAAAACGTCACTCAGTGATTTGATGTCAGGAATATTATTTATTTATTTTTTATTTCCAGGGCCACACAGTGTACCATGGCTTTGCTGTGACTGCTCTAGAAACAACATTTTGTTATGTTTAAAATGTGAATCCTGTTCTTAAATAAACTTCTTTTAGCAATAAAATAAAGAACCTGTAAGAGAATCTATATAACTGGACTGGTAAGGAATAGCAGTATGGACATGGCAGACTGACAGAAATAAATATTGTTGAATACCCACTTGAGGCAGTGCAGAGGGCCAGGCGGGGACATGCGGGCCACACTGGCCCCGTTGACAGTACTGAGCTGAACCTCAGACACATAGAGGGTGATGGAGGATGACTGCAGACGGGTCTTCACGACTTCCAGTGGACAAGTCAATATGGCTCCTACCGTGCCCCCACATCTGGCAGAAAGACAGAGATGAAAAAGGTGGAGATGACATAGCAAACAGCTGACAGAATAAGACTGAAACTCAGTATCCTTTTTTGACGTCATAAGCATTCAGGAAGGCTGCAGGTGTGAAAAGTGTTAAAGTTCTTGCATAAATAAATTATGTGGCTGGAATTCTGAAGATCCCTGGCACGTAGACAAGAAATGACAATGTGTGGGAACATAGAGCCAGTCAGGAATGCTTTGTGTTTCTTGGGAAATCACAACAGGCTTCTGTGCAGTGCCATGCCACATCACAAATCACAGATATGCATTTTCATATAAGAATGAAACAAATAGGAATTGCATTATAACTGCAAATACTTTCTGAGTGTAAATCCTGTCATCACAACAATTTAGCTGACAGAAAAAAAATAAATGTGGTTTTAGAGATGTTTCTCATTTTGTATCTAATGTATCAAAAACCACACTTTACACAACTGCAAGTTGTAAAACAAATAAATGTCTGCAAAATTATAAAAGTATAACTTTTTTTTCCTCTCAAGTTCTGTTTATTACAAGACCATAACTTGACATCCTGAGCAAACATTGCTACATCCAGGGCATCAGTTTATGGCCAGCAAGGATATTTCAGGTAGGTAATCAAGTACCAAATAAAAAAAGGACTGATAAGACAGAACACAAAAACAATATCTACGTGGACTACATAAATAAACTGAACCTGACAGGACCATGTCGGGCAGGGTGGGGCCGGGCCAGACTTGAGGATATCAAAAGCGAAGGCGACAGCAGTTATCTTTAGTTGGGGTTAATATTCAATCAGCAACAAAGCAGAAATAGAAAGTTTTGTCAACAGAGTTTTTGGCAGAGTCTGTGTCAGGTGCTTACTGTACAAAACACAGAGAAATCAGGACGCTGACACAGGAGCAGCACGCCCAGAAGAGCAGTTACATTTGATCTTACTAAGGTTTCAACTTCAAAGGTCCCTTATTATGCTCATTTCATTACATTTATTTTGGGTTTCTACTAGAACATGTTGACACATTTTAATGTTCAAAAAACACATTTTTCTCCTACTGTGTGACTGAATATACCTGTAATCACCCTATGTTTGAAATACTCCATTTTCACATACACTGCAAAATATTCCTCCAGGAAATACAAGGCGACCCATTTACAGTGTTTATGTTTAAGCTTGAAATTACTTTTTATATAGTAGCCAATAGTTGTGACATCACAAAATCATGGATATGTGGACGGCTTGTTTAAAGGCACAGTTTCTGAATACGGGCTGTGTGCATTTCTCCGTGGATAGCACTTATACTTGCTTTTTAATAAGGAAGACATAGAAATCTGACTTTTTACAATATGGCACCTTTAGGTGCAGCTTGATGTGCAACCAAAACCCGCTGCTATTCTTAGAGGGTGCACACAGTAAACATGTTTAGGCTCATAAAACTAAATGCATGCTTAATTTTGGTAGAATTTTTTATCCGAATACATTACAGTTAGTCATCCCTCCATCAGTGTAGCCATACAAATGATAAAGATAAGAAACCCTCTCAGAGTTTGTGCTGTTTTTCAATTTTATATGTGAAGGCAATATTTGCCCTTAAAATAATCATGGTAAACTTATTTTAAATCCTATATAACTTCTGCTGGAGGCAAGAAAGGACCACTCCACAAAACTGTATTTTTCTATCAATGTACAGGGATGCTGTTTCACCTAAAAGTTGAGACTGTGTGCAATCATAATCTTTCCAGAACAGTTGAAGACTGCGATTACATTCAGATTTAATAAAAAATGCATCTCATTGTCAACCAGCTTTGGCAGATCACTATGACCGAAAATACTTGTCCACACTGCACTGTGACACAGTTTAGACACTGTATTAGTCGCACCGGAGCATGCACGTTAGTCTGCGGTTTGTAAGCACTATTTTTGAGTGACCTTTTTTTTAGTGGCAGTGTGCCCACGATTGTTTTGGTGCGCTAACGTTATGGCCGTTACACAAATGACACCGAAAGCAGGTTCACTTTTAACACTGGCGGCTTTTCGAAACGAAGACAGTACACATGTGCAGCTAATATTTAGCTTTATGTTTCGGGTGCAATGTCATAACTGCCATGAGGTTTAATAACAAAACACAGACCAGCCAACGCATACACTGAAATGTCATATGTGACATTGAGCTCAACTCCTACGGGTGCACACGCATGGACAAGATTGGTTAACATCTGACACACCGATGCTAACAATAATCTTCAGGTTAACAATATAACCACTAACCAAATCCCCAAATCATGACCACACCAAAGCAAATTCTCCTTATATGAAGCTATGCGTGTTAGCAACGAGTTAGCCCTGAGCATAGAGCTAGCTAGCTCTGTATTTTATAAGTATGTGACATGTTACTCACCCTCCAGCAAACAGATGAACCAAGGTATCTCTTTGACTCATTATGTATCATATTCGGGAACCGTCCACGGGGCACCACGAGGGGACAAACGGGGGCGGGGGGGACGTAAAGACACGGGAAGGTAACGACCCCAAACTAGCAAGCAAATGATTCTCAGTACGCCTGTGTTGTGGTGGAGGTCAGCTGCGTGGAAAAAACGAGGGTAACAGCTAACTTAGCTAGCTTGCGTTAGCTACCATAAGCTAACGGGTTTCCGGTGGTGGAGGTCGAAGTCACGGCGAAAGGTTTGCGTCTCCTCCCTCCGAAACGGGGTGATGCTTCACCATAACGTGTCAAATGTTGGTGTGTAATTCCGAGCTCGCACTAATAACACCAACTGCAGACACGAGTCGGCCTCTGTCACATTGGCGTGCCTTGCCCCACTGAGAGCCCTGTGGGTTAGGTCGCAATGTTTATCCACGAATGGGAAGCCGCAAAACAGAGACGCTGATTGGCTGAGGTGTCCCCTGAGCCCGCCCCATCACTACTCCTTCACGTGATAGCGCTTTTATTTTGAAGGGCGGAGATCATCAATCAGGATGCGGTTAGGAGTGTGAATGAAGCTGATGTAACACTCAAAAGAGAGAAGAAGCATGACAGACTTCTAACTTTGTTTAGGTGAGTTACACTAGAAATTTGGTTCAAGATTAATCACACAGTACAGTGGCCATAGCTATTAACTGCACAATAGAAAGTCAAAAGTCCTGTAAACACTTTTAAGCAGGGGCGTAGTACAGCAAAATACTGGGCCCTGTGCCTGCACCCCCCCACTCCCACCTTTCCATGTCTCTCTCACACATCTTTTGATTATTTTTTTAAAAAAATGCAAATTCAGTTTGCCTTGTTTTCCTCTCCTTGTATTCTTTTTATCACTTACCCTTTCTGGGGAAACCATATGCCATATATAAAGATGGACAACATGACAGCTCCTCCAAAGTGTAACTTTTCAGTCTTGATTTTCCCCATGGTGTCTGTCTGCAGTATAGATCAAATCCCACCCCTCCATGTTAGTAATGGGACATAGGCCAAACTAAGAACAAAAAGTACACACTAAATCATTTTTCCCAAAGATGGTTTCTGTCACTGAAGGTAGTTCTCATCACCCTCAGACAGCTACCACTATTTATTATTTTTATTTTTTAATTAAAAGTTCAGTCTTTATACTGGTTTCTTCAGCCAGTTTATACTGCAGTTTATTTGGCACTTCTTTCTTTCTTTTTCTAAAAGATTTTTTTTGTCATTTGCCTTTATTATACAAAGGAAAACTTAAACACAAAAGGGAATGACATGCAGCTAAGGGCTGCAGGTTGGGGTTAAACCTGCGGCCGCTGTGGCGAGGACACAGCCTCAGTACATGAGGTGTCTGCTCTAACTGTGAACAAAACCAAACATCTCATGCCAAGTCTCACATTTCCTTACACTATGACTCAGATTCAGATTCAGAAAACTTTATTGTTTGCTATGACAGAACATCATCTTTGACGTGGCTCAACATACAGTGCAAAACAAACTCGGAAAATAAACATACAACGGAAAAACAAAATCAACCATAAAGACAACCACACACAGAGCTGCAAGATGCTCAGTGAATAGCGTCACTTATATGGAAACACACAACATGTAGCTTATCCTTAGATTACTTGACTGCATGCATAACATCATGCAGACTGAAGACAGCTTTGCAACACCAAGGCTACATGACAGATAACTGAGATAATTCAGGAGTCTTTCTCTAAAGATCTATCGCCCGAACAGGGACTTGAACCCTGGACCCTCAGATTAAAAGTCTGATGCTCTACCGACTGAGCTATCCGGGCTCACATCCATTCTCAGACAGTAGCAGCCCACTAATCCAACATTTGCATTAGTTGTCTCCTGGCCAACAGCTACATAATTAATTGCTTTCATCACTTACAGGATAGGTTAACAAATACACATGGGCCCAGTGATTCCCAAACCTCAACTAGTTTTGTTTTCCACAGCCTGTAAGTCACCATTGTTGTTCCCTGAACAGAGAGTCCCATTTGCTGAATTACTGCCAAATTTCCATGAGTTCAATGTTTTAGGTGTTACAAATATCCATGCATGAACCTCTCCCATGGAAATATGTTATGTAACACTACTGGACATGGAAGGAATTGCAATGTTTTTTGAAAAGAAAGGGCCGAGTGTTGCAGCCTGTAAACAGCCCCTAAGCATATGTTTGACACGCCTGATATGATTACTTTAGACACTGGGAGAAATAATGTTGCTACTCACAGACTGATATGACCTCGATCCATTTTAGTATGTGACCCAAATGTTTCATACAGAGGTTCTTTGTGCATTTACTATGGGTAACTGTATGTGTGTGTTTGTGTGTAACAGGAAAAGAAAGAGGGACGTTTACAGAGACTTGAGACTCAAATGCACACAGAAAATGAGGTTTTCAATTTAGGCACCAGAATAAAATCCATACGCCACTTAATTTCATCATTACAGACACAGTTTAACCAGGCCAGATCATGTGCTACAGTTTCTCAAGTAATCACGTTACTGTTTTTCTATTTGAATGCTTGTCAGAAAACAAAACAAAACATGAGAGTGTGCCCGCTGAGGCCAAAGACCCAGGCTGTTCTTATGTGTTCTGGAACACTGATTCTTTGTTTCATATAAATGCTGCAGTGCTGTCGGATCATCTTCACCATACCTCTACATTAATGCACATGACGTGCATTCCTCTTTATGAAACACTCATTAAATGCCAAACTGAGTGGGCAAACCAAGAGCAATGACATGACAACTAAAACAGACTTCTGTAGTAGAAAAAAAAAAACATTTTCCATTTGTAGCATAGTTTATTTTTTCTTAATGTAAACTCTATATACAGTAACATTTAACCTGCATAGATAAAAGAAAACTGCATATGTAGCTACCTGTCTTTAAACCCAGTACACAGAGACTGCAAAATTCTAAAATCTATTTGTGTTTTGCATATTTTCCCATGCTGAAAATGACACATTGGTAATGATTACATGGACAAGAATAATGTTCATAAAGCTTATTCCGGTTATGATCATATTTGAATATGGTGTTTACATGAGCACAGACAGAGTAAGCTATTCACAGTCCCTGTAGCCTGTACATTCGGGTTTCTTTCAGAGTTCTCCAGCTAATATATTCTTGTTTCTCATACATGAAATATGGTGTTTACATGTTCAATCACATAAATGGGATACTCCAAAATACAGATCATAAACAGGTTATTCATGACCATGTAAACTCAGTCAAATGGTTTCTGACAGAGGCTATTTCTCATCACCCTGATGTTAGTTCAAGTGTGAAAGCATGATAAGTTTGGTTTTAATGAGTTATTGAATTCTACAGAAAAGGGGTTTTTGAATGACAGCTGTGACAGCTAATCCATGAGCTCGCATTCAGTGGGGCTGCCTGCAATTGGTCAGATGGGTGTTTTGCGGGAACTCCCCCACTGTGAATATCGCTACTGCACAGACTCCGGCTCTCAATGACATCACTATTGCAAGATGGCAACGCCCGTAACTTTAATATTTTGACCTCACTTTAGCATAACGGGGGTAAGTGGGGCTGTGCCTTCCATCGTTACATACAGTCTATGATCTGGGCCTAAGTGTTGGGCTAACAGATACACCAACCAACCAACACACATTGCCATCCCTGGCACTACACTGCTAGCTCTAAAGAATGTGCTTGGCCTGGAGTGGACTGGGTAGCGTGCAAACTAATGAAGAGCCAGTCCAGCCAATATCCGCTTTTAAACCATTCACTGTACAACCACTGGTCTAATTACACTAATATACAGTAAGGAAGTTAAACTGTGATTCTCCCTGTGTGGTTTCTTATTACTACCTTTATGTAACCAGGCCTGCTCTCACAGTCAGGTTCTTTATTGGGGGATCTTTGACAAGTGGTCTTGAGCAAGTGAAACAATAATATTATTATTAATAATATTTGGGTTTGGGTAATATTATTCACACCAAGAATGCTGGGAGTGGCACACTAGCATTTGATGAAAGCAGAATTATATGTCCATGCTAGTATAGTGAATGGGATTTGTCACTTCTACCAAAAACATCTTACCTGGTAGGAAGGTCGGGTTCCCAAAAATCTGTCTAGACACCAGTTACTTGTGAATCCATTATTACAGTTTACAAGTGCTTGAAACCAGACAGCGTAAACCCAAGTGCAAAATTTGCGACACTGTTAAATAAGTTATTTATGATAGAAATGGCAACATAAACTCCAGTTACACATGAACTGTGGCTGTCTGTTGTGAAGAATGGGTATTTTTGGTCTGTTTGCTTGATGGTTTTTTTTGGCTGTCCAGGCAGCGACATCTTGGTGTCTTCCATGCAGGTCTGTCTGGAAAAAGTCAAATAAAAATGTTAGCCTGAACTTTGAGAGCAAATATTCTTTCTGAGGCTTTTGGTTGGCCTCTGTGCACAAACAGACTGACAGCTAAAATTAAGCAGTTAAAGCATCATCTCATGCTGATTTCTCATGCTTATAGCAAAAAATGTTACTATTAAAAGTATAAATAACATGCTTCCTCTTAAATATGATTTTTTTCTTGAATTCAGAAGAAATAAAAACACTCTTTTCATTGACTTAATAAACTTAAATAGTTTTGCTTCTGCAGTCTCTCTTGGTCTGGTTGGCTAATGTTAGCAAGCTTTGTTGTGTACCCTTTCTTCAAGTTTTTTGATGCCATTTCTCTTGATCATTTAGTAAAAATACGAAACATGCAAACCCTAGACACATCCAGTAAAATTTACAGACATGAAAAGTTGTTAGAAGCTTTGTCTTTCCATTAACTTAAAAGCTTATCATTCTGATGCCAACAGGCTTATGTGTATATATCTTAGCTAGGGGTCGACTGATATTGGTTTTTCAGGGTTGACACAGATACCGATTATTAGTAGTTAGAAGTAACCGAAAAGACCAATAACTGATATTTGGAACCGATATGAATTTACAATAAAAATGAAAATCTTTCTATCAATATTTAGAATTAGAAATATAATAAACTCAAGCACAAAACTTTGTTTAAATGCCTTTTGCAAATGTTTAATCAATACTGAAACTTTCAACATCATGTACAGCAAGTCCCCAGCAATATTTTTTTGGTGAAAATTTAAATAATAAAAAAGAATAAATAAAAATAGCTCCCTGAGGTTTTACAAAGTAAAAGTTCCTCCCATGCTGACACTTTCTTTGCACTTTTTAAATAATTAATTTTATCAGCCATCATTTAAAAAAAAAATGCAGACACATACAATCGATGATCTGTCGACCCCTGATCTAAGCTCCAGGAATACAAAAAGGCCTACAAATTATGTTGGCTTCAAGAAAAAGAAAAAAAAATACATGTGACAAGTCAGCAGTAGGCCTTACTGTATCTGCAAACTTGTAAACACAGCTGACAAGGTTTGTGCACCTTTGAGTCAAACACAGAGGTTCCTGTCCCCTCTATATTAGGGAGAGACTGTGAATGTGTAGCTGTGTGGCGACCATATTAGGGTGCTCCCTTATAAAGGGAATTGATTTGGGGAATCCCTCACAGTGAAGTAATCTCTGGCAAGTCCCATGTGTCACAGTCACCATATTAGGAGACTGCACCCTGTATCAGAGGGACACTGGTTATAGAACTCAGTGAATGAATTTGGGAAGACACTAAGGTGTTTTTCAGTAGTCAAAGACCAAAAATATCACATGGGCAATAAGGCACTATGTACAACACTTTTAATGTACAACATGTGTGAATGTCATTATTATATTTCATTTTATGGACAGATGCCGTATGTAGCCCATATGGTTAGAATAGAAAGAAACAAGAACATTTTATACACCTTTACTTTTAAAAGGATTATCTAGAACATGTGGTGGGTCAACACCGCATCAATGATCAACCACTGTTTGAACATCTGGGTTACTGAACTTTTTACTTTGTTGATAAAAAAACATTGTCCTGTTATACTTAGCTCTTACTTTTAATTGGTTGTGTTCATGTTCATGCCAGTTTATTTCCAAGTGAAATCATTGTACCTTATTCTTCATTCGGATACTCTTGATTCTTGTTTGCTGGGAGAAAAGAGCTATGATTTTATGAACAAATCTTTTCTGAAAATAGAAGTTAAACTTTAACCAGTTTCAGGGTACTGGGTTTATGTGTATGACACGTGACAGTGGAGCAGTCAGACATAACAGAGATAACCTCGCTTCGCTCACATGTTCCCTGGCATCCTTACTTTACTCGCCCACGGATTCTGTCTTCAGATTCAACTTTACCCTCCTCTGTGGCACAACATTCTCTTTAATTTTATGAGCAGTACAAACTCAGTGCAGATATTTTAAAATCATAATTGTGAAGTGTGCAGAGCTTCAAAACAGTAAGTTGAGAAGAAATACAAAAGTGTTAATATCTGTGTATGGCAGGCAACGATAAAAAAACTCAAACCAAGGCAAAGGGATCCCTTTCTTAGCACAAACAGACACGCAGCCAATGCAAAACAGACCAACATAATAAAATTATAGTATTGACAAATAAAGACTGGAACCAGGAGGACATTGAGCTTCAGGTCTTGCCAAACAGATAGGACATCTGCCACACAACCTCCAGTACCACAATTAACACAGATAGATAGGAGAAAATAACAAACACACAGGTGGAGACTGAGAGAAGAGGAGAACATGCAAACAAGAGAGACATCCAAACATTTGGAATAAGGCACCGAGAGCCAGAGGAGACGGAGAGGTCCCAAACGATGGTTGTCCGAGGGTTCGAGAGATGCAGTGGTTTTTGGAAAATTTACAAGTCAAACATTAACTATAGTGCTAGACCTAATAGATTCATAGAGACTGAGACTTAATCATAATTTAGGAGCAAGAAATTGCGTGACATCCAGATTTCACAGCAGAAAAGCAGGCCTCTTATTCAGAAATGATCATCTGCCTTTACAGGCACAAAGAGCTGAGTATCATCAACATACTGTAGCAGTAAAAATTCATTCCATGACTGTGTAATTTGGCCAAGGGGTGAAATTCAACTACAGAACAGCAAAGGACCAAGCAGAGAGCCCTGAGGTACTTCCTGTTCCACATCATAAAATGTTGATATATTATTAAGGAAAACACACTGTCTTCTTTCAGATAGGCAGGACTTTGACCATGGGAGAGCCAGGCCAAAGAGGCAGAACTGATGAACATTAATCATGCAATGATTAATGTTTTCAAAAGCTGCACTGAGATCCAGTAAGTGAGGTGGAATATAAACAAAAGTAAGAAGGAGAAAATGTGTCACTTGTCAGTTTCAGGAGGATGGGCAGTTTCTTAAAGCAGATTGAAAAAAAAGGATTACTGTTAAAAATGTGGCCTGAAAGTTGCTGAAATACAACTCTTACTTATGAAAAGAATGGAAGGTTAGAGACGAGTTGTTAATTATTTAAAGACCGTGGTTCAAGGTGTCTTAAGGCAAGTGGGGATAATGTCAGTTATAAGTGATAAATTACCAGCATTTGAAATAGTACAATATTTCTTCTGAAAATTATATTGAATTAATTTAGAGTAGCAGATGATGCAAATATACGTTTTTCTACAAAGACCCCTAAATTGTTGTAACTTCATATTTTATGTATTCTTAGTAGGCTAAAGCATTTGCAACATCAACAACATAAGTTTATGTTCTCATTATATTTTTTGTATCCTAACATTGCTGATTAAAAAATCACTTTATGTCCACCATCTCTTTAGTATTTTTTTCATTGAAACAGCCTTTTTTTAAAAAAAAATTCCAAGTATTAATCTTTTATCTCCCACTGTTTGTTAATTTTATGAAGTAGACTCTCATCTTTTCTATCACTGGTCAGTTTTTACAACAATTTCCTGTAGGCTAATAAAAATAATCCAGGTAATAGCGGCTTTGTTATGCTTGTTAGGCTAAATTAGTGTAGCATGTTTGCATGTATTTACTTTTTAGCACTAAAAACAACATGCAGCTCAGGCTGATGGCATAATCAGTAGTTGTGCAGGTATTTGGGCATAAACTATATTGTAACATTATATGCTGCAGTTGCAAAATAAAAAACCAGTAAAGGATATTAAGATTATAGCAAATATTTTGTTATATAATCACCTCCATACATATTCTGAGATGAAACTGTGAAAAGAAACAAGGCAGCTACCAGGAATGCACTCACTGCTAGCTGTTAGAATTGATGCAAATCTCATGATGTTCACACACACCCACACACACACACACACACACACACACACACACACACACACACACACACACACACACACACACACACACACACACACACACACACACATCTGGCTGCCAAACATGATTTGAATTCTCTCCATATTATATCAACAAAGCATTAGCATTTGATTGCAATTATGATTTCCTATATAAAGACCACAATTTAGGGAATTAGCACAGACATACCGCACAGTCTTACACTTCTGTAAGTTATTAGTTGAAGTCTTTCACAAGGAAACAAAAATACACACACATGCCATTCCCAATCACCCACACCGTCCCCATCATCCCTGTCATCCCTGTCCCATGACTTCTATTGGTGCAGAATGGAAGGAGAAAGGTCAAGTTAAGTGGTTGCACGTTTAGCAGCTCGGCTCATATGACTGCCGTGCCTTCAGATATTAATGCAGTAGAGGAAGGACGAGGCAATAGATAATGAAGGCCTGGGAGCTTCCTCTTGGATGCCTGATTCAATCATCAGTGATCATTGACTTAGCCAAGCTGGTTCCAGTACCCTTCTGTAGATGCTCACCACAGTGGGGCTAATCAGGGGAAACATACGGGAAGAATCATACTACAAGACCGATTACAGTCCTTAAGAGGAATTGGGTGATTTGTCCACAACAATGAAAAACATGGAGCACTCACTGCTATGAGTTTCATTCAGATTTCTTATATTAGTTTGTTGAAATTTCATATTTAAGTAGAATATTTAAAAACAAATATAGGGGACAAATTTGCAGAATGACAGGGAGGCAACAAAATGGCATCATTCAAGAAATTGTTCGAAGCTGTTTTCTGTCTAAAGATAACAAAATGATCCGAACCACACCTTAAAACAGCATAGATATGAGAGACCGACTTTCTTACCTATAAGTCTTGGCAAGAATCAATAAGTGAATTTAAAAAAAAATGTTAAACTATTAATTTAAAACAGTTGTAATCAATATTTTTGGGATGTTTAAAAAAAAGTGTAAACGATGTCAGTGTAGAGGGGGTCGAATTAAGAAATGAACCTACAGAGAATTTCACCCATAACTGCAGGATGTGTAAATAAGCAACTATTGACTAAAAAGTTCATTATAACACCCTAACTTTAAATGGTATGTCAATGTTCTGCCCCAGTGTGGTGAAAAACATCAACAGGTTTGATAAAAAGGCTACCTCCGTGACAGAATACAAAGGAAGAGAATAGAAGCAGACAAGTGCTCAGATAAGTTTGTCTGCATGATCTATCAATCAATATCTGGGCTGGCAGCCCCACCTTCTGCCTGCTGCTTTGCATCAATAACACGCAGCCAACAAATTGTGCTAATGAGAAGCTCTTTGTAGACCAGGAGCCGATTTACAATAAATCAATACAACTGCACAACTGCTGAATTAAGTTGCTTTTCGGAGTAAACTTTCAAATCGTGTGAGAAGATGATAAAATGAGGTTCTGAGTGATGTGTTGTCAGAATGTAACTGTACTAGAGTGTGATTAATATTTTGCTGCTATTTTTCATAGTCATAAAACTCATGAATACCTTAACGTTCAGCTAGAGATTTCATAAATCATTAAAAAGAATATATAAATTACTGTCATAAACTGAAAACAAATAAAAACAACCAGGGATAAATTGAGTAGGCAAAGGACAAAAAATGTTGAAATGAGGAATGTAGATCGGCATCTTTTCAGCTGTGAATTATCCAGGTGAGCAGCCTAAGAATGCACCGTGACACGCTGCGTGATCTGATGGTAACCGAGCACCATTATAAGCTTCTTTTCCTCTCACTCTTTCAGTCACGTCTGGGAGTCTTGCTCTGACTGAGGCTGCATGTGATTAAACTCAGTGCCTCTTTGCTAACCGCATGAACAGTGGTGTGCTGCAGGCAGGATGACACTGATTAGTAGCAACCAGACGGCTGCACTACGGTACTGTCAGCAGTAATCTGGAGAGGAATGGGCTGTTAACTTTATACCACACAGCTCATTTTTAAAATACTAACTTCAAAACTGCACATTTGCAAATCTAAAATACTGCAAGAGATATTTCTATATGAACCTAACCGTAAAACCACTTTTGGCTTTGTTTCTCCTCCCTGGAGTGTGAAAAATGTCTCAAAAATTGGCAGGGCTGGGAGGGGGGTTTAGGCATGCCCAGTCACCTTATCGTGATACACAGCTCCTCCCTCGATCCCAGTCTCTATGCAATTTTATACACAGCATGTAAAATTTGAAATCTTTGCACAGAGCTGAATACAACTTAATACCGATACAAATCACTTTTCAACTGAAAAAAGTGCTTTTGGGGTTTAGTTAATCTTTAAACTCACAATAAGTTATCAAATTTTCTGACGTTGGCACCCCATACTGGTAGTACAAAAAGAAAAAGAAAAAAAAGAGATGAGAGCCGCTGCCCGACAATAATAGGCTGAAATGAGTGCACACAACCCCAAACTATTTTTGACTGAATTATCTCATTTTTCTGACACAAAAACAAATACATAAATACTTAGTATAAAAGAGTAACATTCCAACCAGAATCTGTGTTGCATATCCAAGAAACCCCCTCATAAGTTTTAAAATGTAAGTTAAATGTAAAATGCAGCTGTAAAAGTTTTCTCCATAAAAACAAATTAAGTTTGTGATCAGCTGGAATATACCGGAAAGTCACTGATACTGCATAATCATTGTCAATGGCTTAAACAAAGATGATGATAGAAACTCCTGCCTCCTCGGCATAATTGACCTCTCTGTGGTCCATCTCTATGTTCAGTATGCTTGGTCCAGCCGTGGTTTATTAAAATATAACTAAAACCATGCATGCATAACCTGGAAAATAATCCTTTTGTGCTCACGGCTGTGTATTTGTGTTTTATTTTATTTTTTAAATACAGCAGAAAAATAGCTTGGTAAGAAGACACAGTGCAAAAACTCTACAAAGAAAGCTGAGACTGCCCCCTACAGAAACTCAGACAATGTTACTCAGTGGTGGAAGATGTATTCAGATGCTTTGCTTAAGTAAAAGTAGCAATACCACTCTGTAAAAATACTCCATTACAAGTAAAAGTCAATTCAAAACTGCACTTATGTAAACATATGTAAAGATGATCAGCAAAATTACTTAAAGTACCCAGTATGCAGACTAAAATGCTATTTTAGGGTTGTATTGTTATCCATTATACCAGTGGATAATTTTTACTAATGGATAAAAAACATTTTAATGCTGCAGCTGGTTAAAGTGGAGCTGATTCCAACTATTGATATACTATTGAGATGTTTAATTTAGGCTACTTTATAACAGTTAATTGTATTTCATATGCTCCAGCTGAAATGTGTTGAGTATGTATTATTAGTAGAAGGTATGATACATTTAAATACTTATGCAAAGAACAAGGATACCACAAAACCGCTGTTATGAAACTGACCATAGTTAAATGCAAAAGTGACTTTGCTACAATTATGCTGTTTGTAAATACAGGAAGAAAGCATCTTAGCTCTCAGCATTGACCACATTTTTCACTTCAACTTACAACCTTTACTAAAAACTGAAACTTAAAAAAAGAGGAAAACTGGACTGAGAAATTTCAATTTAGGTCAAACACAATCCAAGACTGTTTATTTAGAGTCAGTGTGTCACTGCAGGATACCTTCCTTCCTCCTTTATACTTCCTCTTCTTTACTATGTGCAGGGTCAGCAGTTTATTTTTGCTTTCATTGTATCTTTTCTCCAAACAGCATTTTTTTTAAACTTAACATCTTGTTTGAAAATATATCTTTGTGTTCATTATTATTTCTGACTGGTATGTAAGAATAATATGAGTTAACGTGATCAAACCTGATTGTTCTTTCTTTTTGGTAAAATTGAAAGTGCATGTAATGAACTTTTGTAGTTATTGCCACAAACATCTGTACAATAATCAAATAACTGTAAAACTATTAAAAGAGTAGAGAACAGGGAGTGATTTCTGATCCAGAACCTGTTTGACTTTGTTTTGTGCTGAAATGCATCTTGACAGTTTATTTTGTACATGTTTAATGTGTGGTTTCCAGCTTAATCCATCCTCTATTATTGTCACCCTGAGAAATGTATTTTCATGAACTAAACATGAAGGTCACATAATAATGCTAATAAACAGTCACCATATCCTACAAGAACTAAATAAATAATTGACCATTTGATTGTATTTGCATGACAAATACAGTTTTTTTGGGCTGGGAAAATGGAGCTTTCAACACAAACAGGAAGTAGTGACTGCAATGACACCTTCTGCCAATGTTGAGTGTTTATGGTTTTGAAACCTTTCAAAACAATGGTTTCCATGTAGCTATTGAAACGCCTAAAAGTTTAGAATTTGTCATCTCTACCCCCAAATAACAAAGAAAACACATTAAACCACACCATACCTTGTTCCCATCCCAGCCTGGAGCTTATTTCAGCAAGAACCCTTTAAAAACTTCAGGACAAACATTTCGGCGTTTCCCTCAATTTTCCTCGGACATTTGTGCCTTAGTGACCCGTTTCCGCCCCCAAAAGTTTCGCAAGCTTAAAACAGGAAATGGGACTTTCAAAATAAGACTGTACAGGAAGTCAATTTAGCTTTACCTTTACAGGGGTCATTTACAGTGCCCCTTGTGTTCAGACTATGAAACAGTGTTTGTGATGTGTTCTCAAACCCCACACAGCAGTTTGTAGATGGAAAAAATTTTTTAAAAAATAGTGGTAAAACAAAACAAAACAAACAAAAAATAAATAAATTAATAAAACACAATTTAAAAAAACTAAAACAAAAAATAACAAGCATCTGCAGCAGCAAAGTGTACATGAGAAGGACATGTTTAGGTTTTGCTTCAAGTCTGAGTGCTTGTAAGCAAAGCATGTAGGTGATGAAGACAAAAGGTAGAGACTAAGCATAACTGTAACATGAACTGAAAATGAGAAAACAGAAGAAAAAAAGTCAGTGGTGGATGAAGTACATGAAAGCCATACTTAAGAAAAAGTACAGATTTCTTACCAGAAAATTACTTTGGTAGAAGGTAAATGCACCTATTAGAATATTACTTCAGCCTAAGTTAAAGTCTTAAGGTATCTGATATGTGCTGTAGCCTACTTAAGTATCAAAAGTAATTGTATGACATTAAGTGTGCTTAAATGTTAAAAGTAAAAGTAGCCCACAAGTAATGTTGTTTGTAAAAAAGCAAGTGATATTTCTTCGTAACATACAACAACTTAAAATGGAGCCTAAATTAAACACTAGGAAAAAGAGTCTTTTTTTTTTTTTTTTGAAATTTTGCTTATACAAATTAAAGAGCTTTATGATCAAAATCTTTTTTTTTTCTTTCCTTCATTTGTCTGTCTCCCTCCCCTATTTTGTAATAAGTAACTAATATGCTTGGGGGAAATGTAATGTAGGAAAAATATACATTTTATTCAGGAAATGTTGTAGAATAAGAGTGAGAGTTCTCAGAAATCTAAAAAGTTAAGTTAAGTAGTCCTATGAAAAACAGCACCTTGGGAAAAAAGTTGTGCTTTGTTTTGACATGACCTTCATAAATAGGCCTAAAGTGTTGTGGTTTATAGCAGCTTATCTGTTTATTAATCTATCGAATCAAATTCACAAAAAACGTCAGAATCTATTTTGTGTTTATTTAAAACTATTTGAAAATACCACATCTAACAGCTCTAATGAGGAGGCCTTGAAGGCAACGTGTGTGTTGCTGTCGCTGGTCCAGCAGATGGTGCAGTGAGGACAGGATTTCGACTGTGCTGGCTGTCCACAAATCAGTCTCAGAGACCCGCTGCTCCACAACTGTTAAGTTAGACAGAGGAAGCTGAGGAAGGACAGAAAAACACTTAATTTTACTTCCAAACTAAAAGTACATTCAGTCACATCTAATGTGCCTTTGTCCTTAACGCAAACTTGCAATATCCCGCGTATGTTTCTCACAGCAGTGTTTGTTATTCTAATTCCTGCACCTCAGAATCATCTTTAATTGGCTTGGGGCTTAAACCCTGGCGACGTGTGTGATTGCCACCGACTTTCAAATAATTTGCTATTTAATCTCAGACATGCTTTTATTTTGGACCTGACAGACAGACACCACAGAGGGACACTAATGGAAATACACATTATGTGCAAATTATGTGCAATTAAGTGCAAATATATAATCTAATTAGTTTAGTTTATTTTTTTGTACAATGTAAAAATACTGAAAAAAATACAGAATGTCAAAAAAAAACAAAAAAAAAACCCAATAACAAAAGACCAACAACAACAACAACAACAACAACAACTGGGCTAATTTGAAGTCTTCGGGCAGAAATAAATAAAATAACATTTCACAGATTTAAAAGAAACACAAAAGTTAACACAAATAAGATATATGTGAAGTAGGTGCACAAAATGCTACATTTACAGGTAATGTTGATCGCCAGTAATGCGCTGTGCGGGATTTTTGTTCTATTTTACTATGTAAAATTGTATTATTATTATTGTTGTTGTTGTTGTTGTTGTTGTTGTTGTTGTTGTTAATAACAGTGTTATACATAAATATTTGAAGTATCAATTTATTTTTAAAGGTGAGCTCTGAAAATATTACACGCTCTTCATCCCACAGGCAGGCGAAAACCTTTTCTATGGCTAAAACGCGAAACGTGGTAGCATTATTTTGAAAATTGCCACAGGAAGTGCTGCTGCGTATTATGTGGACCTTGTCGCCGGTGTCTTCACTGCTCCGACGGCAGTCGGTCGTAACGGAGAAACCGGAGCGCTGGATTCAAGTGTATAACCCGGCTGTCTGGCTGTGAGACGCTCGGCTCCTGCAGGTAGGAAGAATGAAAGAAATATTATTTTATGGAGCATTTGACGCGTTCAGAGATATCAGTTTGATGTTTTTTCGCTTGTCTTGGCGACTGTTGAAGTGGCATTTAAATTTCTTGACGGGCTGCTCGGTGGGTGAACAGCAACACAAAGCTACACATCGGCGCGTAACATGTCTCGCGTCCCACACATGAAGCAACAAGTAGGCTACTTTACATATAAAGTTAAGGAAGTCCACCATAACATACACGACAGCGGTATTAGCGCTACGTGAAAAGTGTTCTCCATAAACCAGCAGATGGGATTTTTTAGCTACTGTGCAAGATTAATGAACGTAAGTAGCTAGCTGTTAGCTAACTAGTTATAGCAGAGTCGTAACAATACACCTTTATCCAGTTAAGCTATTACACGGTCCTTTCTTAAAAAAAAGCAGCGTTTTGCTCAGACAAATTAATGTACGAAGTAGACCGTTAGTCAACAGAAATTTTAGAATCAGCTCTTGCTTTCGGCGCTCAAACAATATGGAAATTTACATGCCATTAAATACAAATGAGACCCAACAGAGCTCTTTCTCCGTAAAAGGCGAAAGCAAACAGTGCGACAGATGTGGATTTAAGTTGATTTTTAACCCCAGTTGGTGTCTGTTTTATGGGTTATATGTATGCCGAACCAACCAGCTGCTCCTTTATTTGTGAACGGTTATTGTGACAATTAAACTGAATGATATATTTGAACTGATAAGTAACGCAGCATTAAACTGGCAGCATTTTGACAGGAGTTTGGTGTGACGCATCCTGAAGCTACAGGTTAGTGTGCGCAGGCAGTGAAATAGGTCAGGAGGAGCGTATTTGTTGGTCCAGTCCTGCCTGAAGCATCGTTTTAGTGTACCTTGGTTAGACGTAGGCTTGAACACTCTGGACTGGGAGTATTTATAGACCGCCTAATGGCAGGGTTTATTGTGTAGAGCTACATTTACTGCAGTTTTAGTCTGTTCTGTTCCCCCGTGTTTGTGCTTGGTTTCCAACCTTCTGCCCTTGCACGGACTGGGCTATTCATGTACATGCTTGGTTTATTGCGTATAGGGTACAGACTGCCACAATGCTGTACGCATTATAAACATTTTGGTTATAATACATTTACTAAGTCTCTCGATGACTTGGTTGACCCGTAATAACAGAAATCTCTCTTAAGTGCCAACTTTATGAAAATGTATAAGCACAACTTGGCCTCATAATATCAGTGCAGAGACTTAGCCAAGAGTTGTTACCTTTGTAATTAGAACACAGTAGTAAAATGCAAAGTAGATGAACTGGAGTTGTGTTGTCAGATTTTCTTTTATCCATGAGTAGTTGGTCAAACAGGTGATGCGACATTTGTTTGTGTTAATACTGGTAAGGGATGTCCTTTTGATTCGCTATTTTTCACAAACCTCCAACAATTAATCTGTCATGGAAGACATAAACATAGAGAATTTTCTACAGATTGTACCTTTTATGCTTTTGCAAAACTGCAACAAAAAAAATAAGGTTTTCATTGAGATTTGGCACTCTTTATGGGACATGATTGGGACTGATGTCAGCTTAAAGTAGTAAAGACACATTGAGGAAGGTAGACTAGAAGTAATTCACAGTTAATGACTCTGATAATAAAGTAAATGTAAGATATTGATGATTGCTAGAAACATTATAACCATCTGAGTGAGTTTTTTGCTAAGTTGAAGGCATACTTTTTTTTTTCCAGAGGCGGAAAAGACAGGTGCTTGTTATCTTAAGCAAAAATTAGTTTAGGGTTAATTAATTAGTTTGGGTGCAGATTTGGCCAACACATCAGCACTTAGCAAGCAGTGGAGGCAAATTAAAAATTGCACTCTATTCTCTCATAACTCAAATCTGTCAAATCTGAACACGCAGACATGATATAGATAGATATTTTTAGATTCTGTATGACTTGCGCCTCCTGGCGATATTATTACCTCCAAATAAACGTCCAAAAGCTCACTTAGAAATCACAGACTCCAGAATTGGCCTGAGAATCTGAGTATCAGAGAAATGTGGTGATAGTTGTCTGTAAACCCACAGATAAAATGCAAACAGGAGCTACTAATAACTAATTTGGCACACTTTCAATTGTGCAGCATTCCCACAGACATGGAAAACCACGAAAAGCCATGGAATTTCATAATCACATTTTCCAGGCCTGGAAAAGTCATGACATTAGTCAAAATCTTTAAAAGTGTCAGAAAGAGTAATGGAATACTGTTGTATGTATATAATGAAATAGTTCGTCCACAGATAACGTTCCATGTAATGTAACCGCAAATAACAGCAAATGGAAATCTGTAGCTGTCAACTTAATGTAGCTTTAATATGCGTTGATGTATGACATCTTGTTTACCATAGCATGCACTTCATCAGTTTCTTCCATTAAAATGTGTGGGTACCATGAATGTGCCAATGTGGCAAAATGTAAATAACCATTGGTGAAAAAATGGCACTCAACTTGTAGCCCACAGCATAACTGATTTTAGGGATGAGTGGGGTGACGTTTTCACAATTTTGTCTGAGTAGAGAGCCACAGTGCCAGACTTTGAAACCTTAGTGTTCGAGCAACACACTTCATGAGTACATTCCCATGTGCTCACTCCCACTTTGTGTCCAGACTGCAGGGATGGGCCGCGGTCTGGATGGCTGACGAACAAGGACGAGGACAAATCATATGATAAGATGCTGGCTCGTAACCGCTTCCTCCTCCTGGTGGCGGTGGGCGGGGCTGTGCTGGCCATCATCAGTCTGAGCCTCCAGTTCTGTAAGTGTGCTGTTGTGTCCAACTCACTGCTTTACATATTCAGCCTCTCTCTGAAGCCTGGGCCCAGTATTTAAATATTAATGTGAAACAAAGTGTTGTGTTCAGACGAAGAGCTGCTCAGGTCTTTTGTTTGCATGTGTGTTTGTGTTCATACATGCATATCCTTTCATTGCTTTCCCATTCAAGAGACTCCATTCATACCAAAACAAAGAACGATCCCCTATAGGCTTCCTATAAATATCCAGGACCAGCGGTGGGCCTCTGGATATTCTGAACCCTCAGAGAGACTGTGGCAACACACATCTGCTGTGATCTGCATAGGTGTATACGATTGTGTCTTTGTTTAGCATCTCCTGTAGGTATTGTCCAGACAGTGTATCCCTGCCAGCCACAGTGAATGCAAGGAAACCACCTCTCAGTAAGTGGAGACAGTCTCTCTCGCGCTGGAAATTATTTGCAAGCCTTGCGGGCATGATTGAAAAAACAGTGGGTGATGAAGCAGGCGGGGCGTGCAGCACAAATGGAAATTAGTATTTTGATGTAAAATGGGTAAGATTAAGCTACTTTGCACCGGTTTCCTAAAAACCCCCGATGCAGTAGAAGCTTGTGTTCGGACAAGCATATAGGATTAGAGTTGCATAAATCATGCTCTCTCACACACAGGATTATAGTGGAATGCAGTGCGACAGAGCTGGTGTTTTGGACTGCGTGTTTGCCAAAGTTTTCGTGAGCTGTCCTTCATCAGCGTTTTTAAAGATACTATCACTCATTTAAAGGGATACTTTGTTGATTTTCAATCAGCTTTGTATCAAAACAGTGTGGGTGGTATGTTTAAATGAACTGTGATAAACCTCCCTCCATCTAACCAGTGTTTAGATATTCCTCCTCCCCCCACAGCAAAGCTACACAAAATGCCGCAGTCTAAGTCATTTGGCAGTTTGACTGGCTCTTGGGAATGTTGCTCGAACTACAGGCTTCCACAGACTTCCACATTTTCGTATTGCACCCCAACCACTGCCAAACCTGCCGGTTTTATGTGAGGGCCTTCTTAATATCGGTGAAATACTTCTTTAAACATATTTGTATACTGAAAGCTTTCACTTCTTTTTCTTCTATAACTTTCCTCTTCTGTTGCTTTAAATGCCCGGCAAGATCTGAGGTATAAAACAAAGACAGCAAGAGCCAGCAGGCTCTTACTCATGCTTGTCTAGTGTTTGCACTTTGCAACCCCAAATACACACTTTCTTCCCCAGCTATTGCTTCCTCCCTCCCTCCTCGTCCACTAGATAATAACGTGTACTTGACCGCCTAAGAGGAGGTTGCTGTGCAAGTTATTATTAATGCCTTGCTATCAAACCCACTCTCATCTCCTGCTCTGTAATCTTCTGCTTTTGCATAACTTTCGGAGGCAGAGAAAGACGCCTCAGTGAGAGAACTGGAAGTGTGTATGCACTTACATACATGCCCATCTTCAGGGGTGGATACTGTCTCTCGTTTTCTTTTCTTCACAGTTGAAATGTAACTGATTAATAGGGCTGGAAATCACTACTTTCATCCCGATACAGTGTTATATCAATTCTTTGGACAATGATATGATATTTGCTGATATCACAAAGTCTGCCAAGATGCTATTTAGATTCAATGATGTTCACGGGGCCTGTGAACAATATGGGCTGATATCATATGCCTATTTAACAGTCCTTTACAGAAGAAACTGCCACCCCTTTCTTTTTTGCTCTCAATTTAACCTAAGCCACAATCTTTTTCCTAAAACTTTAGGGCTATCTGGCTTAGAGCTTTGATGGTAAACTTCTCCCATCATCCCTAAAGCTTGGAGTAACCACAAGATCATTTTTTTAAAAAGTAAAATTTGGCATAATAGTAACTGTCAATGTTCATAGAGGGAACAGGACAGATAAATTCCAGCCTGCATGCCCGTTTTTCAGGCTAACTTTGCTGAAACTTGCTGTTGCAAGAAGTTAGCTGATTGAAATGCCTCTGTCTACTAAGCGTAGTGGCGTCATCTAGCACAAAAGGAAATAAAGGAAGAAGATAGCTGAGATAAAACAGTCAGGTGATGTATTGAACTGTGTCACTAACTGACCTGGTGATCATTATGTTGTCGGTCAAAACCCACAAACTGAGAGTGCACAGTCAGTGTGCTCTCTGTGTCCCCTGTTTCACTGAACATCCAACATGCAGCAGCTGTTTAAACAGTTATTACTGAAAATGCACAGAAATAGTTATTGTTTTGTTACAAAAAATGCCTGAATACAGACTGTGTGCCAGCTGCCTGCGTGTTTGGATACTCCTGAGTGCGGCTTGGGCTGCACATTCATGTCCGACCCCAAGTGACTGAGCCCAAGAGATTAATTTAACTTCAAGCACTGAGAGAAACGCAGCAGACTGACAGCGCAACGACACAGGCTAACAGCAGTTTTTCCTTTCAGCGCCACAGCATCTGAACATTAAAATGCGAAGGAGGGGACTCCCTCCCCCAACCCAGTAAACCTAAGAGAAACACTAAATATCCTCATCTTCTTCTTGGCTGCTGCAGATGGACAATAGCAAGCTACATTTTTCCCTTTTAAATTCATGCGTGCCCCTTTGTATCATTCTGTGTTGTGGTTGAGAGAAGCAGCTGCTGCATTTGAATGTATACTTTTAGACCCAGCAGAATGAATGGTTAAGTTTTACTTTCAGTGTGGCTCGCATTTTACTGCTCCGTCTGTGCCCTGAGTACACTCTGCGCTCTGAGAATGTGGTGCTCCTAATAAACAGTCCAGCTCCAAGAACAAAAAAACTATTCATGGTGGCAGAAGTTTTGATTGTGTCCACCCGCCGCAAAATAAATGAATGTGTGGGAAACCCTGCAAAATTTGCAAAATAAAGGCATATCTTAAAGATAATGGTATGGATCAAAAATGTCACTTTGTATTGATGATATTTTAGCGTTGATCATTGAATCGTTTGTTGTGAGAATGTTCTCTTTCAAACTGCCTCACTTTTGTGCTGCTCAAGAAGAGCTGTTGTCATCATTTATTCATCACACATGCTGTAGAGAAGGATTTTGAGCCATTATCCAGGAGAAGCATGGGAAGAAAGCGTATGGGATTTCTCCTCATGTTTTATAGATGCTCAGCTTCTGTTTTTGTTCCACATTTCTGTTCATTTTTAAAATCATCTTCTGTAGTCTGTCTGTATGTATTTACTAGAGTTTGTTGACCATTACCATGAGAGACTGAGTGACGGATGATGATCGATGGTGGAGTAAATGCTCTCTGGCTCCACGCTACTTCAAATAAAAACTGTGTTGGCTGCGAACATGGCAGCAAAGGGAGCGATCGCCACGCTGATTGACACATGGGGGACTCCCAGAGGAAAGTGACGACAGAGCTCAGAGACAGAGAGGACTACTGCAGGAGAGGGAATCAAAGTGAGAAAGAAAAAGGGAACTATTTTGAGATGTTCGCATCAGTAGTGAGAGGAAAGGTGAAGCAGAGCTCGATGGGAGTTAAGTGCTTCAGGAGTGCTGGTAGATTCACGGGGAGAAGGAAATGTCATGGGAGGACATAAAAGGAGAAATAAAAAGGTAGGTTGCCTGTGAGCAATGAGAGAGGTTTAAGCTTAGTGATAAAAAAGAGCTGGAATAAAATAAATGCATGTTTTGAGGGAAAGAGAGATCTAAGTTTGCACTTAAGGCCCACATATACTTAGATGAAACGCTGTCCAGACAGTTTGAAAATAGTGAAAATCTCTCATCAGCAATTTTGAAACTTTTCCAAAACAACAATCTGCCAACAAGTTGTTAAGTGTTAAATAGGCAGATCTCCAAGCACTTCGCAAATTCCTCCCTCCAAATTCCTCACATTCTTACCTTCTGCGGTGTCGGCACTGGCTGTTTAGACGGACTGATTGTCCCCGCGCTTTTAGGAGACACAGGAGTGGAAGCTGGATATCAAAAAGCCTGTCTTCATTTTGCTCTTACATCATTCTAATGGAAACTAGTTTCCTATCAGCGATAGGCAAAAAATGTGAGCCACACTACCCCCTGGCTAACTTGGGACTAAGAGTCATATTTCCATGGCAACAATCAGTGGCACCCTCTTACAAGAGGGAGTGCAACAGTACACAGAAGTCATGGTTCAGTTCATATCCTGGTTTAGGAGTCATGGTTCAGTGTGAGTCTGGGACAGTGGGGAAAAACAAATGCATAAGGATCTGTTTCTTTTTATTTGGTTTGAACAGACAGTAGTGTAAGTCAAAGACAGACACAATCCTCCCGCTGGGGACTGAGATAAGATTTTGCCTACTGACAACTTTTGTAAAGTATTTTTAAACACTTCTGTATTACACTGTAAAACCAGTGAGCAGGGTTTTCCAAAATGCAACAGGTTATAAAAATACAAAGAATATGTTATGCTATGAAAATTAAGAAACAAAATAAACAATAGAAAATAAAACTCCTCCTGCATTAGGAGGAGTGCTACAATTACTTCTGCCTTGACTTCATGCCAGTGTGAATGCAAGTTCCTTCAGTGTTAGTTTGGGTGATGCTGTCACATGTTTTTTAGCATGTTGGGTGTGTTTCCATTCACACACCCTACAATGGTGGAGAAATGCCAGTAATTTCCCGGGAACTTGTAGGTGGATCTTGCAGCTCCGGCATTTCAGTTTCGCTCGCCATAGTGTGACTGACTCGCATGCAGATCAGCTTCATGTGCTAACCTCTGCAAATTTGCTAATGGCGAATGGCCAAAAGTTCCTGGGCAGAAGAAACTGGCAGAAGTGTCTGTGCTTGTGAACTCTGCATTACTTGCATTAATCTACATGCTGTGTAGTCTGCGTCTGGCTGCATGAACCAAACCTTTACCCTGTACCATTATGGCCCAAAACAAATACTTTTTTTAGGAACATATCTTTAGCCTGCGAGTCGATTTAGCAGATGCACTGAGTCCTTCCTAGGAGTAAACAGGTGTTAACGGGATGTAACATTCACAGTCACATCTACTGGCAAGTTAGAGTTTCTAGTTCACCTAATTAGCATTTTCTGCAGTGTTGGAGGAAATGGAAAAATGTTGAGAAAACCACACAGATACAGTGAGAACACACAGGAAGAACCTCCACACAGGAGGGCTGAGGCGTTGTCATGAGATGATAATGCTAACTACTGTGGCACTTGAAATAGACTCCAATTTATTATCAGATTGCACTCACTGAGAGAAGATACTGCATTTTAAAAGGCTCGGATCAGCATGGGGGCAATCAAGGGTCTTATCAGTACATCCCTAGCTCTCAGCATTAGTGCTTAATTAAATGTGCTGAGGAGAATGTTAATCTGTGCCAAGATACGGCTTGCATCCCTGCAGATTGTTTTTAAAGCCATATAGCTCCTTCTTTTCCATTTGTGGATAGTTTTCGATTTTGATTAGTTCCCCTGGGCAAGACAATTTTCTTGTGATGTAGTTCGTGTTGGACTTTCATTATATCTGTGTTCTGACTTGATACTAGGCTTGTGTGCCCAGTTAAAAAGTGCATGTAAAAAAGGGGTGTGTAAAATCTGGCATTTAAGAATTTAGAAGATTTATTATGTTGAACAGCTGCAGACTGCAGTGCCCATCCACACTCACAGTATTTAGACTGTGTCAATATTTGTTCCAGCTTCTTTGCCTGGTTTTGGTTACCACATAGCCTGCTTTTGGATTTCCTATATTTCAGTTAGATTAAATCAAAATATTACTTTATGTATATGAGGGCCAATAATCATATGTTAAAGTTTTCTTGATTTGTTCACATTAACTTTATACAAAGCATATTTATTTTATATTTAATTATTCGAAAATATAAGCTTTTGATTTCTTCAGTTACATTTTACTTAAAAAATATTTCTTCATGTTTATTATAGACAAAAATATTTTTTTTTGAGTGCAGGGCTGCCAGCACAGAAACATTTCCGATTTAGGCAAGGGGACACCGTAAATTCGGGCTAAACCACATTCTGTGAATACCTGTTTATCACCTAATCACTGTGCTGCCCCAGCAGACGAATATTTGTTTGTATGTACTTGTGAGGCAGAACACCCTCTTTTGCTTCTGCTTTGAGGAAGAAGTCAAGCTGTGTCTGTGTGTGCATAATGACGGGTTCCTCAACACGGCGGTGGAAGATTTAACAGGGTAAACTATGTTTAGCTCTGGATATGAAGAATGCAAGCATGTTTGTTTTTGTCCAAGTGTTGTATCATTAGCATCCTAGAGAAATGTAACATTTATAAGTGGCAAGCTGAGTTGTCAGATTTGTTGAAAGCCCTCTCAGGCAGCCTCCTCTTGTGTCTGTAAGATGTAATGTAGGTGGACGGAAAGTTGGAAACACATTTAAAGTCCGAAATGCCTATAATTCCAGCCTCATTTAACGTGGGTGTCTGAATTTGTTATGTCCTGTGCGTGCTACAGTGAGCGGAGTGCTGCTTGCTGCGTATGCACTCAGTAGTGTTGGGCAGAGAGTTACAAAAGCCCCATTGTGTAGGTGACTGCGGCTGAGTTGGCCTCCAGAGTTTGGTTAGTCCAGGCAGGCGTGTGTGTGTGTGTGTGTGTGTGTGTGTGTGTGTGTGTGTGTGTGTGTGTGTGTGTGTGTGTGTGTGTGTGTGTGTGTGTGTGTGTGTGTGTGTGTGTGTGTGTGTGTGTCGATGGGTAGCTGGGGGTGGGAGGGTGGTAGTGTAATGGGGCACAGAGTATAGAGGGGGACAGGTTGTGGTAATGAATGAGCTCCAGTGTGCACGGCTGGACCTCAAGCTACCAAGCAGTCGTCAAAATGGTCTCTGCTGTCGCCACACACCTTCTCCTCTTCCTCGTCAGTGGTGAGTTTATTAAGAAATCTCCATATAGAATATCAACACTCTTTTAATGAAGACCTTACTGCTCAACATCTGGATAAAGACATGATCCTCACATAGATTTCACCACTTATTTATCGTAAAGATGCCTTGTTGTGGTGTTCTAGGTGTAGTTTTCAGTTACGAACAAGAAGGAAAGCTCAGCAGAATTTGTCCAGCATTGGGTTTTTTTTGTTTCTGTGTCTTTGTTCTGACTTGATACTAGGCTTTTGTGCTCAGTTGATAAGTTTTGATTTATCACTTAAACTATTTTTTAATGTTTTATAATACTCACGATGGAGATCACTTTGTCCAGTATTTATCTCCTCTGCCTTGCAGAACAGCAAAAATGAAGAGCCTGTTTAGTGCCTTTGCGTAGCCCTTTCAACAGCTTGTGCTTCAAGTGTGTCAGCTGTTCAGATGAGGTGATACAATAATGTCTCGCTGTTGAAGAGAGAAGTGAGATATGGCTGTAGATGTAAAAGTCTGCTTCCTGTTGATAGATGGAGGGCGTCTGGGTTCCATCAGACAGCTGCTTTAAAGTTTTACCGTTTTGTTCCATCTCATTTAATCCTTTAAATGTTTGTGAATCATTTTTCTCGATCAATCTGCATTTTATTAAAGTATTGTATAAGCATTTGTGATGCTCTGTATTGGTTGATTGTAATGCAAGTAATGCAATCCCAGTTTTAGTGCTGTACCCCAAAAAAAGAAATTAAAAAATCCACATGTTCTGTTCTGTTGATATTTCTTTTATTAATTGATTAATTTTTTGGTCAGTGAAATTCCAGAAATTAGTCTCAAATGGCTGTCACATTTGCATAAGGCGACATTTTCAAATTGCTTGTTTTCAGTCCCAAACCCAAAGATATGAAATTTGCTAAAATGCAAGATGGTAAGAAAAGCAGCAAAGCCTCACAAAGCAAAGCAAAGCTAGAACCATCAAAGATTCAGCATTTGTGCTTGGAAAATTATCATTGAGTAATCATTGTGACAGCTGGTATGGACAGAAACCTGTATCAAGGGCAAAAATACCTTGGCAGAAGTAAAAAATACACCCTTCTCCTGCAGCTCCTTCCCTCCATCCTAAGCCCCATCCAAACAGACAGCCATGGGCATATGCATGCACTTCTTAGCGTAACCCAGGGTTTCCTATACATTTGTTAATTTAGCAGCAACCCTCCTAGCGCCTGGTGTCAAAGTGAGCTGGTGGCTAGCACCGGGTCTAGCCTGTGTAAGGGCAGCAACAGAAAGTTTGCTGATCCAGGGCTGTCCTATTTGCTGGAGCTGGGGGGGTTCATGCGGGCTGGACTCGGCCGTCGATAGGGGGTCTGTCTCAGAAGTTGTTGCCTGCTGTCCTCCAGGCAAAGTGGTCTGTAGTGGTGGGCAGCGAGGCGGAGGACACTCTGTGATTCGAGGCTCTCGCAAACGTTAGCTACATGAAGGTGATGTTGAAGCTGCAGCTATGAGCCTTTGGCTAAATAGCAAAACTATTAATAACATTCTCTCTCTCTCTCTGAGATATTGACACGGTTTATTTTATTGTCAGATTCTTATTCAGACTCTCTTTTTGATAAGTCTGTCTTTCTCTTTTGGGTTGCTTTGCAGTGCAGGCTGTTGTTGACAATGTTGGAACAGATCTCTCTCTGCGGGATTCTCTCCTTGAATTAAGCTTTCACCGAAGGGACGTTAAAAACACATCTGCATGTTGTAGGACAGCCAATATTAACGCCCTCTTTCTGAAAATGACCTATGATTGGCAAAGTCTCCGTTCTTGAACAAGACTTTTTAAAGCCTGAAACAGAGCCAAGAGGATGTGCAGAATTACAGCCCACTTGAATTACAATATGCTCAAAGTCTACCGTAGGGGTTTTGTCCAATGACATCAAAACAAAACTGTCTCTGCCAGCTTTAATAATTTAGTCTATAAAATATCAGAAAATAGTGAAAATGACCGCCTAAGGTTATCTCTTTGGGTTACTTTAATGATAACAATAACTTAACAGCAAAACAGGAGCAAAAGAGGAGCACTGTTAAGTCAGTCTCATAGCCACAACTTTTTGTGAAACTTTGTTGAGTGCTATCGCAAAAACATCATCCTGGGAGCAATTTATAGAGCAAACACACAAAATGTCTTATGTGCAACTCTGTGAACTTTATGAGTTCAGCTGGAGAGAGGAGGGAACGGAAAATTCTGTGTTTGACTAAGAATGCAAGAGGGAAGTAGACAGCGCACACTACGCACTATGTATACGCCTACACTTGTGTAGATAATTTAAGTTTGAGGATAGTTACAGCAATGAGAACCCATTAGCTCTCTGAGCTTTATGACCCAGCAGGCATTGCCTCTCTCCTTTCTCTGCAGCAGGATGTAATATTTGCACAGTTGACTTGCAAGCTTGGATTTCTGATGGTTGTGTGTGTGTATGTGTGCGCGTGTGACATAAGTAGGATTTGGATATACCTCTTGCCAAAGGGCCGTATGGGTTCAACTTCTTTTTCTTCAGAGTTGGATCTTTGTGAATGGTCCTTCCTGTTCCCACAATATCTCTGCTCTTATTGGACCATTTCTGCCGGGGGTCACAGGCCGTTGGTGTCTGGGCAACGCAGTAAAGGGTTTTGTGCCACAGAGTTGTTGACATGGAGATGAACTACAATTTTGGTTTTCTTAATTTTAGGCTTTCTGTCACTGCTCCGTCAGTTGGCCTTTTTACTTTTCTTGGTCTCATTTATAAAGGATTGCCTGTAAACCCTTCTCTAAACTGAACATTTAGCAGGTTTCAGTTCCTTTAGATCCCATCAGTTGTTAAAATTACCCCCCCATGCATTCATTGTTTTCAGATGATGTATCGTAATGACTTTGTTGCTGCCCTGACATGTCATCTAGTGTCACTGTGACTCATGGATGGATTACTGACCAGAGCTGCAAGGCACAGGTCCAGAGCCCCCCAGCCTCTACTTTTTCTTTTTCTTTTTTTCTTTTTAATGTGTCTGTCCATTCTGTGTCCCCTGTCTAATTTTGGAGATTTTTGCGTGTTTGTGAATGCAGTGAGTTCTTTTTTTTCCCTCAGCATCATTTTGTGACTTGTGGTGTGGATAATTCATCTGTCGATTTGTTCAGAGCGGATCAGGTCAGGTCGATGAATAAGAGGAGCAACTGAATGCAAACTTTTAGACCCAGCAAAAACTCTGTGCCCAGACTAATGCTCTGTGCTCAGTGAGGTGAAATGCATAACCCAACAGTGTGTTTATTTCAACAAAGCTCCAAATGAGCAGTCCCTCTTCAAAAATATAAAATCTACAGCAGATTTTTTTTTTTTATTGTGGCGGGTTGCTATTAAACTTTAAAAAGAACAAAACAATCACAAAATGACAGAAAAACTGCCATAACGAAACACATATTGAGCACAAAGACACACAAACTGCTGAAATACATGTAACAACTACAAATTTGGTGCCGGTGTTCATGTTGCTCCCAGGATGAATTAAAGTAACTTTTTTGATCCATTTACTTTTCACCCAGCACTATTATTAGGTCAAAACTTTATTTTTTTCAATACTATGGTATATCACCAAATACCTGCAAAACGAATGACACTCCCATCAGCTGTGCTATGTGTCTTCCTTAAATTTCAGTGAACCTGATCCCCACTACTCCCATTATGGAGGAGCGACCCTTCCAGGCTGCAGATGGAGGTGTTGGGGGTGCTCAGGGGAAGAGCAGAAAGAGAGTTTTCCCAGCGCCTCACACCCAGGAGCCCAACCCCATATCTGAAGCTTACAGCTACTGTAACACACCCAACCGCACTGAACATTCCTGGGAAGGTGAGACCTGCACACTGACAAATAAAATCATCCATTCTCACTTAAGGCTGTGATCTTATGCATGTAATTTATGATTTTGACCTCTGTAACATCTGCGATTTCACATCTGTTTCCGGAAGACTTCAGTCTGAACTGATCTGGGGCCAGCAATTGGCAATTATCTTATTAAGTTATTTTTTTTTCAATGAGGCAGTAGCAAGTGTTACAGCATCACTGTTCCCAAGCATTAAAAACAAATTTAGATCAGTTTCCCCACTGCTAGAATCACCCAGTTTGATGGACAGCGTATAAATACTTAATATAGTAATAATGTCAGATTTAGTGTGTCAGGACCCGGGGGATGTGTTAATTGTGCGAAAGTCATTTCCGCTAGATTGCATCATCTATAACGCTGCAGTGCTCACTCTCTCTATACTACAGCAGCACGGAGCCTTGTGTGGGGTTTTTTTTTCTTCATTGAAAAGTCAACGAAGCCCGAGGCAATCATACAAATATCCTTCACTGCCTTAGACAAGTTGTACCAGCCAACGCTAATTGAATTTTACTCTGTTTATCTCCTGATGGCAGTTTTGTCTCCAAAGAGGAAAAAATCCATTATGTCTTTTAGATTTAGACAAGGAGTTATTAAAAATCAATCAGGACCAAGTATTTGTTTCTCAGGTGGTGTTATTCTCCCTGTGACATGATCATTTTCAAAGTGTCCTAGTTTCTCTCATCGTCCTAATTTACTGTTAAACGCAAACACGCACAAACATACACACACATTTTTTGCACTCATAGACCACAAACAAATGTGTTCGATGTTCCTCGTGCTGCTGTTATGGCACGGCTGAAAGATCTGTTAAATCAACACTTGCTTTTGTAAGACGTGATGACTCTCCTATCTTTGGTCAATCTCCTGAGTTGAGCACTTTACCTTCAATCTGAATGATAAAGTTTTAATACTTAGGAGTAAAATTAGGTCTTTGGTGTATTTTAAAACGTGCAGATGATTTTTATGGCCACCTGGTGACAGTGACACACCGACATACTATCACCTTTTAAGTTTTCATAGTTTTTGGTTTTTTTTGCAAACATTTGCTCAATTGCACAATTAACAGATACAGAGAAACATTAGTATTCTTTTAGGGAGATGTTTTTGTACAGATGATGAATCAAAGTCAGATATCAATCTGAGATCCATTTTTCTCTACTGACTCCTCCTCTACTGACATGGCTAAATGCTCCATCATGTCCAGCAGCTATTTGCAAACTTTGTCTGCCATTTGGTGCTGGACAGGTAGTGCACAGTGGGTTTATCCAAGCTTTAACACTCAAAATGCCTGTCCGCTGCAACCCTAAATGAATGATGAGAGTGATAAGAACCAAAACATTTAAAGTTGTGTGTTGTAAAACTAAATCTATGAGCTGAAAGACACTGAAACGCTCTGCAGAGCTGAGTCTGATCAATTGGTAATTTAGAAATCTTGATTATAACAGCTGCAATTTTCTACTTTTCTTTGTAAGGTATTTATCCGTTACATCTGTTGAGGTTGTAGTTGCATCATTTACTTTATTGTCTTGAGTCGTAAGTATTAATTGAGAGGTATTACTGTTGTCTGAGTCTATACAATGTTATTTTTTGTAAGAAAAATCCAGCATAGTATACCTTAAAATCAAATCGCATTCTTAGTATCTCTTCTAAAAAGAGTGAAACAGTCTTTATAAGTAATGCTGTAACTATCACTGATATTGAAATAGCAGTTTAACATGTTTTATTGGAAAAATGTGGATGCTGATGAGTGTGTCCTCTGACAGGTCACAGTCCTGCTGACTACAAGCTGCTGTCTGTCCAGGTGATGATTCGTCATGGAGACCGCTACCCACTTTACTACATCCCTAAGACCAAACGGCCCGCCATCGACTGCACCTTGTCCTCCAGCAGGTACACACACACACATTTACTACAATATATATAATAAAAGTACAACACGTAGCATTTTTGCGTCCTGGTAAAACTCATACCAATACAAAGATATGATGTTCATCCCTGTAGTGTTCCTCCGTTTATGCTGTTTCCCTCTAATTTTCGGAGGGAGTGAAGATGTTGAAATGAATCTTTTTACCTGAATTCTTGGCCATGTCAACCCTTAACTTTTAGAGCAGTAATGTTTTTCAGTTTCAAGACCCAAAAGAGAAATTTGTTGTTTTCCCTGTACACAAGCTTACAAAAGTACATCATGAATTACCACATCTACATTTATATACTGCTGATAGACACCCCTACAAACCATACATTTAAAATGTATATGAAATCTAAATGTGTATGATATGTTCTGTTTGAGTGCCTGGTGCATGACAGATGGGGTTTTGTTATCAAAAATCACTACTCACTTGTCACAACTACATTTACGTAAGTCCAGCATGGTAACTGAAATGTGAAAAAATGGAGGTCCGCACAGCGGGGCTCCCCTTTTATTTTATTTTATTCTGCAAAAATAAGTGACGTTTCGAGCCAAAACGCTCTTCCTCATACTTACGAGTTTTCTATTGAGTTGCCATCTTAAATACATGTCAACAATCACGTGACTGAAAGACAGCTGAGGTCATTTAATCATGGGTGAGGTGGCGCAAATACAAATATACAAATCTCATAAAACATAGTTACGACAGACTTTTGGAAACACAGCTAGGAATATAATGTCAGTAATCACGGCTAAAACAATGACATAATTTAATTTTATTTGGTTTGTCCATTTCTTTGTATTACTTTAAATTGACATAATATGTCCTGTGTCTTTCATTATTTGGCCTCTGGTTTAAATTTAATCCAAACTCTACCCTAGTTTCGTCTCTTGTAGGGAATAGGACTGTTTGGCCTTCTGTTTCTGTATCGTTGTCTATGTATTCCATTTCTGCTTTGCTTTGTTTGTCAAAGCACTTTGTAAACTGTGTTTTTAAAAGTGCTATATAGATTAAGTAAATTTTATATTATTATTAAGTGATAAAAGCTAACAAACATCATACTGGTGTTCAACCAACAGACACACAAACTGTTTAAATACTACACAAACACACACATATCATAGCATTGTCATGCATTTTATTCTGCCACTTATGACACGATAAAAATGGATCTGCGACCCTAAAGATTGAGTAATGTGTAATTCCTCAAAGTGGCACGATTATAGTACGACAGGATTCTTAAAAAAAGTGATTGTGTGTTCTGGAATTGAGAAAGATCTTGTTGAAATTATATAGCGTCCTGAGGAAACTCAACAAACTGCAAAAGGGGCAATACACATCCCCATTTAAACAACAGATATGTTGAGTTTAAAAATAAACAAATAAAAAAAACCCTATGACATTGTTACATTTAATTACATCATATTGCAAGGTGTTCATGGTAATTTGCTTCATCATGCTTGAGTTAAGTAATACTATGAAGACCACAAACAGGAAAGAAATGAAAAGCTTAATGAGGAGCACTGTTTCACTTTTCTTTGGGTTCTCAAGTCTGGAGATAAAGGCTTTTCTCCCACAGTTTCAATTAATCCAGGTCAGAGTTAAGGGCACAGAAATGCCACCGGGATTTAAACTGGCTTCCGGAGCAGAGCCCCAGCTAGCTCTGTGTAATGCCTAACAAGGAGACCTGCTGGAGAGTCAGAGCGAGTGAGACACCAATTACTGCAACAGCTTCTCATATCCTCCTACAAAAACCGCCGGCTTGATAGCAGCTGTCAGAAAAGGAGCTCAGTTCTACATTCTGTTTTTGTGGTATTTGTGAAGCTTGCAGGAAAGAGTAATGAATTTGTTCTACATTCAAAATATCAGTGCATGTGTAGGCATTACATGGAAGAATTTAATAGTGGTTTCCCAGTGTTATTGCATGTGTCAGCGGTAGCGGGTGGGTTTGCTTTGCTACATCTGTGCTGCTGTGCTTTGGTGCAGATGGATACACACATATAAATGCAAACACATTTACATGTGTGTGTGCACTCTGTTGAAGCAGAGTTATGAGGGGTCTTATCTCGCTTGATTTAAGCAACGTGCTCACTGAGCAGCTCTGGTTGAGGCAACAGAAATGTGGTTGGAAAACACATACAAGTTCAATTGTTAATACCGTTAATCATCTTTAATTCATTATCCTCCCTTCTCTCATCTGTATTTTAGCTTCTTTTTTTTTACCATTAGCAGTCTGGCTCTGCTCACTTTGGCTCTGCACACTTTTTAAGAGGGTGAGATGAGAGTTCCTGATAGGAAGTTATTAAAAGCCAGGTTGCCTCAGTATTTCAGCTTCAAAAGAAGTCTAAAATCAGCACTTTCACAACCGGTTTCTTTGTGTGGATATTGAGTGAAATGTTTGCAAATGCTTCATGTGGATACACACATATGTGCTATGATGACAAACTGCTATTTTTGTGTATTTATTTTGGTGGGATGGTTTTTATGTGTGCAAACACATCCTCTTAGATAATTTATCTTGACCATGTGGTCAATAAATTCCCTGTTGCCAATCCCTTTTTTGGGCCGCGTACCTGAGTTCAGATTTAGCCAATGACTTAATGTCGCACAAAGCTTTCGCCGCAGCCACATCGGCTTTGCACATCTGGACGGAGCGGGCGCGCTGTAATCTTTAGAACTGGCACAGTGACACACAGTTGCATTTCAGATTGATAGGATGCAGCTGATCTGCTGTGGACATCTAATTATTAGATATTGTCTGTGCTCTTGATCTCTGAACTCGAGCTGAAGGACGGTCATACAGCACACAAGCCTCTTATATGATGGACGGTGGGTTCCATTCAGAAACTGACAGAAATTGAATTGACTCTTGCCTCCACCGACTAAAGGAGCGCTGATGTGCCTATGAGCTAACATCTCCTCCCTTTGCTCAGGGAGCTGCTCTGTGGCCAACAATTGTATCCTCAGGCTGCTGTACTGCGCTCCCACCTTGATGTGAGTACATCAAAGTGTGTGTGTGTGTGTGGGTGTGTAGTAGGGTAAGACATTTTTGACTCAATAGTAAAACTATTAACGTCTCCCTCCACTCAAAAATGTGATTTTCTTACAGCTATATCCCCTAAAATGTGTGACCTTGACCTTACTGACTGTGCACTAGAGAGGTGTTTTCACATTCCTCCGCTGAAGGAGGCGATGACTGTGCACTTCCCAAAAATGTGAGATCCAAACATACGCCTGCAAGCTTGACTAGTTACGGCACTAATACAAAAGCCAGTCACTGTCTAATACAGGATGCACACGATGACAGCAGAACCGACTTCAAAACAACACCGGTGAAGAAACCTCAAGTGGACTTAAAGAATAAGCATTAGCATAGTGGAAGTTTTGACAGCATGCGTGGTAGAGAGTGTAGTTTTTGAATGTAAACCAGACTCTTGAGCTTCCTTCCATTACCAGAAAACCAACTGTAGCAGATATTATGGTTTTATCAAACGCTAACCCAATGTCAGCCGCAGCCAGTGAGCCTACAAGCTAACAAACAGCAAAAGCAAAAAAAGGTGTTCACTATGCTTAGCGTTTAGATTCGTCTGCGAGTTGCTGATTTTGGTGCACTTTTCATTTGAATCCGGGTCTGATGAGGCTCAGGCTTGTAGCCCATGCCTGATTCTCACCCATGTTTCCTGTAACTCCTGTAACCAGAGAAAGCTGGAGAACGCAAAAAGCAAAAGCACATGCAAGCAGCAGTAATGGAAATACAATGTTAAATTATATATTAGTATAATAGTATAAATATAATATAATATAATAGTATAAATAGTATAAAGATGTCTGAAAGGGGGACTTTAAGTGAAAACCTAGCACATATGAACCTGTTGGTAAGGTGGCTTTCATATATTTGCTAAAACATATTTATTTTTTGCTCATGGGGTGTGTTTTTTTTGGTTTGCCATTATGAAACCAGTTGTGTCTAGGGCTAACTTTAATACACAACCACGACACAATAACATACATGCATACAGGTAATGTTATTAAAAGAATATGATACCTAATACTTTCCTTTATAGTTCCCAGGTGATGAATTCCGATTAGGTATAAGATCCTTTTATATTATTGGATGCCAAAATTACTCTCCTGTTGTTTTAGCCTAGCGGTATGGTGCTAGGGATGGTGGTCTGTCAGTTTGGTTCGGACTACAATGTGTCAACAATACTGGATGGGTTACCATTAAAGTTTATATGGGCATTCATCGGCCCCATAGGATGTATCCGTAATGATTTTTACGAAGTTCTGATTTTCTCTGTAGTGCCACCATAACTTTGACATGTCTGGTTCAGAGCGAAACGTCAACAAATACGAAAAAGATTTGGCACATTTATCTTTTCCACATAAACATACTAGAAGTGTTTTTAATCAGGTTTCCATCCAAATGAACGCAAATTTTGACCAAATTTTCGTAATATATTGGCAAAAAAACCCAACTTCCATTCACTACCATAATTAGGAGTTGGCTCATCAAGATAAACACAAATTTTCCTGTCAGGTAGCATTAAACTTTTGCAGAAGAAAGGCATAATGAGATGATGTAATAGAAAGAGGGCCGGCCGAACAGCAGGAAAGCATGTGTAAAACAAGATGAAATTGTGGCTTTTTTTCTGTTTGCTTGATGTTTTCATTGGAGGAAAGCTACCGTCTCTTCGTCACTCCACTCAGATCTGATGTTTGTGTCTGCCACCATTTTTCCTCTCTTCAGTGAAATGGAAACTTCTGTGGTATTTTAGGTCGCGTTTGATTTCTGTCATGATTTGTCTGTTTCCATAACACTTTGTTGCATTTTTTTGATACATCAACTTTTCCATAATATGTGTCTCGCAATATGTTTTTTTAATGCACAAATGAAAAATTCACATAAAAACTGGTGAATGGAAACACATTTACTGTAAACATGTTGGCATGCTGAGGTTAGCATTCAGCTCAAAACACCCCTGTGCTCAATTACAGCCTCAGGGAGCTGCTAGCATGTCTGTAGACTCTTTAATAGCAGTGCTATTTAAGACAGACTTAGGTTTTGAGGAGAATGAAGGTACACAGAAACACAGCACTGAGGCCAAATGAGTTCAGATACAAAGTGTGTTAGGATTATTTGTGGTTTGCAGGGAGATTGAATATTAAAAGCTTACTAAATATTTCTGTGTGTTCTCATAATAATGTAGTCTTTTTATTTAGACCAGGGTGTAATTACAGGGATCTCAACTAGCATATGCCCAAGGCTGGATCCTTAGAGAGAGCTCAGCGTGTGTGTGTGTTTGTGTGTGTGTGTGTGTGTGTGTGTGTGTGCTGGCACCAGCTTGCCGACCCACTGTCTCCGTCTGCGGTTAACTGAGCTCTCTGTAGCAGGGAACATGTCCTCTCTCTCTCCCCTCTTCATCTTCCACCAATGCAGTCTTTGTCTAGTTTTTTGTTGTTGTTGTTGTCTTCTGCCTGCTATTTACTTTAATCTCTGTCTTGCACTCTCCCCGAGTTTCAACCACATCATCTCATTTGCTTTTCTGTTTATTCCTCCCCCTCATTTATACTACCTCTTTCTCCCCATCTCTCCATTCCTTCCTCCCTCCCCTCTAATCTCTCTCCCTGTCCTATCCAGTGATAATAATCCCCGCTTAATGTAATTGGGCTGTGTAATCTTTGGTTAGCAACAATCATCCTAATAGACAGCCTGGCTGGCTCTTTGTCCACACTCGTGTCCCCATCCGCCGACGTCTACATCTCCCACTGTAGCCAATTAAATCTAGATTGCCCCAAACTCCCCTCAGCAAACTGATCTGCTGATGACAGAGCAGAATGGCGCACTGGTTGGCACAATATCTCAACTCATTTCACCACTCCCATGTGCCTTGTGGTGCATATATTTCTGTGCAAGTGAAATATTTCAAGCAAAAGTGGATAGATAGTGACAACAGCTGCTCATGCAACGTGACAACAAAAAGAAACAATGTTCTCAAAAACAGAAAATGTAGGCGAGTGTTTTCAAAAGCGATCTGAAACTAGAGTAGTGCTTTGAAGCTTTATATTTGGACAAAACAGGGAAATTGTGCAGCAGGAATGTAGCTGATTGTCCCTGTAGGTGGAGGCTGTCGCTGCCAGATTATGTTTACGTGTTGTGTTTGGTCAGTTACAACAATCAAAAGCTCGATTTAAGTGTAATGCCAGAAGGTCGTTTTTTTTATGCCGTTTTCCTGAACCAGTCCATGATCACTATGGAAACTGTGCTTGTGTGTGTGTGTGTGTGTGTGTGCGCACGCTCCTTTAATCTGAGCGAGCTGAGCTGCAGCTCCCACAGATTTGTTATATTAAACTGTAATCTTCAATCATCTCTAATCTATCAGATCACCGACTGCTCCTCTTGCTGTCCTCATCCCCGCATGTCGGTGTGTGTGCGCTGTTTGTATATGTGTAAATATGAGAGTGTGTGTCCCAAGGCAACACATTCTTTCATCTTTTTATATCTCCATCTCCCATATTCCCTCCCACACATATTGAACTGCTGTGGTCCAGCAGTGTTGTGTTGGAGAGACACCTGGTGGTGGATGTAGGAAGTGGCCCACACATGCAGTGACTTACTGAAGATGTTATTATTACTTCATAAATTATGTTTTTACTAGACTTACAATAAACTAATGTCATGCCCCCTCACTGTGTTTATTTTCATTATTAACTAATATGATGTTTTCTTGACTGATTGACTAATTGTTAAATCCAGTTGTTACAAAAGATAATTACTTTTTTAAATGTAAAAAAAGTAAATATAAGGGAGATTAAGTTTACAGTGATATTAGATAGAGAAAATATAAAACACACAGCTTCTCACATTTGAGAAGCTGAAGCCAGTAAATATTTTGCATTTTTGCTTGAGAACTGTACTGAATCTAAGTGAAAAACAGATATGATTTGTTGTAGATGAAATGTTTTTTTGTTTGTTTGTTTTTTTAATTCTGAAGTATTTGTGGCTCATTCCATCATGCATGTCCCTCAAAATGTGTTGTTGCGAAGAGGTCAGACAGACTTTAAAACCATAGGGATGATGAGACAGCTGCTCGAACTGTCGGTCAGAGGCCAACAGTGAAAGCTGTGGTTTTAAGGAAGCTCCCCAGTGTGTTTGGAAGCATGTGACTAAAAAATATGTATATTTTAAAAAAAAATCAATGTAAATTTTTGCCCATCTTTATGGGTAGAAGAGGATTATTTTGCTTCTACCAGTATAATCATTTTTTAAGTGGCACCCTGTTTGTCTGCCTTGGAGTAGATCATCATTATTCACACTAACTGCCACAGCTGTAGCAGCAGAAGTGAGCAGCCTTCAAGCTACAAGTGCAAGTTTGGTAAACTGATAAAGCCATATGGTTATCTGAAAATAATGCACACCTGTGGATCAGGTCTGTCTCTTAACATTTTTCATCCCTCATTACCCCATAGGAAGCCCTCACACCTCCTGCTGAACTCATTCATCCGTCACATGGGCCTGGGAGGAAGCAGCCACTGGGAGTCACCACTGGGCTCCATTCCACGTCTGCCCAACCACAGTGCCTGTGAGATGGGAGAACTCACGCAGACGGGTAGGCAAAGAACCAGATGTTTTTCTTTTTATCATCAACCAGACCTGAACTTCGGACCTGTATCTAGGGATGCACGATATGTTTTTTTTTTGTTGCTGATTTCAGATATGCCGATATAAAAACAACCCATTTGGCCAATAAGGGATACCAATATCTACACCTTTTCCCCTCCTAATCTTAGTGATCATCATGTCTCTTCTGTAGTGGAATTGTCATCATATTAGGCATACTTTTATTGTGAAGGGCCACCAGCAGAGGGAGACATAAATTATTATGCTTCTCAGTGTATGTTGTATTGATTCATTTTGCAAAATAAGAAACCCTTATACATAGTTTAAATGTTTTGTACTTATTCACTTCAATAAAAAAATGTTTGTGATGAGGGAAGAATTCAGCATGTTATTTCATTTTAAAGCCAATATCTGCCGATACAAATGATGTGCTTATATTTTCGTGCATTTCTACCAGTATCACATTTAATCCGATGTTGGCTTCAGATGTTGGCTTCAGAGTTTGTTTTGTGGATTTCTTTCCAACCAGTGTAGTTTTGATCAGTTCTCCAAAAGATCTACAAGTTAATATCTTAAGCATTTTATGTTCCCCTTCACACTGTTAAGAAGAAGCATTCATTACGTCAAATGTCAAACCATCTTGTTCTCATTTTCCAGGTGTGGTGCAGCACCTACGAAACGGGCAGCTTCTCCACCAAGCTTACATGCGCCGCAGTTTCCTCCCTTCTGACTGGTCGCCTCGCCAGGTGTGGCTTGAGACTACAGGTAAGAGCCGCACCCTCCAGAGCGGACTGGCCTTCCTCTATGGCTTCCTCCCAGACTTTGATTGGACAAAACTAACCGTGCGGCACCAGTGGAGCACGCTGTTCTGCGGTTCTGCGTGTGACTGCCCTGCAAGGAACAGATACCTGGAGGAAGAGCAGAGGAGGCAGTATCGGCTCAGGGTGAGCGATACTGAACTGGAGAGGACTTACGCCGATATGGCACGGACTTTGGGTCTTCCCACCCGCCAGCTCCGAGCTGCAAACCCTATAGACTCCCTGCTGTGCCACCTGTGCCACGGCATCTCTTTCCCATGCGTTCCCTTGGGAGATGGCACCACTGGATGTCTGACAATGGCACAATTTGCTGTGATTCGCCGACAGCAGCTAGATGACGAGGTGGATCGGAGGAGAGTGGGGCTGTATCATAAATACGCCATCCTCGCCATGCACCCCTACCTCAACCGAACTGCTGCCAAGATGGAGCGTGTCGCCAAGGACAGTGAGGCTGGCAGACAGCCTCGTGCAGGCGGCGAGGAGGTCTTCACCCTCTCTTCAGCCCACGATGTGACCGTGGCCCCATTGTTGAGCGCCCTCGGACTGGAGGAGGCACGCTTTCCACGTTTCGCAGCGAGAGTAGTCTTTGAACTGTGGAAGAGTCCCCCAGCCACGCAAGGACAAACAAAGAAGAAAGCTGGCAAAGGTGACAAATCAAAGGGGAAAGATGGGGAACTGTTCATCAGGGTGCTGTACAACGGCGAAGATGTGACATTTCACACTACCTTCTGTCGCTCCCACGACCGTCATGCCCACCAGCCCCTCTGTCCTCTGAAGAACTTCCTGTCTTTTGTTAGAAAAGACATGTTCAGTGTTCTCAACGCTTCTTCCTACCAGGAGGCCTGCTCTAAGCGCGCTGGTTGACAGATGGAGAGGAGGGTGACTGAGTAAAGATGCAGGGTTGGCAGATGGTTGTACTTGTTTTTTAGTCGTTCTCCACTTTTGAAGATGGTGCACTTTTATGCTGCTCATAGTCTCCTAAAATTCCTCATTTTTCAAATATTACATTCCTGAGCACGTGAGCAGCAAACACACACAGTACTGTACATCATGTCGTCATTAGATCTGTTTCTAACCTTTACAAACTTTGTTTATTTGAATACTGTATGTTTTCTGAGGCATATGTAGAAGAGATGGGTAATTCGAGGGAAGTTGTTTGGCACTTCGCCACTTTATTCCGACATTCCATAATACCATGGAATTGTAAGATTCCAGTATTCCCAAACACTTGCAAGAAAAAGGGAACATTGAAGCTGGAAACGCTGTACTGGATGAATAATTCCTGGAAAATACTTTGTGTATAATAAATCTTTTCCATGAAAATTACACTTTGGGCTAGTTTTGGCCACATTACTCAATGACACATATGGCATTTCTTTTAATGTTTGGGTTGTATGGGTTTTAGTGTTTATTCATTGCAGTAGATTATCTGCTTAATAATGAGAGTTGTTTCTATTTTGACACAGTAATGTGTTTCTTTTCATTGTTTCAGTAAAATTGACCATGGTACTTTGTAATTAAATTCATTTTCTTTCCTTACATTGATTTACAACTATAGGTTATCTGTATTTATGATGATTGTTACAATAACTGATCACTCTTTGTTTTTGCTTGTAGGACACTGAATGAAATAAAGATTCATTTCGAGCAGACATTCTTCTGTCCGTTGAGACTAGTTTGCTGAAAAATGGTTTCCTGGTTGTATTTTGGTATAAAGCATGTCACCTGTGAAATGCTAAAAGTCCATATACAGTATATAGTGATGAGCCAAAACATCAAAACCACTGACAGATAATGTGAATAACATTGCTCATCTTGTAAAATGCAATATTCTGCTGGGAAACCTTGGTTCATGGCATTCACGTGGATGCAAATTGACATGCGCCACCCACACAAATATTGTTGCATATCCCCCTCATGGCAGTGGCCCCCAAGTCAGACAATGTGCTATGCCACAGTACAGTAGCAGTAGCTCAGCCCATGGGGAAGGGTTGGAAATGAACTTTTTAGGCCACCTGCTATTGTGGCTGGTGGATACCAAAATCTACAGGCCAGTCAATAGATTGCCATTGTTTTGTTTTTGTTGTTTTTAGCTGGTGAGAATCTAGCAGCCACTTGCATATTTAACCAGCATTTGGCTGATGGCTGGTTCTAATTTCCAACCCTGCCATAGGGACTTGGCTTTGGAGTCAGAGGGTCACCGGTACGTTCCACTCCAGAACAAGTATGTTGTGTAGACTCGTAACTGTAGAGGTTCCAGTTTGCCTCCTGGGCACTGCCAAGGTGCCCTGAAGTCAAGCGCCAAGTCCCAAGTGCTCATAGCACCTGTCCACGGGCAGCCTCCTGCCCTGATATCTGTCCATTTAATGTATGTATAGGTTCTGTTTGTGCATGTGTGTGTACTTCGGGTCTGTGTGTGTATATGACAACAGAGTAAAAACTTGAATTTCCCCTCGGGGAATAATAACGTATGTTAAATTAAATTTATGAAAAAATGTTCAGGAATGACCCAAGGAACGTGACAAAGAGCTTAAGGCCCGACCCTGGCCTCCAAATTCCCCAGATCCCAATCTGATCGAGCATCTGTGAGATGTGCTGGTACCCCAGAGGTACTGTGTCCATACCTTGACTGGTCAGAGGCCCCACCGTGACTTGGCTGGAGCTGTCAGTGCATGGACACAGGACTGAGACTGCTGGGGTTTCTTGTGTTGTCCTGCATCAGGGCGTTGGCTACAAATCCTTTGAGTCCTGTGGGTTTGTGGGGTGGCATACCGGCACATCCCAAAGCTGTTTGATTGGATTTGGATGTAGGGAATTTGGAGGCCAGGTCTATGACTTGAGCTCTTTGTCACATTACTCTGAGCATTCCTGAGCAGTTTTTGGCGTGTGGGGTGTCACAACTCTGTGGATGGGTTTAGGTGGGTGATTTGTTTCTGTGGCATTCACATGGATGCCAGGACAAAAGGTTTCCCAGCAGAACATTGCATTGTAACAACACGATCAATGCTAACTTTACCTGTCAGTTGTTTATATGATTGGCTGAGAGGTGTATAGATGTATATATGCATATATGCTTTGTGTATGCTTAAATGACTGCACACTGATGTGAAAAAAACCAATTGGTGTCTCTCATTAATCCACCACTAGATGGTGCATTAGCTCCACAAACCTGATTTAAATCTTCCCTAACCCATCAGTTATCCACTTTGTCAACAGTGCTGCAGGAGCACAGCACATAGTCAATATATTTATATAAATGCAAAAACCTTGAGTGCCTTTCCCCCCACCACCAGACAAGTCATGTGTCATCATCATTAGGAACATGATACGACGCTGACAAGATATCAATTGTACAGCTCATTTTCAAAAGTGCCTCAGCATGCTCGCACTGCTTTTTTCCCTCTCAGAATCCTCCAAATCAGAAGAGTATTGACTGGAAAAATGCAATAACAAGAGTGAGTCGGGTAAATTACATTTGCAGTATATGGATGTTATATTTGTCCTGGCAGTAGGCAGCTATTTTCTAGTGAATAACTGGGTACACAATTGATGCTGTGGGCAGATTACAAATATCATGTGCTGAAGTTTTCATTTTGTTCAGCTATTTAGCAGGTATGCTGGATGTTTAAGAAGTTGGTAGATTTGTTGAATCTTACAAAGTAAGATTTCCATGTCTTCTTTATTATAACGCATGTGTAGGTACTGTATAAATATTGCGAAAGTAATAAAACACTCAGTCTAGAGGGAAATGCACACAGTCTGAAAATCAGAAATTATGCCTTTAAACGAGGATTGCTGTGAAGTTTCGATGTCACAAATATGCTTTATAAAGGTAGAATCTTTTGCTATGGTGTCACTACATTCATTCCCCAGCTACAGCAATGATGCAAAGGCATCAAGAGGGCAGATGTGGAAGACAAGGAAACGCTGACCAATCAGAGTAGGCTGGGCTTTACTGATAGGCGGGCTTAAAGAGACAGGCAGTAAAATGGAGCATGTCAGACAGAGGATGAATACCGGTGTATGCAGGCGGACAGTATTAGAAAAGTGATTTTTGAACATTAAAGCATGTAAACATGTTCTAGTAGAAATCAAAACTATGGTAATATGAACCTGAAAATCACCATAATATAGCACCTTTAAGGAACTTCATAGTCAAGTTTGTCTTAGATTACCAAAACTGTTATGTATATTTCATGGATTCACTTAAACTTTATTGTTTGAAAGGAATGACATTAAAACCACGTCAAGTATGAAAATATTTTCACTCAGAGACTGGCAGATTAAAAGTCACATTCCCTTCCATGCTGAGTCACACCCCAAACTTCACTTCACATCTCAATCCCAAAGTTGAGGCAAAGCGCATAAGTTGATGCAAATTTATTCCCAAACTTTCCCCGGTCACATCCAAACCTTCTCCTGGGCCATTTCCCATGTTATGCCATGACGTCAGGGTTGTTAATGATAGGAGCTAACCTTCCTCGGCCGACCCGATTCCTCACCCTCTTGTCCTGCCCTCTCCCACCAACGCCTTGCGCTGCAGGCCCCGACACCCCTCTGTCACCCACGCCTCTGATGTCATCCCGCCAGACCGAGGTGGAGCAGCAATTTCCTCCCGCCGCAACTCGCTCAATCTTTGATGTTGTTACGCCGCCTCCGGCTTTGGCTTATACACCGGTGTGTCTCAGTGTGTGTGTGTGTGTGTGTGTGTGTGTGTGTGTGTGCTGTAAGGAGAAGGGAAAAGACAGATCAAGGTGAATGTATTGGGTGTGTGAGCGCTCTGGCTCAGTGTTTACGTCAGCCTGTTTGGCGCTAGAACAATGTCCACTTGACCCAGTCTTGCTAAAAAATCCTGCAGATTTCCAAACACACCCAGGTTGTCCACCCCCCGATGGCAACACTTTGTGTGTGTGTGTGTGTGTGTGTGTGCGCACACGTTTGGAGAAACGATGAGAAGACAGATGACTGACAGCTCAGACAGTAGGAGAGACGCATTGTGGTTGACGCTGAAAAGAAGCAAAGATGGAAGAGTGGGAGAGGTTGTGGTTACGGTTTGACATTAACCTCATGGAATCAGCCCCGGACTCTCCTCTCTCCAAAACCACAGTCATAGCCACAGGTCGGAGGAATTAAAGACAGAGATTAGATTTCATGTTGTGAAGAGGTTTCGGTGGAGGAACAACAGCTACCAGACGCGGGGCGAAACAAGCCAAGTGTTGACCGGAGGGAGCAACTCGGGTTCAGTCTAATGGCACCACTAAAATGACTCCAGCTTCCCACGGTGGGTTCTCCGAGCTCCATTCCACCATAATTCACAAGAAATGAGCCAGTTAAAATATGTGTGAGAATGACATATAGGCTTCACTCTCATAGCTGGATCTCAACCATGTGAGACTATTTGGGAATCTATGATGCCATAGCCAACTTTTTAGGATTCTGACTTTTTTAAAGAAATATTTTCACATTTTGGGAAATATACTTTCTTATAGAAATATGGAAGAGGAGACTAACAACATTCTCATATCTGCATGGTTAATAAAAAGCTACAGCTAAGCTAAAGGAGCTGGTTAGCTTAGCATATAAAGCAGAAACTGTTAGCCTGGCTCTGTCAGGATATCATTTGGAAAGTCCATAAGAGCCACAAGATTATATTATTTTAACTCCTTTCAAGTTTGCATGCTCTCCGGGCCGAATGATGCAGAAGCAATGCCGATTGTCTGTGATTTCATACCACAGAAACAGAACTTTTTTGGTTTCATGCCCCACTGAACAACTTTTATAGGAATGAATATAATGTCCTGAGTGTCGAAATAAACTGGACCAAAACCTTAGTCTGCAAACACATTTATTTCTGTTGTAAAGTTGGGCATTTTAACATGGGTCAATAGGTATTTACTCGCTTCTCCAGCCTCAAGTGGCCATCATAGAAATGACAGTTTTGGGCATTTCGTTGGCTTCATTTTTCAGTAAGCCTGTTTCACAAAATATCAAGGTATTCCTTTAATGCTTCACATATACTACAAAAAGAAAATTCCACAGGTTTAGTTTTCACTAATTAAACACCCAAAACCTGCCCAGCAAGGTGAAGTGATATTCTTAGCAGTTACAAGGAGTAATTTTACGGGATGAGGTGATACAAGAGACGTGTAAGAAAGAGACCAAAAGAGTGTGTGTTAGTTGAGGGTCAGCTAATTGGCAAGTCTGCAAGTGTGTGTATATCCTGTGTGTCTACTACTACTACTACTGTACACTGTGCCACCGGTGGTTTTCTCAGATGTTATGCTTTATTAAACCCTTTACCTAAGCAAATAACCTGACTACCATGCACGTATTTGTCTCTGTGTGAACTCTTCGACCAGTCTGAAATGCAGGTTGTGTTTGATGCTCCTCGTGGATGCACTTACCTGTGATTTATTGAGATGGGAGCGAGTTCTCGTTAGCCAAAATAATCAGGATTTATGAGTCTCTCTGTGCTGTAAGTGACGGGCCAGAGGCTTCGCCCCACACAGACGCACACAGCCGGGCTAATTGAGTTTGGTTATTACTGTCTCGTTCCTCTATCAAGGGCTCGTTCAGGCAGTCATCTATCACAACACACACACTCAATAAAAAAAAACAGTTTGTGCACTTTATTCTTCACAAAGCCTTTGGACACTTCTTTTGAAAGGCATGTCTGGCCACCATTTTTTATTGGTCTTTCTCCATGGTTTCCATATACAAGCATGCACACACCCTGATGTCCACCCTGACGGATCTTTGGCAAGATTTGTGTCTTCATATCCCCACTGCCTGTCTTCGTCTTCTATCTTTAGATGTTGCACACACTGAATGTCTGAGTGTGTCTTTAGCAGAGATTGGGGGAGTGTGTACGTGTGTGTGGCATCCTATAAAACACCCCTCGAATGCAAATGGCTAAAGACCCCCCTTACCCACATCATTCTAGAGGGAAAAACCGAAAACAGAAAATAAGACGGACAGACGAATGGAACAGACATACATACCAAACATGGCGAAGTGATAGAGATGCATACAAATTTACAGCAAGTCGACGACGGGTAGTGAGAGATGGAGTGAGGGAGGAGGAGGGGGAGAAAAGCGTTTGGTAAGTGGGTCAGGCCTGTCTGCCATCCCAGGCACATACACACAGTGTGCAGCCCCCAGAGAGAGACCCAGACTGTACAACATGCTGCTGAGAGGAGAGACGACAGGAGGAGAGGGGAGAAGACAGAGAGGAGAGACGAGAGGAAAATGTGATGAAGTAGAAGGCTGCAGATGGATCGCAAGGAAAAGGGGAAGGAAAGCAACATGGACAGATGTGTTGGTTCTGATCTGAAAGGGTTAATCCAGTCAAATCACACATACAAAGGGTTATTCAGCCATGATTGATATTTGGGTTTATATGAGAATTCTGACACCAACCCAAAATTGTGTACGGTTTTCTTTGGAACTACTTTCTACCAGAAATAATACATTTAGTGTTTTCCATGGACTATTCAACAAATGAGACTCCATTCCCCTCCACTCAAGATTAAACGGTATGGCCAGATACGACAATATAATGAGGTAAATATGCTTGTGTTTTTTGGGGAAACTGACTATTTAAGTTATACTCTAAGTGGTTTCAGAGGAAAATCACAATAATGTTCCTGAAATTATAAAAGAGATGCAAAGTTGACATTTGCCTCATTGTAGTTTTTAATACATCATCTGCAGCATCTGTAACTGATTCTTCTGGTGAGACCCTCAATAGTGTGTTTACAGTAGGTGTTATCGAGTTCCTCGAGAGCAACATATCTTCAAGGACTTTTTTCTGTTTGCATTTACACTGCCTGTAGGACGCTGAAGTGATGTACGTCGGCTGTGAGAGGTACTTATTTTTTTGATGTGACGATTCAAAATTGTGTTGTATTTCCCCCATCGCATATAGAGGATAGGATCATGACGTGTGGCAGCAAGCAATGCAAAGTGTTGTGGGATTTTAGGACACAAAACTTTTATGGATTTTATGGTATGGAGACCCAATACCAGTGCACGATATGGTATAGACAGTTTCAAACATGACAACATAAACACTGTAAATGGGTCCGAGTGTATTTCCTGTTGGAATGTTTGTCAATGCAGTAGCTGACAGGAAGTAAACAGGGACCAAAGCTGTTGCCATAGCAACAGAATAGCAATAAAATTACCTATAGTTTATATCTTATCCAGCTTGAAAACACAGAGGAATAGAGAATGTTTGCTGCATTTTAAGCTGCCATATCCATTCATCGCCTGACCGATAAAACTTACATGTTAACCAATGCTGCCCCTCATCTGAGGGCATCACAGACTGTTTTAAGAAAGGACTCAAGACATTCCTCTTTAGCAGAACTTATGACTTTTACATTGCTCTTTACATTGCTCTACTTGCTTTTATGTGCTTATTTTTTATGACTTTTAAATATTATGCAATTTTTTAATGCTAATACTTTTATCTTGTAGCACTTTGAGATTTGTTTCAAATGTAAAATGCATTACAAATAAAATTTATTACTATTACTATTATTATTAATAAACCCAAACTACAAACCAGAGCTCAAAGTTTTTGGTAATGACCATCGCTGATTGCTGTTAGCTATATAGTATGCAATTTCATCAAATATGAACCCAACCCACAGCTGAACCCGCAGAACGTGCAGGCTGTGGTTAGACCTGCGCATCACTATTTGTTTGGATGTTCACTCATCCGCTCCTTTGCTTCCTTGTTCAACTTCTCTTGTAGGAAATGTTGCACTTGCTCTTTGATGGTCCATACTTTGTTTATTTATTTTTTGTCTCTGTTCAAGAAGCGTATCCTAAAGTATGGATGCTACTCCCTAGATTGCAATACGCCATGATGCTATTAGCTTTTCTCTATATATATATGCTCAGTAAAGGCTGGACTTCACTTTGTCCATTCGTCCATGTTTTAATTTTTTTCATCACAAGCTGTTGTTTGTATTTTATGTTGCCTGTTGTTTACTGGTTAACAGGTTTTTAAAAATGCCAGGAGCCAGTGCTGCATTGACTCTCACCGACACTCAGGCAGCTACTCTGAAGTTTGAGCTACAACAGTCCCTCAAAATGGAGTCTGAAGAACTATGATCATTCCCAGTTATTGCAGTGTAGATGAAATAAAAAATTATGTTCTTAGAGCTATGAAAAAGTTCCTCTAGTCTGAAAATGCCTGATGAATCTTGACACTTGGACTCAGATTCAAGTCACAAAAATGAGACTTGAGTTGGACCTGCAGACTTCCTCTTTCTCTTGACTCCTTAAGAGCTTGATTTTACTTGAAACTTGCATGTATTACATTATTAGACATGAAAGTTTGGCCACAACTTTCTAATAAAAACCCAACTGAAAGGCAAATGTTGACGCGGCCAGCCCTCAGAGACCCGAAATACTTTTTTTACTTTTTTTTTTTCTTTTAAACCATCATATTGAGCAGGTAAAGAAGTCAGTAAACAACAGCTAATAAATACCAGGTGTCATTTGTAGGCCTGTGACATCATCATTCACATCAGGCCTAATTAACGCAGCTGAGTGATCAGCTGGCACACCTGTGCCGTGTCCAAAATCACTGGTGCATTATCAATCATCATCATTTTGAATCATCACTGACAGCTGTACTGTCACCCGCCATAGATTTTGCATCTAGAAATTGTGACACATTGTGAGATTGTTAGGCATGGTCAATGCTTTTTTTCAGTTCCTCGTTGAATTTTGTAGGGTGCTATAGAACAGTGGTTCCCAATTTTTTCGTTTCCTTAAGGGACCCCTTTTCTGTCATTGAGGAAATGAATGACTAAGTGGCATATTTTATTGAAATTTCAGATTCTAGTCAATGTTTAGTAAAAACCATACAGAGCAACAAAAAAAACTGTACCATTACCCCAAATAGTAAACAGTCACTGCATGGAGTTGTGTAAAACAAATTAATTATATGCATTTTTTTGAATCTCTGTGAATGTTGCTAAAGAGATTAGTTTTTCTGATATTTGTAGTGACTTTGAATAAGATTCTCTGTAGAATATATTGATTATTGATGTATTTTAAAACAATTTAACAGTGTTGAACTGTTAAGCAGAAAGGAGAGCCTCTGTGAATATGGCTTGTGTTCACTTTGCCCTTATCCACTGAGATATTTGTATTTTATTTTAAGCCTTGATATTGGAAATGTGGGACTACATAAATGTGGGATTTTTGTGTGGCTGGCTGAAGTGAAAATAGGTCCTTGAGGCAAAGTTGGTGGTTTTATTAATTGAAACTCACAACAAAACATAGGAGAAGAACATAAGCCTTGAAAAAATGAACAAAGGTGAAAACCTACTGAAAGGATCAGAGCCTGATCACAAGCTGCCACTGACAACACCTCCCCCACAGACAATGCCCAGGTGGCTTTATATAGGCCTTCCTGGCCCCACCCTAATTGGACCAACCCACCATATGGATTTAACCACTGCATAGAGGCAGGATGAACCAGAAAAGGAATCAAGCTGAAATGTGATTCTAACAGGCAAAAATCTAACATGTGAGTGCCAAAAACATTTAAAGGTGAGCAAGAATTAATATAGTCCTCTATCTAGGATGAATTATATGCCTCCCCCCATACCCTCAACCAGTCATCAGGGTCTGATTACACAGCTAGAGGAAGAGACCATTAAGCCCTCCCCTTTCTCCTCAACCCATGCTGCTGGCAACCACAAAAACACTGGTGGAAAAAGGACAAAACCATCATTACAATCAATGTACAAGGTTAAAACATACTGCACAAGCAAGCACAAAAAGCCTTGTTAATGAGAAACCTGTTTCATTAGACACTGAAGGGATAAAAGTGGAGAAAATACAACTAAATGATGCCTCCACTCTGTGTCTAACTAGGCACAGGTGGCCTGATTGAGCCTAATGAGTTGCTGCTGGTGAAAATCTGGGCATGTGAAAAGGTATGGAGAGAACCTTTTCACACACCTTAAAATCAGGACGACCCTGCGGCTTTAAAATAAGATAAAAAAAAAGAAAAACACAAACACAAACAAGAAAATGACCTAAAAAAAGTGCAGAAAATGTATGTTTTTTGTAAGAATTTCAATATTAATTATAATGATTATTCATAAAAAACAATTCTGGGAATCGTTTGCGGGACATTACTTGCCAGTCTAGTCATTGTCTTTTTTCTCCATATTTTTGAAAGACATCAAATTTATTTGCTGAGGTTTCAAAGGGTTAAATGGCCTTTGAGAGGCTTTTGAATACAGCAAAAGAAAACTGATGTTGAACAAGGTTGTAAAGGTTTAAAATAAAACTGAAAACTTGTTACTGCAGCTTTGCCTAAGTCCTTTTTTGGTCCAACTATTCATACCTGTTGCATCATATTATTCTGGTATATTCCTGCAATGTTTGAATCCCAAGTTAGTTTGTTCTAGTTTTTATGTATGGTATTTGCATAGCTGCACAAGAGGTGCAGGGTGCCGCAGCACCAGCCCCCAGATGGCTGACTTTGTGTGTCATTTTACAGTTTTACCCATCTCTCCTGGTCTCTGTCACCAAGGGTATCTTTTTATTTAATCAGTATGAGCAGCGAGAGCTATTCTTTAATATCCTACAATATTACAAGACAGTATCTCATAGTATTCTGTGTGTGGTCATCTGTTGTGGCAGGATTCAAAAGTTCAAATGTAGTTTTCAGTTAAAAACAGCACTTTAGAAGTCAGGCATTGTCATGACTTATGATTACAGAAACACGTCATAAATATACTGTTAAACTGTTCATATCTATTGGCTGTCAAAATGCCATAGGGTGCCATTTTTCAACATTGTATAGACTGAAAAATTTTGCATTCAGATTTTATTTTAAGGGTGGAGGCTGACTCTGTATGTGCTACATCCAGAGACTATTTAGACACAAGATGGTGTACTTTAGAGATACTTCCTGTATCTGTTTCACGTGGGTTTTGCCACCAAAGGGAGGAGTCAGTGTTATCACAGATTATGACTTTTGGCCCCTTATCACTGAAATGAAACCCATCTTTCACAAGCCACATATCCGAACATTGACTGAATGAATGAATGAATTTTTATTTCAAACAAGTAAAAACAAAACACACAAATAAAAGCAAATAAGCCTTATAGCAAGTGTAATGAACAAAAACAAAAAGACAACAACAAAACAAAACAAACAAAAAAACAGCCTATTTATCAATCTCAATAACACATCAAGCCACTTAAACTTTAATATCACATGTTCAAAAAGGAGTAGGAAGAAGTATCTATTCCTACCCCTTCATATACATTCACATTCTACATGAATTACTTCACAAATTTAATATACAAACCACTACAATATGAACAACTATCCCAGTTTTAAATACAACCTTTCTTTTGTAATAGATTATCTAAAGCATCAGTACAACATTCCCATACTTACAGTATTTTTTTGTAAGATTACAATAACTCTTTTTTATTTGTCTCTCTTATTTGAGGGCTGAACATTTCTGAGTGACAGCTCTTACATGAGGAAGCGTAGTTGGGTTTGACCTGTGAAACAGGTCCTGCGTTAGACTCTGACCCACGATGCAGAATGTGCTCTGTCCTGCTGCTGCTGCTGTGCAGGCCGCACCAGTCATTTTTTATGGTACGCTGCCACCTGATGAAAGGACACGGTGAGGTTGTTTGCTGGACTGGAACCGCATCAAAGAAAAAGAGAGAAGAAAGGAGAACGAGCCAGGCTGTCACTGAAGTGAGAACTGCTCCATGGCTGCTTGGCTTGAACAGATGAAAGGGTTAATCTCATTTGACAACACACAACAATGAGTAATGACTCCAAAGCCTTTCGCTCCCGCCTTCACTCGCAACTTCTTTTTTTTTCCCGAGGCATGGCCTTATTTGCCGTACAGCCTCTGTTATACACTTTGCCTTGTTTGCCTTCATTGTATGGGCAACAGCCTGCTGCTTACCGTCTGTGTGCGCCTAGGTAAACACGTTTTGGGAATAGCAGCTAATCCATCACGGGCGTCATGCTGAAATGTTTTTCCCCTGGGGCCCTGCAGGGCTGCAGTATCAGGTGGAAGAGTTCCACTTCCTGTCTTTGTGGGCAGGTTCCTGGCCAAGGGGGACAATCTCCCAATTGGCCCCCGGTGGGTTGCGCATACAACCCTTGGGCGACACTACCTGTTCCACCACAACCCCGGACGGCGCCACTCCGGGCCATGTGGAAGGGTGTATGTATGTACATGTGTGTGTGTTTGAGTAACAAGGAAGCTGATTTCTGCAGCCCAGAATAGAACTTCAAGAGTTTCACTAACATTGTTTGCGGTCCTGCTAGAATGATTGCAGAAATGTACCAAAGATGTGGTGTCAAATTTTGATTTGAGGAGATTGTACCGCATGGCTGTGAACCACGAAGAAGAGTGCATGTCAGTATCTCTCTCTCAAGCGCACGCGCGGACACACACACACACACACACACACACACAGGATGAGTGTTCCTCTGTGAGCTGTACAGATTTTAAATTGAATCTCTCTTGTCCACGCTGTGGGTGACCTTCCCATTCTGAGCTGAGGAGGATTCCTGAAAGCCAATACAGCTGCCGTGATTTCTTTCTCACAGAGCCAGACACTGACAAGCATGGAGTGAGATCCAAAGAGACAGAAGGACTGAGATGCCTAACTTCGATTCCTTGCACAGTCCTTTGTTCTTGTCTTGACCTCGTGTGTGATTTTAAAGGTGGTGCAAGAAAGAGATAGATCAAAATCTTAATAGGTTATTAGTCGTACATGACATGGAAATGAGACATTTCAAGTCTAATCATGAAAAAGAATAAAATATTTTGTATTTGTGTGTACTTCTGATGCCCAATTGTCTTTTCAAAGTTTAAGAAAATAATTAAGGTGTCAGCCTGCTTCAAACAAAGTACTTGTCTGATTCTGACTTGAGGTGCTATGTCTGACAACTTCTTTAAATATCAGAGTGACAATCTGATGACATAGCCTACTTAATGCAATGACATCGATGTAATGAAAGGCTAAGACATAATTTATGCATTCAATGTCCACCAAGACCTGCGGTCATGCACGCAGTTCCATTCGTACTACAATTGAGGGTCCATGTCAGCCCCCAGCAGGGCTTGGAGGTGAGTTTACTGCCCTCCTACTGCCAGTTGGTTGAAACTGAAGATAGGAAGATACTGCCGAGTTCGGCTTGAATGTCTGTTGAATATCCAACTCAAGGGGCCATGTCATCATCATCATCATTTACTTTCACATCAAGGAAAATAAAATATTGGCACAGAATAAAATGCAATATAAAGCATTTTCTTTCTCTTTCCAGCTGAAAACACCAGGCACTCATGAAGAAAAGCCCAGCTTGGAACGTTAGAGAGCGTTTTGTAGGCACAGCCTTTTTCCAGCTAAGAAGCTTCGATTGCATCTGCTTGCCATGATATGGAATATCTGCTGAAAAAAACATGTTGGCACGAGGTAGAGTACCTGCTTTGGATGAGGGGAAAGCTGAAGCGTGCAGGGACAGAAGACAGATCTGCCAGTCTGTGTGGGTTCATGAGAGGAAACATAGGAACGTCTGTAAACTACTTTATATGAACACATTTCTTCTCCATTGTTGTTGTTGTTCAGGATGTGTACATGTCATATATGACAGTTTGTCTTGGCAGTAGGCTGTTAGTTCCTACTTCACTGTGACTGGACGTCTGAGGTAACAGTGACGAGCATGGTGCTTTTACCCAGAGTTGAACATTTTTCAACTCTGTGTGCTTAGAAAAAAAACAACAACAAAAAAGCAAAAAATCAAAACAACCCGCCCAACTTGCAGTGCTCAGCTCAAAATTCATGCCCAGCAACTTGTCGCACCTTTGTGCAGGGTTTGTAGCGCAGTGTAAATATGCGGTACTCCCATTTCAAATCATTAAAAATAGCTGGCCCCAGAAAAAAATAAAACTTTGGTGGACACAGGGTTAGGCGATTATGGCTGCATTGTTTTGGACTGAACTTGAGTTTTGAACAAGAGGTGCCTGGACAGACGTCTGCATTGGGTCTATTTGGCTAAAAAGTTATACCGATCAAATCTGATGGATAAGGGAAATGATAAAGAAAAGTGTCTCGGGAGATATTAAACTGCAATGCCAAGGAATGGTATGGAGAACGTGCAGTTGGCGTAGTCGCAAAAATTGGGCTTCACATGGACTTCTGCTTATTTGTACATGCAGACCCTGGTGGACGTGCATGATTAAGAAGTGGACCAAAGCAGACTTTGTTGGACACGTGGAAGCAAAAGTTTGGATTGGCCTTAAGTAGGAACTTCTCTCTGAAGTGTTCTATTTCATTCTTAACACAACTCCTTTTAAGGATGTACAACCAATCGCAATGCCATGAATGCCTTTAAGGAGAAACTGACCAAAAATGTGTTCAGTAATTTCATTTTGTACTGGACAATTAATGGTGTCGCCCTCAACATTATGACGACAGGCTTTTCACCCCACCTTAGTGTGTGGCCATTCGTAACAGCTGTAAACATTTTTCCTTAGACGTGGTCAGACGATTCTTTGTACAAACTACTCAGTTTCAAGCATGACTCCCCTGCCTTTTAACATTTGAAGTTCAATGCAGAGAGGCTCTAACACATGAGACTCTGTGGTACATTCACACCAACGTGGCCCTTGGAAAACACATCAGAGGAATTCCCACCTTGGCGAAGAACAGCCTCACCACAGATGGCTTTCTCAGCAACAGCGCATGAAGACAAAAGTTCACATCTACCACTGTGGGTGAAGTGAGGAGGATGACAACATCAACATCGAAACAAAGGCCCAGAAAACAAGATTAATGCGGTAAAACAAAGATTTTCAAAACAGTGCTCACAGTACCCAAAGACCAAAGGAGAGTATGTTGTAAAGGGCAGATTTTGATGTCTACAGTGCTGTTGACCATGTTTACTATGTTATGTTTTTTAAGAAGAAAGAAGTATCACATTACACAAAAGTATATTATACTGAAAAGGATAGCCACAAATAAAAGTTAAATAAATAGGTATAAATCCATTGAAGGTCATTTAAAAGGGAAAACTATGTGACAACTCTCAAAAACAGTAATTTATCAAAGCAGCAGGCTAATGGGAACTGAACTATTTCAGTCTTGACTAAGCAAAGAAGAGACAGCACCTTAATGAGTGCCAGTCACTACAAGACAGCAGCGCCTTTGTTCTGAAACAATTTCCAAGTTACATGCTTGATAGTTTCAGCTGTGTCTAACTCTCCTTGAATTCGGAGGAATTGGAGTAATTACCATTCAGCCTCACGGACAAAATACCTCAGTTTATTTATATTTTCTGCTGTTGACTTGATCTCTTTTTGTTTTTTGTCATATGTTTCATACATTTTGTAATAATCTGGGGCATGGTTTAGCCATCTTTCAAGCTCATTTAACATTCAGTCAGCAAAATATGTGTAGTGTGCATATGACCAGGCCTGGTCATACATCAGAAAGTGGCACAGCGACATTAATCTGCACAATTTCAAATCTCCAGTCTTCATGCCATTATAGAATTTTGTTGATGTGGTGACTACTGGCAAGCTAACTGCTAACATGCTCACAAGCAGGAACTAGCATTAGTTGGAACAATAGTTCCTGTAGCTTCTTGTTTGTTTGTACTGTATGTTTACTTGTTATTTTGTCACATGATTGCACATTGTGTTCTTTAATAAAGAGTTTTCTTGAAAAGGTAAGTCCTCCGTGCTGCTGAGCTTGTCACCTGCTTGCTATCAGTTTGCAAACTTCTTAGTTTGGTTGCTAATGGACATTAAATTGGGCTACAGATGCCTTTGCACTACCTTCACTGACATACATGGACATTGTAAACTATGTTGTTTTTGGACTGAGTGCACACACTTTGTGTAAGGTATTTATCCCAAGAAGCTAATGAACAGTTTTGATGGGGCTTACTACAAGATCTGCTTATTCACAAACTGGCAAACCACGGGAGCACAGTTATACTCGCAAACGTAAGTATGCACTCATCTCTTTGGGCCAAGTAATCTATCAAACCAAACAAAATGCAAAAGGTAAGCAGGATACGAATGTAGCAGACACAGGCAACACAGCATGTTCCACACAAGATAGTGACACTATCCCTATGAGCAACATGGCGTGACGTACCTTAGCATTCCCTTTAAGCTATAATTGTTTCCTCCATTGTGGCTTCGCTATTGCCACAAAAAGGTCAGCACTGTCACAATGGCTTGCTATTCGTCAGTGGTGCAAATCTTCATGTCAGAATTTACCGAAGTTGAACTTGACACAAATCATGCAGATTTACTTTGCCTCTGCAAGCAAATTCACCACTTGCAGTGGTTTTATTAAAATTAACTTATTTGATCTCAGTTTTGCTGAGACATATACAAACATTCTTTTTAATAGTTAGAGCCCTTATTAATTCTGGTTTTATTTTGGCAAGAGAGAAGTGTCAGGATAGTTTATGGATGAAGACAAGATGGCAAAAAGAGTGAAGGAATCAGATGGAGGGAAAGTTTAAGTGAGAAATAAAACAATGGAAAAATGGCACAGCTCTGCATGGCTTGTTTCACCCCCCTCAAATAAATTCTGATGCTCTTTTCTAATGTCGATGCCAATGAGAAGCGCCATGGGTATAAGATCAATAAGTCTCAATTCTGCCAGTGAGCTTGGCTTTACAGCAGAAATCTATAGCACTGTTTTGAATTATTATTATAAATCCATTGCTCTTGTTTTTCCCTGTCCCTGCTAAAAGGGGTGGGGAGGTTGTCCAAACAATGAGAGTAAATCAATGGCTACGGCAAACAAAGCACGCCCTGCGGAGCCCCCAGCATAGGTCAAGCTAAAAAAAAAAGCAGTATTATGATTACTATGATTCAATAGTTCCTCCTCTGTTTTCTCCTCAGAGAGGTTTACACTTCACCCTGAGTGGAGGAAGAGATGGAGGGATGTTTCCATCTATCTTTCAAGAGCTAATGAAGTCATCATCCCCCGATAGATGTGTCCTGACCCTGTCACGTCCTGATGGTGAGTCATCCGCCCTGTCGCTGTAGTCACAAACCTCACACACACATACGCAAACCTCCACTCAACACCATCCATGCTTTGACATCCCCTCATCTTCTGCCTCCTACAGTTTACAGCCACATCATAACAAATCACTGTTATTAGACATAACACCATTAACATAGACATACACGCTGCCCTAATATTGGGGGTGAATTAAGAGTATAGGGAGGTGATGTTGAATCTACATGCCCAAACACACACAGGACTTAACATTGCACACATGTAGCTTTAATAATGTAAACATGTAAAGAGTTGGACTTTATGTAAACGTATGTGGCGTAGGGAATTAAGCTCAAGTGGGCGCAAAGTGTTTATGGGTGTCAGTATACCTATGGCCACCTTAAATGGAAACTGTAGCCTATGTGATGGTACTCAAGACTGTGAATGTCCAATAGACATTTTTCACACTTCTGCAATTTTTGATTGTAAATGATGTCTACATGTAGCAGAGGTTCCAGCTTGTAGATCTTTAGACCTGCTATTAGTCATTATTATCACAAAAGTTAACATAATTAAGGAACCAGGTCCAGCATAGGACAAGTTACTAAGTGTCTAACTAGGCACAGCTGACCTGACCAAGCCAAATGACAGTGGTTGCAGTTGGAAATCTGGGAATGTGAAAGGTATGGAGAGAACCTTCTCACAGTCTGATTTTATCTTAAGGAAGTTGACAGAAACCCTTCAACGCAAGATGAGACCAGTCTCTCTGTTGAAAAAATAAATATCACTATAAAGTAGTAGTAATACAGGGATTAGTAACTGTGATAAATGAATGTCAAATACACAAGTTTCTGGGAGAATACGGGATTGATTGTCACATGGGTTGGTTGTTATGTTCATTGAATGTTAAAAAATACTGAATTTTTCCAAACTGGGGTAAGAGATCTCCTACGGGGTCATTTCAGGAGTAACCTGGGACAAAATGACAGTTTCCCCAAAGTGTAGCTTTTCAATCTCGATCGCCCTGTGGTGTCTGCCTGCAGTATAGGTGATAAAGCCCGCCCCTCCATGTTAGTAAATGGACATAGGCCAAACTAAAAACTCAAAGTACACGCCAAATACATTTTTTCCAAAGTTGGTTTCTGTCACTGAGAAAAGTCTCATCACCCTGATGTTTGTTCAAGTGTTTGTTTTTATGATGATTTTTTGTTTTAATGAGTTATTAAATTATACAAAAGGGTAGTTTTCTGCCATGATTGACAGCTGTGACAGCAGATCTGTGCGCTCATATTCAATGGAGATGCTCGCGATTGGTCTTTATATACGGCCTATGGGAGTAACACACTTTAAGTGTATGTCATGTCAAAATGATAATATCTTCTAGGATTTTATATAATGGGTTTATGATAAAACAATTATTAAGTTTAAGAAAACTTTGCAGTTGTTACTTCAGTTGCTAGCAAAAAGTCCCATTCGGGGATGCTTGTCACATTCTTTTTAAGGTTTGGTTGTCACATGTATTGTTCCATAAGGATAGAATAATTCACTTACAGTAATGGTTTTTCATGTTGATGTGTTCTTGATGCAGGGGATGTGTTTAATAACCCAGCCCACATTTGTATCCCATGTGGGGAGCAAATGGTCTGAAAAATGGGCCCTATATGGGATTGTACACAGGAACCGTAATGACCCCATGCCAATTACCCACGTAGGTGAGTTTCCGAAGTGGGCCCCAAATAAAATGCCCATGTCGGGCCCGTAGCCACTTGGTACCCAGGTAGCCCAGGCATAACCCATGTGGGACCCTCTCATTGAAAGCCACCCATGTGGGCAATTGGTGTTGGGCGAATATGGAACGAGTAGACAAAGGGCCCATTTTTCAGCCCATTTATTACCTATATGACCCCACATACAAATATTGGATGTGTAGTTGTTGCATGTTAATGAAAAAAATCAATGAAATTAAACTCATTTAATTTAGTTTAAGATTGTTTCCATTTTTTCCCTTTAAAAAAAAACCAACCCCATAGTGTGTGACCACCAGCACCATGATGGGGATGGTTTTGGGTGTATTTGACAGTCCATATCTTTTGAACAGAATAAGCTTAAGCAGAGTAAGGTCACTCCATTCCTTCCTGGCACTGTAAGCTTCCATTACACATTGAAAGGGAATCCATTAAAGATACAATTTTTGAGGGATTTAAGGTAAAGTAAAAAGTGCGACAACCAAAGCTGTTCTCCTCTATGCGTCAGTCAGTAAGGCGATACTGCCCAACACCGAGCAGATCCAGCAGTGTACAAAGACACACAGACAGGGATTCTGGGAAAGCTTAAGAGGCAGAGGACAGCTGAAGTCTCTGTTTGACAGATGCCCTGGCTCTCTGAGGAACAGAATTAAATAGCTGACATAGTTTGGATGGAGGACTTTCATGCCCTTCTTTCTCACTCACACTCTCTCTCTCTCGCTCTCACACACACACACACACACACACACACACACACACACACAGTTCACAGAGCTAGCTGTCTGACAGAACATAAACACGTATTACCCGTATCATCTCTCATCGACACTTAATGCTGCAGTGCCGGGTGTTAACACGCCACAAGCCGTGCTAATGCACTGTGGCAAGCACAGTTTTAAGTAGCACCACTAATGTACATTCATAGAGACACACAGACATATGAGTTACACACAAAATGTGTAAAAACTACAGCGGGAGGCCCCAAAGTACACAGAAAAACATGGACATGGACTTACAGTTTCTTGTGTGCTTTACTTATGGAGGAATTGATATTACATAATGTACCATATATCAGCGTAGCTAAGCTGCTTCCTGCATATGGATACAGTGCGTGTCTCTGCTCTCTAATCCTATTTCCCCATGTCCATAGTGCCTGTTTAATTGTGCAGTAATGCAGGTTGGAAGGAGGGGTTTCACAAGTTTATTTCCACAGAGGTTACACACACACACACACACATACACCTTCAACATCTGATTAATCTATGGCTCAGATGGCTAAGTACCCCGGTAACCACATGACAGAGTATCATGGGTTTATGGACGTGTATCCTTTCAACTGGGATCAAAAGGCTTATTATGTGTGTGTGAGCGGCAGCAGTGGTAACTTGTCAAGTCATGAAGAAATCTATAATTTAAAGACCTATAGCTGCCACTTCAATTTACTTTTGCAATAAAAATCAAGACTGACTTTTTTTCTCTTTCTGTCCTCTCAAACCTGAAAGGGCGATCATGGTTATCAGCTGATACACTCCATTTCTCCTATTCACTTTCTCACCAGCTTTCTTGTCTTTGTTGACCTTGCTGAATTCCTACTCCTCTGATCCAGTCTCTTCTCTAATCTCGTGGCTTCTCTCCATCGATCGCCCCGTCTTTCAGTTTCTTTCTCACATTGTCCCGCTACTTCTATAACTGTACAGTTTTTCCTTGCAGGATGCACAGTTGCATTTCTTGTCGTTTCTCATTCCCTGGTCTTATTGCTGTTTGTCCAACACCCTGCTCGCTGTCCCTTCCTCCAGTCCTCCTGATCACGAGGTGGTGTGAGTGTTAATTGGACAATTTCACGATGGGATACAGGTGACCGTGGTGCTTTGATCCCAATCTGCCTTCATGACCCTTTGCTGATGGAGGCAGGGTAACACTGATTATTTCCCTCCCAGGATCCATGGATGTTTTGAAATGTTCTCTGTCTCATAATTGATTTTCATCCTTTATCCAAGTTGTTTTTGCTTACACTATAAAAATGTTCATCTTTGAAATAGACTATGGCTGTCTTCAGAACCACCATGTACAAACTTTACCAAAATGTAGCATGCAGTATGTCATATGTGAACACAAACCAGAATCTGCAATATGCCAAAAATACCTGGATGTAGTAGCAATTCAGAAATTTTTTCCAATATGCGTCAGACGAGTCCACCTTTCCTGGCCACATCTGGTCAATGTTTAAATGGCGACAGCAATACGTATTTGTCAGTAGTGGACAAGATTTGATATGAATGTACGCACCACTTATAACATTTTTTTTCTTTTTTATCTTATATAGGGGGAGCAAAGCCACATTTTTAAATAGCAAAATTGGGTGCTGTACAGTAGCAGTGATTTGTTATTAGAAGCACTATTGTTTACTTGCCCTTACAAAAACTGGAAATCGAGTTTCAGCGTTTAGGCTATAAAAGGAGGCCAATGGTTTCTGTTTGTCTGTCTTCCTGAAGTTGGTATCCACCCTGCATCATGGCCTTTTGGTTTTGAACTGAAACACCTCCACAGCATGCATGACACATCCAATGCGCTGCTGTCATTGCCCATCTACCCATCCATTTCATGTTTTGTGTCAACCTTACTTTAATAAATTGTTTTACTTTTGCATAGACTCCCTTTTTGTCACATTTGCTGGGCCAGCTTGCAGTTGACACTTCGTGATGCAATGCTGCTTACCGTTTTGGTGTGATGAAATCGGATACATGAACGGCTCTTTTGCTGTTGAATTTCTGACCACACGCGGTATTTGCTGGCTCCAGTGGATGATGCGAGTGTAAATCCGAACAAAGCCTCCACACCTGTACTTTTAAAGCACACTTGTGGTTAACACCAGTAACCACAATTATTTGGTCATGGTTGTTACACCTAAGCTTTAAAACCTCTTTTTATGTTTTAAATCTGACACTAATACTGGAAGTATCCCCACTCAGCAGGTTTTCATAATACCAGGAAAAATTCAGGAATATTACCCGCTGACTCGATTTTATGTCAATAAAAATCCAATATTGCATCATATTATATCAGTGTGAGTCCGTAGGTTTTGAAACATAACTTGACAGTACTCACACTGACTGATTTGTCAACCTCCCCTGGCCCCTGCTGATCTCAAGAGAATTGCCTATAGAAAGTTGGAGGTAGTAATTATAAGTTTGCCCTCCTCTCCATAGAAAGTTGCAGGTCTAGTTGGTCCAGTCATCTCTGATGGAGAGATAAAAGAGGACGAGGAGGAGGAGAAAGGCTTGATCTCAGCATACACGAGAAATAGATGACTAACCAAATAGGAGGGCCCAGCCAGCCGTGACCACAATCAATGGGCTTTCTCTAAGTGTCTTCGATTTAGACTCACACTCCTCTCTCCACCGCAGTCTCTTTCTCCAGCTCTCTCTTCATATATGTTTATATACCTTCATGGCTCTTCTCTCAATCATTCTCTTCAATTTCTCTCTCATCCTTTTCTTGCTGTATTTGTCTAAATTCTGTTCTCTTCTTTTCTCTTTTCCTTTTCTCATCATTTTCTGCCTCTTAGCCATATAACACACATTTACTTTCCGTTTCTTTGTCCTGTTTTCCTCCATCCTCCCTCTTAACGTCTCCTTCCATTTCCTTTTCCCTTCTCTCTATATTTTTGCTTACCCTCTCGTTCTCCCCCTTCATTTATCTCTCTTCCGCCCTCTCCTCTTTCGCCTTCCTCAACCCTCCCCGTCTCTCTGCAGACCCCCCTCGCTCCCATCCTGAGCTGGTATTGATTGAGTCCTCACAGCTTCATTAGGATTCTCCCGTTCACCTTGTTGGATGCAGCCCCGGGGCAGTGATCCAGCGGGGCTCTTGAGAGAAGCGCACTCACGTTACATGTCAACGCTTCCCATATTTCACTTTTAGCGGACTTACTTTTGCTTATCTGCTCATTCCAGGCTGCTGAAAGTGCGCTTCAAGGATGTTACCGCCACACGCCCCGTCCTGGGGTTTACTGTCATGAAGATGCGTCACAGGCAAACTGGAGGTGAAGACTTAATTTGGCAGTGTGTGTGTGTGTGTGTGTTGGGGTACTTTGCATTCATTGTGAAGTCAAGTTCAGAGAGGTTTTCTTTTTTGTCTTTTCACTCATCTTGTTCATCAGAACTTGACCCTTTGACCTAGGTCTTTGATCCAAAACTGTATTTATTTATTTATTTTTTAAAGGTTATCAGCTCATCAGTGCAGCATACCTGCCATGTCCTTTTTTAAAAAGTATTGTAGAAAGCATTTAGACTGTTTTCACATCTGTAGTTCTGTTCATTTGGTCTGGACCAAGGGGAAGAAATGATATTTCATTTTAGTTCTGGTTCGGTTTGTGTTCACACAGACTTTTTACTGATGAACTTAATAAACCAAGAGGAGTAAACGTGAGAATCTACTGACTGACAGTAGACTCAACTCACTGATTGGAAAGTTTCAGTGTTTGTCATCCTGCTTCATCAGCGCAACGTCAGGACCCACGTGGGGAAATCAGATTAGGTGACTGACAGAAGTTAATGCAGCACTTAAATCATTTTTCTTATTCTATTCTTATTATATTAGTGTTTATATTTATATTCTTTGGAGTTGCAAAGAGCTCATAAAGAAATGATGAAATTAATTGTATAGGCAGCTAATATTAGACTGGAAATCGCTGTCAGTTTTCCTAATTGCAGAAGAAGAATTACAAAACTTTATAAACTCTGCATATATGTAAACAAAATTTCACTCAGTAGAGACATCATACTGTATCAGTAACTAATCATAACAACGTAAAAGCGCACCCACGCAGTGGTACTGGCCTTTATCAGCATCAGTTAAAAGATCACGGACAGATTTCATGATCAGCAGATGGATTTATTATTGGTTTATCTGTTGAAATTTTGCTAAAATCACATGTCCTCTATCATAAATTCCTGTGGTTGGTTTGTTTTCTTTCACACAACAATCAAACCTCACCAGGGTTCACTTGGAAGCTTGAAAACCCCTGTTTTCAAGCAGAGCAGAGTTCATGTTTATGCCACACCAGAGTTTGAATGAGCTTTCACACCACCCCAAACATGCCGCACTATCTGAGGAAACAAACCGGGATTCGTTTGAAGTCGACCAAGCTCTGATGTAAAAACAACCTTATGATTTAATTGTCCAAGTAGGAGTCAGAGGAGTGTTATAAAAGATGGCCATTCACATCCCACCTCAGAGACCATCTCTGAATAGAGCCCAACCAACGAGCCAAATCGGATCAGATTGGAAAAACTCTCAGTCTAATTTGGTCAGGAAGGTGAATTCATCTGCCAAAGGTCTCTGATCTGTCCATCAAAGTTTCAAGTGGGTCCAAACTGACCGATACTGAGTGTACTCAGAGAGAAAATGTATTAAAATTTGAAAAAAATGAACGCTATTTCAGTTGTTTTTTTCTTTTAAATGATTATCTTGTCTATCACGTTGGCTACAATTTTATTTTTGGCGCAGGAGGTGAGAAGTTACTTAATTATTCCTTAAAATAAGTCTTAAGAACAGACAAATACTTTTAAAAATCAGTTTATATGACTTCAATTTTTAATTCATCATAACGTCATGTTAGTGCTAATTCTTTATTGGAGTACATTCTCTCTGATACGATTTGATCCAGCAGTCTGGTTCAGGTCAGGCTCTGTTTTTTGGTTCAGGTCTTCTTTGAAAAATGTGTTTTTGCAGGTTTGGTTTAAGTAGTGTAGGTTTTCCATGAGTCTTCTTCACCTTTGGTCCAAAAATTTTGGAGTCCACTATCTTGTCCACCTGTTGAGGATCAGGGTCCTTCAGCAAGACACACCAACTTCTAGTAAGTCAGAGTTGCTCCTGATTTGTTTGTATATGGAGAAGAAAATGGAAATTGCTCTTGACAAAGGAGTCAATGAATGTAACATAAAATGTGATTCTGTTTTTGGTACATTTTCAATTTCTAAAGATGATTCTGAATGTTTAAATGGAGCAGAGCTGGGACCAAGTCATTGTTTTGCAAGTCCCAAGAAGTCTTTGCACTGAAGTCCCAAGTCAACCAAATTTGAATGCCATTTTAACAACAAATATGCTTTTTAAATAAAATGTGTAATGTGTTTTTTGCTAACCACTGCATAGTTTTTGTACACAATCAGAATTTTCATTGATATCATTTTTTCCAAATGTTGCTCAGTGATGTCACATTAGTCCTTCATGGTTTTTTCCTGCAACTAGAATCAAGAATAAAGTTGATCATCTGGGGCATTAGGTGTCAGCTTGTTAGGAATGAATAGAGCTGGAGTTTGTTGATTCAGAAATAAATGGAAATTAATTGATTTGTGGCAAACTGAACTCACAAGGCATTAGTGTTAAAGTCCAAGCTGAGTTGGAGTATTTTTTTGATTTTGTCGAGTCTAAAGTCACCAAATATGTGACTTGGGTCTGACTGGACTCATACCTCTGAAGCACACTATACACTGTACAACATTACTATACCACACAGTGCAGTACAATGAAGGGAAATAAATTTAAAATGTCCAACAACAGAGTATGACATAGAACAGATACCATATTTCATGTAAAAGAACCATTATGCTCAATATAGCAGTAGATTATTTATCTTCATAGCATGTCCTCTGTAGCTCCCATGATGTCTAATGGAAATAATTTTCAATATGATGTCTACATACTTACTGAGCACTTAACAGCAAGAGGATAACAACACTGACCCTGCCTTAACACTAAATCCAAATATAAGTCTCTGTTAGCGCAGTTGCTGGCGAATCCCCTCCGTGTGTGTCGGCCTTGAGCTTTTACACTCTTTCAGCTAATGTTTCAGGCAGATGATTAGTCACAACTTTGCCTAAATATGTCAGTTTGTGGCAGAGTGACACAAAGCAGAGGCAGGGAAGAAAGTGTTAGTCGTGTGGGAGTCAAAGGGAGAAAGTAGAGACCCACATGACCAGAATTTGCCCACTGATAACACGCTGATAACCCGCACATACTAACACACACAAACCTCCAGTGCTATCACAGCTATATATGTAAACACAGTTGCATTAAGACCTACAGATTTTCTTGTCTAGCGACGAGGAGCTGACATTTTCCCACATAAAAATATCATTGCTCTGTTTTCCACTTTCTGCGAAATAACTCAATTTCAGCCACGGACTGAAGACATTACACAGACGCTGTGTTTGAGATGTGTGTCTGATATGTGCAACTGTATGTTTTCACTGGGCAGCTGCCGTCTTCCTTTATGTGCTGTGTAAACCACAGGATGATATATTGTGGTGGTGATATATTTGTATGTAAAAATAGTGTTGGGAATTTGGTTTGAGCTCTTGCACAATGCTGCACAGAGAGAGAAAAAGAGAATGGCATTGACAAAGTGCTGCACTGTACATGCATATGTCAGCTATTAAGGTTAATAGACCAGTCAGTAGTGTTCCCTGCTGATATCATAATGCTTTAAAGGTACTTAACATTTATTTTTAAATGCTTTTAACCATTTATATATCCAGAACACATTGCTTTTATTACTTCATTCATTTTCTTGTTTACTTTACAGGGATTATGTACATTAATAAATGTTACTGTAAAAGTGCATGAGTTAGCCAAAATTTTGATTGGATTGCATTGATTAAACAGTTAGATCATTGGGCTATATCCTGCATCTTTAGTTCATTAGTCTGTTTATCCAAAAAAAAGAAAAAAGAAAAAAGTTGCATCTTATCATGATCTAAAAGCGGATGTGTTTTCATCCAAACAAGAAAAAGTGGAAAAACAGATTCTTTGTGCTATTTTTGGAGGGAATAAAAATGCTCAAATGCAAAAGATCCTATCATCTTTTCAGTCTAAACACACTGGTATCTGCCTTCAAAATCCATATCGCTCAAACCCTTGTATGTCTACATGTTCCCAGACATGTGTATGTGTGCATATGAAGCGCTGTTCAGTGTTAAGTGCCTTTCTATGCCGCTTGCCGCCCTCCTCTGCTCCCCTCCTCTCCCCTCCTCTCCTCCACTCCTCTCCTCTCCTCTCCTTGTGGCTGTAGGGAGTATAGAGGAGATGGGAGGGCTGGTTCAGTTCTCCAGCAGACACCCTGTTTATTTAGCCTGACATTCTTCCACTGCTCCCCGAACGGGAGAGCTGGCTACTCTGCCTAGTCTCATCCTGACTCACGTCCGCCCCGTCAGCACCAATGACATGTGAAATATGTGTGCAGGGAGCGGGTGCTTACTCGCTGTATATAGGTTGCACATATATAGGAATACTCTCTGTCTGATCACCATCATCAGATCTTTGTTACTGCTCATTATGGTCTTTACAAGCATGTCGATACGTGATGAGCGGCTGCAGGAAGCCATTACACTTGACGACAGATTGTATTTGCAAGTCGCCCTCCTCCAAGATGAGCTTCAACGGCGAGTGAAGCACCAAAGTGGCGGTCTGGCCAGTCTGTCCTGTCTCACCACACTCTGAGTTTATTTACCCTTCACTTCTCATTAAACCACTGACTTTCGTCTGTGCACAGTGGCCATTTTGGATCGTTGAGTAGCCACAGTCCACAGGGGCCCTCTAATGAGTCATCGGAGTTTCTGTCCATACTGCTCACGTCTTTATTTGCCTCTGTTTAGGATTTCCTCTAATTGATATTGAGTGCTGACCCGCAGCTCGGTTAGCATGTGTTGAACTGCTTGTCACTCAAAATTAGCCGCCTTTATGAGGCAGCTTAATGTGTGCACTGAAACACGTCCTTGTGGTGCGGTTAGCGACACGATTTACGATTCATTTTCTTTACCTAGACGCTTGGCTGCGGCGGTAAATTCTCCTACCCTTTTGGGTCAATTTTCCATCTCTTTTATCCCGTCTGGAAAGCTCAATAACATATTTCAGTCCCACGTTGGGTCCAGAGCCAGAGTATTGGCTTTCTCATTAGACTCCGTTCCTAAAAATCCCTCTCTTCATGCTTATTTATTACTGTGTGAAAATGTGCAGTGCAAGCGGGCATGTGATTCGAATCTGTCATATGCTGTAGGTATGTGAGCGTCGGTGCTGCAGTGTTTCTTTCTCTCCATGACTAGTTGCTTCTGGCCTGTCTCACTCGTTACCCTGTCATAACAAGCACTCCGCCGCTGTATTTCACCTTACGTGCACACACGGCCAACACGCGCACACACACACACACACACACACACACACACACACACACACACACACATGCACCGAGGTCCAGCTTACACATTCTGACTTTTCTTCACCTCATTAAGCTGTAGAGGAGAGGAAGAGAAAGAAATAAGCAGCAAGCGAGCCATAGAAGCAGACAAAGTGAGACGGTGCAGGACTTTGAAAGCCTGTGCTTTATGTTTTTACGCCTTTCTAGGTCATGTTAGTGATGCAACCTCGTTAAGTTGTCTTGAGCTTTGAAAAACACTAAGTCCAAAGTGCCTGGTCGGATGCATCGGCGGATTTGACACAAGAGTGAGAGAGAGAGAGAGAGAAGGAAAAGAGACAAAGTGTGTGTATGAGTTCACTATGACTCCCACGCGTGCATGGACGAATGCACAGACACACACATACTGTAGCATCTTTTCCACTTCCCTGTTCTCACACAACCTTGAGACACACACACACACACACACGCACACACACAAACACAACCTGTCTCTGCAAAAAAGTAATGGAGTATACACAGTGGTGAAATGTACTGAGTACATTTACTCAAGTTTGTACTTAAACCCCTGAAAACTGGATCAACATCAGTTTTCTTGTGCTGTGTTCAGATGCTTTTCACAAGTTGTTTAACCCTTTCAAACATTAGCAAATTCATTAGATTTCTGTCAAAAAAAGAAGGGAGAAAAGGTAATGAATAAAAGGGGAAAAATAGGAAAAAATGTCCATAAAACTGTATTCATAATTATTAGAATTGCACATTTAAAAATATGTTACAGCAACAGTTTCAGCAATTTTAGGGTCATTTTCTTTTCATCCTTTCTTTGAACTAATTGGCCATGTTTTGTGTGTGTGTGTGTGTTTGTGTGTGTGAAAAATCCAAAGGTCCGCTTTGATTTTATAGTTACTGCCTTACAGCCTAGTAATTCAGTCTGCCTCTGTCTCTCTACAGCAACCGTCCCACTCCGTCATGCATGGTCCGGGACACACGAGGAGCTGCTGGGTGAGAAGCTTTGGCAGCTGTCCTTCTCAGGCCACGGACGCTCGCAACGGGAATTGACTGCGGGGAACGCGATAGCGACCTTGTCTTATTACGCTAATGCAGCCTCGGCAAACACAGGATGGATAGCCTGTTTGTGGTGGCTGCCGTTCAGACTGGAGAGCACTGCTAAACGCATATCCTGTAATGCTTTTTATGTTTTTTACCGCTTTTGTGGCTCAGAGTTATAGTGTGGTTATTGAGCGCGGCCCCAGACATGGAGGCGAATAGATTTCACTTGTGTAACACTGCAACACAGTCCGGCCCCAAGGTCGGCCACATGGTTCTTTCCCATTAGGTATGTTTTACTGATTGGGGGAGAGTTAAATACTACCAAGCATTCCCCAAGTAAGGTAGACGTGTAAAATTTTAAAGGTTAAGTTCCTCTTGAGGTCGGGCATTGCTATGTAAGCTACCCAAGAGTCTCCTGCTGCTAAAATAACAACAATCAATGAAATCAGTCTGGCAAATCATAACTGCTCATGACAATAATCAAGGACAGAAAGGTACATACTTGTGGTTTGAAAAACTGCAGTAGATATACAGTCAGTTAAAGATTCTGGTGCTTCAAATATAAGAGAGTACATGCTGTGAGGCTGTACTTGTGGTGCTTTAAGCTAAATGTTAATGCCAGCATGTCGAAGAGAAACTTTTCCCATGTTTTTGAGTCTAAGTGACGACAACAATTTTGGAAATCGGTTCAGTATTAAGGGAGCTTGCTGTAGAGGCAAAACAAGCTAAAATGTCAATTTATGATCATTAAAAGTGCTTGATTTTAGTAATGACGGACTCAAATTCCATTAACAGTGACTGACAACATTATGGAAAGGACCCAACAGAGAAATAAAATGTTTTTCCATAATTTTCACAGATCTTGTCTATTTGTCATTGTAACCAAGTCTCACTCAAACAGAAATCTCATTCTGAGAGGTTACTTTTTGCACGAAAAAGAATGGTGGCGATAATAGTAAGAGTTAAAGAGAGAAGCACTGGCAAGTTCAAGTTCAAGATCAGATTAGCAAAAGGGAAAAAAAGAAATGTTTAATTACTCTGAAAGGTCTTTCCCTAATATTGTCAGACACCTTTAATAACAAAAAGTCAGTGGCAAAAACAAGAACTTTCAATGGACGTACATTGACTGTGCAAAGTTTCCCATAGGAATTACATTGCAGCCTGTTTTGTCGCTGTGGTGGCTACTGTGTCTCTCAGTACTGGAACCAGACATATTGAAAATATGATGATAGAACTAAAGGGGATCTTCCTGAGGGGAACATGAATATGTGTATCAAATTTCATTATAATACAGACAACAGTTGCAGCAGTTCATCATGTTGGTGCTAGTGCAAAAGTTAGAGGATGAGCAAAGTCAGTGGGAGATATCCTCTGGGAACCACAAATGTCTGTGCAAAATCTTTGTGTCAATCCATCAAAAAGATGTTGAGATATTTCTTTGGATAAGTGAAAAACTTTGACTTGCTGGTGACACTGGATGAACAGCCACATGATCACTAAAGACACTACGATTCATCCTCTGGGGACCATGAATGCCTGTACAACATTTCATTGTAATCCATCAAATAGCTAGTCCACCCTGGTACACGGTGGTGGACAGACTGACTGACACTGCCATCCCTGGAGCCATACTACCAGCATGAAAATCTTGGCGCACAAAGTTGAGGAAATTCTCTCTGTTCTGAGATACAAATACTCTTATGTTCAAAAGTTATCATGCTCAAAAACTTCCAAAAAATGAAAACAAACATTGAATTCAAACATGATTAAATGAGAAATCTCACTGAGGCAGCTGTGTCATTTTCTGTTGTCAGAAACTCTGTATTTGTAACTCTGGTGTTCTCGCCGTCTGACAGGAGCCTGGGTCAGCGTGGGTTGAGGCTGTAGCCCCGGGGCCCGGATGCCAATGCGAATACGTTACCTGCTTCGCCCCTGGGCCGCGCTGGCTTGACAGGCCCCGGTGTGAAAACAACATATTCCCCCCATCCAGCCCACAGCTAGATAGATCTATCAACCTCAACCAGAGTTTGGTGTTGGCAGCGGCAGTGAGAGACGTTTCATACTTCATCACTGTCAGTCAGAGCGCCTTTGATGGATGAAGAGCCGAATTGCTGTGATCAAATGAACTGTTAGATCATTAGGAGTGAGTCATATGCGAACAAGTTGATAAGTTGCCAGTGGTGGGCAGACGTAAAAATTAAAAAGCATGACACTGCACTGTAAACTCTTACAAAGCAAATGTAAGCATTAGTTTTGATTTCTGTTTATTTCATATGTTTCTTGCAAATCTAATTGTTAAGTTTACTTAAATTTTGGTTGTATTTACTTAATTTTGTGAAGTTGTTGCAACTTCAAAATGTTGAATGAAATTAACTTGTTCTTTATATGTCATAGCAACTTAAGTTTTTATGTAAACCAAGTCAGTTGAACTTGAACTGAACTGAATAATTTATGAATTTTGTGTCATGAAAAAAAAAAAGTTTGTTTGATGGAATGTTTTACTCATTTTGCAAGTTGGCTTAAGCTTGACTGAGTATTGATATTTATAAAGTATTATGGAGAACTGTTGAAATCATATGTAAATATTTATTCTTAATTAATTAAATTAAATTATTATTATTTTACAAAAAGTATTAAAAGTGGATTTGTTTTGATTGTATTTTTTTGTTTCCACAAACACTGGTCTTGTCTTAATATACTCAGAATGACGTTTGGTTAAAATGAAAATAATCCTATGAACTAATCAGTCTTTCTTGTTCTAATGCAATCAGTTTCCTAAAAAATACCAAATTAATACAACAATTCAGTTTAATCAGACTACATGGATTTGGTTAAGTTGCTATCACTTAAAAAGAACTTAAAAAGTTTTTTAGTTTGACTTCACAAAATGAATTAATTACAACTAAATATTGAGTAAACCTAACAAATAAAGTAAAGATAACATAAGAATAGTTAGGCAGTTGGTTTCCAAGACTTTTTAAAGTAAGATGAACTTGTCAGATTTCACAGTGTAAAAGCAACTTTAGAGATATGTTCTATATCTCTAAAGTTGCACAAAAAAAAATAAAAAACACCTTCACACCAGCAATTCCTTCCTTCTCTTCTCCTCATTTCTTCTCTACATCTTATCCACACTTTTCTCCCACTGAGAGCGAGCAAGAACAGGAAGCAGATCCACTCAAATTAAACTCCACATTTGCTCCCCTGGAATTCTCCGCCTCGTTCCAATCATAACTACAGGAAGGAGAGGTTCGAGGTGGGGGGTGCAGAGGCAGGAGGTGATGGATGGCTTTTCAGCGCCATGTTTGTACAGTGCATAGCTGGAGATGATGGGAAGGGGAAAACAGATATGGAGAGGTGGTAAAAAGAATAGTAAAGTTTAAGAGATTTTATTAAAAGGTCTGCGGACAGCAACAACATTGCTCTTCATGGTGCTGACGATGTTTAAAGTAACTAAATTTTAGATGTAGTCCCATCGGATCCGTTCCCTGGCTGGAGGACACTGTGTGTTGCAGAGAGACCTGAGGATGTAAGTGATGTGTGTTCAGTGTTTGACTCAGGTCCAGATCACGGTTATCCATCTCTTAGCTTTGGCCGAGTGACGGGTCAGCGGGGGTCTGATGCCTCGGCCAGATGTGTCTGTAGCCCCTCGTGTTCACCTGTACCTTTACCCTCATTTGTCTTTTTTTTGTCAATTCAGTGACTTTCTGTTGCTTTCAGTGACACTTTATTGGCTTAACTGTGTTGAACAAAGCCTGCAGGACAGAATTTATACATAAATCATAAAATGTCAATGTGACACATTTTCATATTCACCTTTTGAAACCTGCAGTGACATAACTTTCCTTTCGCTGCTTTCAGACAGCTTTCACAGCTGTTTTAAAGCTGTGAACCTGAGCAAATTGTTGCAATTTCTCTCAGAAACTTGTTGAAAAAGGCAATGAGCTCCTTTGGTAAAAATGTTCCACAAACTGCAAGGAATTAGTACATTTAGAAAATTATTTTAAAAAAAGGTAGAGGAAAATTGTCATGGGAAAAAAGAAAAAAGCTTGAAAAAAACATATTTATAATTATTATAATGACATGTTTAAAATTATGATGCAAAATTTAATTTTAAGAACTTTTTTCCAAATCTTGTTTGCCTTGAAACATTTTTTAAAACTTTATTTCTGTGTGTGTTTCATACTGTTTTATTTTTTATTAGGTAATTTTCTTGTACTTATTACGAATTTTGAGGTAACTGTCTTGTACTTTTTACAGATTTCTTGCTAATTTATCAGTAATTTCTTCTTCCATCCCTTGTTTCCTTCTTCCAGCGTTTTTTGAAAGAAATCCAGCCAATTTGTTCAGGTTTCAAAGGGTTACAAAAAAAAATCACTTTTACTCAAATGATAGTTTCCTATTTTTTTATAAAGCACCAATAATCTTGTAATTGTAATGCAGTGCCATACTTATATTTATGTGATTATCTCTGCAGAATTTGCACACATAGGGTTTCCCATTTTTGTTGCATTATTGAGGGACATTTCAGCTATGTTTTAAATTGTAACTGCACTTTGCAACACACACTTCAGCTGCTTAACAATACATACTTAAATGTTCTATTCATCGGACACCTCACTTATTCGTTTACTTTCTTTCTTATCATTATCATTTGATGTAATAATAGTTTTCTCTAATTATCAATTACCATCTGGCTTGTAAAATGTCAGCTGACCTGTTCGAATGGCATGTTCAATCAACAGTTGATAACCAAAATATGTTTAGTTTAATGTCACAGATAACTGAGAAAAAGGAGGAAATATTTACATCTGAGGCACTGGACCCTTTTGGTACACTTCAATAATTGTAAAATGTCCTGACCAGTGCAAGTCTTGATCAAAATTCTTCAATAACAACATTTTAGGACTCCTTATGAAACTGTTGAATGCCTATGTTATGTGTGAAATATTGGCGTATGTGTAAAATTTTGTCTTTATGCCAGACAACAATTTCATTTCTCCTCAACCACAAACATTCATTCACAAATTATGCATCTTTTTCTTTCAGTTTTCAGTTTTGCTGCAAATCGCTGTGGGGCCCCCAGGGAGTTTTCCTAAAGATGTTTAACTATTTTTCTTGTAACAGGCCAGTCTTGGATTGCCTGAAATCCCACAGTAATTCAACAGAAGATGATGACTTGTGGCAGCTTTTTCTTTGCATTGTGCTCAGTGACTCTCCATGTGCAGGTGCAGCACTGACATTTGGTAATGTAAAGAAATATTTTAAAAAGCACTTGGATTCCCAGGAAAAACTCATTTTGTCTATGGCCATGAACTGTGTGGGAATTTTATGTCTCTTTGTGGTTACTATGCAACTTTTTGTGATACTGTGTCTCTTTGTGGTTTTTGTTTTTTCGTTTTGTGTCGCTTTGAGATAGTTTCCTCTTGTTGAATTTGTGTCTCTGAGGTAATGTTGGGTCTTTTGTCTCTTTGTTTTCACTTTGTGTCTCTTTGTGTTTTTACCCCTTTTTGTAGTTATTTTGTGTCTCGTTGCAGTTTCTTTGCATCGTTTTGAAGTCTTTTTGTGTCTACTCCTGTTCAGTTGGTGTTAATTTGAGTGGCACTCTGCAGGTGAAGGCTAGGGGGGCCCCTGACACTTTGGGCCCCTGTGCCTGTGTCCGGTTGGCCTGTACAGTATTCCATCCTTGTACTGTATATGGCCCAACTTTCCATCAAATATAATTTGAATAAGTTTGCAACTTTCTGAAATATCCTACTTGCCCGTCGACACACAACGCAAACTATTGCCTCCTTGGAAAAGTAAAAATGGAAAACCTGCATTCTACCAGCTCCTTGTCAAGCCAGTAACGGCATCTGCCTCGCTTCCTGTCAAGCCAAGAAGCAGAGTCGGAGGACAGAGAGCAAAGTTTGAAAGTTGACAGTCGGGTCTTTATGTAGTCAGGAATGAATGAATAATCAGGGGTCATGAGGTCAGAGCTCGGGAGAGGACGGCAGGGTTTATCCACACATTTGAACTTGTTATGGTTAACCTCAGTGCATTAAAGTCCAGCATGAGTCACAAAGCTTAAACAATGGTGCTATAATGAAAGACACACTTTTGTGTTTTGTGGAGCCAGTTTAGAAACTCAGAATGAGGACTTTAATTGCCCTTCAAGAAGAAATACCATGATTTTACAGGCTGCTTTGTCCCCGTGTGTGCGTGCGTGTGAGGAGTGAATAGACTCAGGCAGGGTGGTGTGTAGATCAGTTTCATATAGCACATGCGGTCAAAACAACTTTATGAAGAGAAACGGCTATTGATCCGAGCAGCAGGCAGCCATATGATATCAATAATGACTCTATCACACACACACACACACACACACACACATGCTCCATTCAACATGGAATCAATCAATTCTCTGCAGTGGACCACCAATCGATCACACTGTAGGGATTGATAGATCCATACCACTGTGTATGTGTGTGAATGTGTGTGTGTGCAGACTGAAATGTGATCATGCAACTAAATCTTTGTTATGGCACAAACCGCATGCTGCCTGTCAATAATTCACAGTAATTTCATATCAGCATTTGATTTATGACAATTCATGCTTTGGCACAGAATCTATGCAGCTGAGACTTTCTGCAAAACTGAGGGGCGTTCTCAATTTTCCAAAAGTAACTTCTGTTCATTTTTGTGTATGTCAAAGACGACTTGGATAAAGATAGCTTAGGGTAAAAATAACTCTCAGTTAGGTTAGGGGAGTCTTTATCATGGTCAAAATAATCCAATTCTGGATGTTTCTGGATGTTCACTTCTGGTTAAAAAGAAACCAACATTAACTGTTTGTAGCTGAGAAGTGAATAGTATTCCCGTGTCGAAAACTGATGTTTAAGAACTGAAACAACACGTTAGTGATGCATGATTGCAATTTTCCTAGCCAATTTTAATTTCTGATTTTTTTAAGTCTGAACTTCCAATTTTGATTTTCTTTCTCTCCAAGAATTGTGACAGCTTACTTAAAAAATTCTGAACTTTTCTTAAAAGCCACTGGAAACTGTGCTTAAAATAATAAAATTTCCTAGACGATATCAAAGAGTGTTTCATTATGCATCCACAAAAGTCTGAGGGAAAATAAATTTTCATTTTAAATGCAGCGTTTTACCTAAAGTTGAGAATTTTTCAACTCTTATCGTCAGGAAAAAAAAAACCTAAACACCAAATGTGGAACACTTAGCACAGAATAGATGCTCAGCAGTGACATTAAATTCAAGAACTGACTACATAATTAAACATGCAAAAAGTTTATCGCCCTCCCTCCAAAACTGGAAAAAAAGATCACAATGCCAGTGCACTACAGCTATTTTCTTTGGTCTGCAATCCAACACACAACACCCATGCTGCCACTTTCACCCACTGGCTGTGACTGTTAACTTCTTCAGTCCTTAAATAGAGCATGCTTCTAATGAGCAGATTAAACTCAGGTGAGCTCAATCACTCTCTGCACAGTGAGGAGGAGGGGAAGGTGGCATCCGGAAAAGCACACAAAAGAAGAAACAGACACACCTTTACCTGTATCACAGAGAATTTATTTCTTTTTTCAAAAACAGTGGAAAAAAAGGCAGCAGGCAACAAAAGAAGAAACTGCAAAAACAATGGCAATAAAATAGTGAAAAGTACAAAAAAACCCCCGTAAAATTAGTTAGAAAGAAAGAAATAATAAAGAAAGAAAGAAAGAAAAAGAAAAACAAACAAACAAACAAGAAAATAACACGGAAAAGGTGATTAAAAATTTTAACAAAAATTTATATGTGTAATTATGATCATTTGATATGTTTTTCCTCCAGCTTTTTTCTTTTTTCCCTAGACATTTTTCCCTAGCTTTTTAAAAAGTATTTTCTAAATCTTGCAATTTTTTGGAACATTTCTTACCAAGTTGACCATTGGCTTTTCCCCCCCAAAAATTGCACCAATTAGCTCAGGGTTCAAAGCTTAAATAGTTGTGTAAGGCATCATAAAGCAATACAAGAAAAGAGGTGTCGCTCAAGGTTTTAAAGAGTTTAATGCATACTTTAGCCTATGAGCTCTGCCACAATTGGAGTACCAATAACGTTTGCAGAAGCGTTTTGCCATCTAATTATTTCACAAATATCATGAAACAGATGAGACTGCTGCAAAATAGTGACCAAATAGGCAGAGGAAACTCTAAATGATGAGTCCTCTTAATGTTGGCTTTTCAGTGTCTGCAGATAGTCTCCATTTCTCTTTGCTTTTATTTAGTCTCTTACAGTATAAAAAGAAAAGCTTCCACAAAACAAGGTTACAGTGAGAATAAAGCCTCAGTCAGTCTCTGTTTTACCCTTAATCGAGGCTGAGAGGTTGTGCAGGTCTCAGTTTTAAAGCCAGAGTGATGATACTGATGTCACATAGCCCATTTTCACTCCCAACTTGTCAAATAGCGTTCTGTCAGTGCTTTTGGCATGTGAGCATGACGCCAAAAGCCAACTTTCACGCCCAGCCGAAATGTAGCTGGACAGCATCATATGAGAACATGCTCACACAGGTGGTGTCTACATATTCTGCTCTAGATATCCTTCTGCGTCTGCCCTTTACCTTCCAGGATGCTGCAACTGTAATGTCAATACAAGAACATGGTGGGATTATGCTGCACGTGGTTATGTTTAGGCAACAACAGGACATGGTAACCAATGCCAGGATGTCAACAAATGAACGTGCTGGCACGGATTGTTAAGATTAGGTGGCGAAATTGCAGATGGTTAGTTTTAGGGTGAGCAGGCACATGGTAAGATGTAGAAAAAAAAGCATCACATTCACACTGGGAGTGAACACTGCACTCCCGCATGAATGTGTAGGGTTTGTTGGATCCATCCGCCACCCCTTTCACCTGCCATATAGGTGACCTCGCGCTCCTGATATTAGCCCACAGCATTACCAGCAGCATTTCAACCTAACACTGTCCTACTACATTTCATGTGGATGCAACAGGTTATGTTCAGCTGTGGATGTGGCAGGTGCTGTCCGCGACTGGTTCTGTCTGGCCACGCTCCCACCCGACACCATTCAGTGGGGATTCAAAAAGTGGCTTTTGGTGTTGCATTCCTGCACCAACAACACTGTAAAAGCGGCGGTATTTTGCAAGTTCGGAATGAAATTGGGCTGGTAAGTGATAAGTCTACTAAATATAGAAAGGGGCTTCCCTTGTGAATGGTGATTGCTGAACTTCCAATAGAATAGATACACTAAACATTAAAATAAAAAGACACTAACTGATGTTGTACTCCTCCGTTTTCCATGACAGGGACTGTTTGCTTTCTATTTTCTTCAGAGCTCTGTTGTTGTGCCAGGAAACACTGGTCAGCTTGTGTCAGCTCACAGCAAAGAACTACACTTCTGACAACACGTTAGCTGGAGCTACTCGCCATGTGGGTGCACGATTAAGCCAGCAGCACACCTCAACTTTATAAAAACACCTCGGAACAATATCCAGTGGACAGAAAATATCATCAAGGAGTTTTTTTTTTCTTTCTACCTGCACATGATTTGTTTTTCTATGGTGTCTCCCCCTATGCGATGCACTTCTTCTGCTCACCGAATGAGATTCTCCAGGTCTTGATTTGATCTCCAGGCCTTCATTTCTCTCCCCGCCGTCTCCCAGAGGTGCATTGTCTCCCATCTGCTAACTCAGCTCTTTAAGTTGCAGCACAGCCTCCCCTACTCCCCATAATTCACAAAGTTTGCTTTAAAAAACCCACACACACTTATTGCCTCTGTGTTCAACCTTGGGAATAGACTTAGGGAAGCAGGGAAGTACAGACGGAGAGAAGGCAGGAGGGGGGAGAGGAAAGGATGACTATTCTCCTGTTCTCTCCCTTGGTTCATAATTACCTGGTGAGCGAGGTGTGTGTGTGTGTGTGTGGTGCGACCCGTTGGGGTGGTCCTGTAGCCTTTGTGCAGATTAAATGCTGATGCAGAGTGGAGACAGCTGGGCAGAGTGGAGCTCAGGTCATTAAGGTTCTACTGGCAAGAGCAAAAACAACCATCCACACACATACACACACACACACACACACACACACACACACACACACACCACACCTCTCAATGAGCCTTTTATTTTGGAAAACAAACAAAGGAGGCTAAAAAATGAAAGAAGGAAAACAGTGCTGGTGACAGGCCCTCTATGGGGTCTCGGGATAGAGGGATGAGTGAGAGGGGAGAAAACGAGGGGGAGGAGGAAGGGAGGAAGGTGTCTTGAAAAGCCAGACAGTCGGAGAAGTGTGTATTTTTTCAAGCGAGGGCTTTCAAGTGGGTCCAAAACAAAGTGGGGGATTATGGGAGATGAGAAGAGACCCTCTTGCCACCCCACCCGCTGTCCTGCTCTGCTCTGCCCGCCCCTTCCATCTTTCCGCTGTCAGCATGAACATCCAGTACACCCAGGGGTCCTGCAGGAACTGTGGGCCTTTGTGCTACGAGGATACACTCAAGAAACTGACCGCATGCATGAAAACTCTGGTGTATCATTTCTGAAAGGACACTTACTCAACATGTCTAAAGTATAATGTTTGTTGGAGAATTTCAGTGATGGTTCCTAAACTTTTCCATATCAAGGACTGCCAGTGTTTGACCACAGAATCCCATTTGGTCAGATGGCATCCCAAAAAACCCCATTAGAATTTGATACAGGATGGTACTCAATTTTTTATGTCAGTAAAGCTATAGTACAAATAACACACAGAAACATATAACTTTCGTGCTTGACTTGAGGGCATATAAGCATCATAATTCTGAAAGTTTCACCAAGTATGTTCCAGTTTGGGCCAGCTGGCATCAAAAACTATGAGATGGAATCATACATTAAGAATCTGAACCTGTTCTCAATCTGAGCTCTGTGCTTTCCGTGTACGAGCGTGATGCCAAAGGCTACCTACAGCATCCACATGCAACTCATATGGATGGCGTCAGATGAGAACGTGGTTGCACAGAACCGGTGGCGTTATTATTGTATGCTGCTGGATGGCCAGAAGGCACCGGACTTTCTTGCCTAATACAACCATTGTGTGTGTCCGTGCAGCTGTTTAAATATAAGGATCATGTTGTGTCATCGCACCACTTGTGCATTTGTTGACATCATGGTAATGGGCTGGGTCATCCCACCATGACGACATCCAAACATGACGTCATCCAACCGTGTGCATTTGTTGACATCACCGTAATAGCATCCTGGCACATAAACAGCGGACACAGAGGGATACCTAAATTATCATAAGTGGACGTTGGAAGTCCTGACAGAGCGGCACCACATGACGAGTTTGAAATGAGAATGTTTTGGGAGTTCAAAGGTGCTAATTTTTCTCTCTTAGCAAGTAACTATATGATTGGAATTATGACCAAAATGATGTAGCGAGAGTAATAAAGTGCCAAAAGGGATGAACAAACAATAAACTAAATAAGGCAGGGTTATAATGCATGTCATCATGTTTCAGTGCAGCTCACCTGGAGACCACCTCACTCTTGTTAATTTCATTTTATTCCCAATATGTCCAGAGTTGATATCTTCATGTTGCCCCTTTCTCTTCATCCATAATGTCATACAAATTTACTTTGTTTTTCCTGTAGTTATGCAGAACAGCAGTATGTACGCCCACAAGAGTACTAGTGTGCTCTAAAATGCAAAAGAAGGAGAAAGAAAGCCTACCAGCATGGGCCAACAACATCAACACATTTTTTATTATTTTATTTTATTTTTTTTCTGCATATTTTTTTGATTCTTTGCAACGAGAGCACCACATCGACTATGCTACATATGCCAGTAGTGTAATGATGTACCGAGCATCTATTCTTTGCTTAGCACTGCACATTAATTTTTTTTGTCCTTGTTGCTGAAAGTTGAAAATGTTAAACTGAAAATGCTGCACTCATCACTAACAAGGACGAAAAGCCCATCTGTATCAAACTGGATAAAAAGAAAAGTAGAATTTAATCATATTGGTATCGACTAATTAATTTTCCGTATTTTGACATAATTTACTGACAAGGCAACAGTCCTCGAAATGGGTCAGACACATTGCATATAGGAATGCCCCCTTCTGGAGTTCAAGGCACAGCCGGTTTTGTGCTTACATTACAGATCCAATACTTCATTTCTCCATGTTCACCATATAGCCGTAATTTTGAATAAAGGCTGGTAGAATTCAATGCTTTAAAAAATTCTGTTCTCAGCTTTAGATGTTTCACTGACCAAAAAAAATTTAAAAAAAATAAAATAAAATACAGTCATTCAATTTCCAGCATATTCGTGCACAGACCATGAAGATCCTGGATTCCCTCTCAAGGACCCCTGATTGTCCCAGGGCTCCTCTTTAGGAACCACAGCCTTGATGATTTATCAGTCCCAAAGGACGAATGTTGCATGCTGCATAACTAGATGTAGTTTTCCATGTGTGAAAAGACGGTTAAGTCGAGAACTTTCTTAAGAGGAGTCATTTCGGGCCGTGGAGTCAGTCAGGTGGCTGAGGTGCGCCACTGCGGCAGCTGTCAGGAGACGTGAAACAAACGCCCCTCCGGCAGGCCTCGCTCCCAACTTAATTTCATTAAATCTGTGATTTGTTTCTGTTTGTGTGCCGCAGCGTTGGAAGGGAGGACTGAGTGAGGGAGGATTGGGAGTGAGGGAGGAAAAAAGAGGGGAAGATAAATGAATGAGTGAGAGTGAAGCAAAGTATGTGTGAGAGAAACAGAAGGCATCGGAGGAGCGATTAGTGCGGTGGTATCCATCATTGGAGCTGCGCTGCTCTGGTCGATTGCCACAGACACTAAGGGAATACTTCATCTGGTCCCAGTGAGAGCGAACACACACACACACACACACACACACACACACACACACACACACACACACACACACAGATATCCATCTATTATTCTGTAGTGCGAAACTCCAACCACAGCCCTCCTACTTCTTTTTCAACCCACCATACCTCCCTCTATCTTTACTTTTTTTCCATTCCACCTTTAATTATTTCCACCTTTTGTCCAAATCTCATGACTTTTTTGCAGCAGTTTTAGTGTTTCTACACTTTTCTACCCTCTGACCTTCTTTTAAGCCTGTCCCCGTCTCTCTCCTTCTCTCTGAAAGCCTGTCTAAAGTAACAAAACTTGCCATCTCCATTTATTATGCTGACATGCATATTGCATTGGCTGGAGTGTATGTTTCTATTGGAGCGCATGCTTTGTGAGTGTCTATGCAAGCCTGCACGCATGTGTACGTCAGTGTGTATGCATGCTTGCATGTCTTCATACATGCATGTGTGTCTGAGTTGACAGCCAGAGACAGATGTGTGTGTGCACGGTCATAAATATCATTAAAATTACAGCGCAGCACTTTGCACAGCTCACTCAGACTATGAAAACAAAGGCAAAACAGACTCAACCCCTGATCTTTATTTCATGATGGAGCTGTGTGTGTGTGTGTGTGTGTGTGTGTGTGTGTGTGTGTGTGTGTGTGTGTGTGTGTGTGTGTGTGTGTGTGTGTGTGTGTGTGTGTGTGTGTGTGTGAGGGACTGTGTGTGTTTGTGCATGTGAATGTATAATTCAATTCAATTCAATGCAGATTATATTAAGGACACAACTCATGAGAGATCCATAGTGGATAGACTGTGATCTACCTACTAAAAACATACTATGAACTGGGTTTTTTTGGGGGGTAAGAAAAATGACAACATGGTTAGGTAGTGTGTGCAGTGTGTGTGTGACAGTCATGGCATGGGAACAATTAGGGTTGAAGTGTGCGCTCAGCTGACCCCTCTGGGGAAAACGGAAGAATCAGACCAGTTTGAAGCCATTAGCCTCCCTCTCTGCTGCTTTTTTCACTCAGTCTTTCTATCCCTCCTCTTCCACTCTTCATCTTCCTCATCCCACCGTCCTAATCCTGTCTGTTTGTGCATTGTGGAAGCACTGGCCAAAAGGGAAAGCAGCAGACAGAGAGTAACAGCTAACAGAGTCAGAGAGAGATGGATAAGTATACTATAACATATACTAAATATGTTTTCCTCAGTGTGCAATCTAATAAATAAGAATTGTTGTGTGTTTTAAAAAAAAAACAAACAAACAAAAAAACACCCTTAAGATTAGCTGTTTATACCCACATAAGGAGCAGGTTGCACTGTCATATAGCCCAGAAGAAAAACAAACAAACACTGACCCTAGATAGGGCCATTTTCCTTTTCATGTTTTTCGTGTTGGCCATTAAAATTAGAAGCCCCTCTGTGACAAACAGCATCAGAAAAACTTTTTTTTTTAAAGCCAAACTGCTTTATCCAGGCTTTTTACCTGTTTATATCACCAGTTGCATTGGATTTTGGAGAGAAAGAGACCTCTGTGGATAATTCGGCTCCCTGTAAAAAACTCCTGAACATCTGGATCTTTGGTTTCAGAGACAAAAGGTGAGCGGTGAAAATTGGTGAGCACTCGTTTGCAGGTACTGGGAAAGAAAGCCGTCAGCGACATGCCAAACAGCATAGCAGAAACACTGTTCTGAAACCTAAAACTGTTTATTAAGTGTTTTTCGTGGTTTCAAACACCTGGTCTGTTTGTTTTGGAGAGGAAGTGACCTCTGCGGATGATTTGGCTCCCGGTAAAAACCTGCTGAATGTCTGGATCTTGAGTTAAAATCATAAAAGTTGAGCACACTTAAGCAGATGCATGGCCTCCAATATGCCAGAAAGAATCTGGGAAACCCTGATTTCTAACATGAAACTGCATTATTCACTTATTGAAGAGGAAGAGACCTGGATATTTAGGCTCTTGGTAAAAACCCTCTGAACATCTGGATCAAAAATAAGCTCACTTTAAAATATCAGAGTAAATAATTGAGCATACGTTTGCAGGTACTGGGCAAACAGGTTGACCATGTTTTCAACCAGGTTGAACACATGGTCTATTTCTTTTGTTGTAGAGAGACCTCTGCGAGTCTTCAGCTCCCGGTAAAAACGCTCTGATCTCACACACTGGACCTTTAATTGCTGAGCTATTTTCAATGATGTTTGTAACTATGTGGTATTGTAATTTAAGCCCAATACTAATGCCAGTATCAAAACACTTGTGATACCCATGTAATGATCACCATGAGGCTTATTACTCACCAATATGAATAAATATAATTATGTTTTCAGAAAAATAATTTATTTGTGCCCTTAATGGTTCGACTGCAAATTATGGTCTAAATACAGTTTCAGATCATTCTCCACCATGACCATGAGTACATTTCTAGTGGAAAATCTAAATTATAATGAAATATTTTGCATGGTCAAATTTAAAAGTATCAAGTATCCACAGAACATCAGCCATCAGCAGTTTCAGGCAAAAATATGTTTTGGATCAACGCTGAAAAATCAATCAAAGTAACCGTTTGATGTGTTTTCAAATTAATTTTTTTGTCCTGCTTTGCCAGAAGTTTCTGCTAAACATGCATGCCAAAAAGTAACTGATGGATAATAAAGAGAGAGATAGGCAAAAACTGGAAGATGGAACCAATCCATCGCTCAAGTTGAGGGGAAACACAGAGGGTATATCTCCAAGTAAAGAAAACAAGAAGAGAGAAAAAGTTTGTTTGTTCGCTGGCGTTGGCCGCGGCGTCTGAGAAGGATTTATATCCCATCGGGGGCCAAGCCTGGCAGAAGGGAGACGACAGAGGCTCGGTGGCGCTTTGGGGGCTCAGCGCCACGCATAAATCACCCACCTGGAAGAGCTACAAAGACTGGCATTGGTTGTGGCACGGCGCCACCGGCCGACAAGCCGTTTGTGTGGAAATGAGAGGAAACAGGCGTGCTGATAATAGCAAAGAAATCAGACTTCACTTTGTTTCTCAGAGCTCGTCGCACTACAACGCAACAATCTGCAGGAGTTCTGATGGAGGGAAATGAAGGATGGACGTGAGGAGAAGAGGAAAGAGGGGTTAAAAGGATACAAAAGCAAATGAGTACTTTGGGAAAAGAGGAAAAAAGAATGGAAAATGAGATGTTTCAATCACTATGGTTTTGTGGAGTTGGTTACACCTCAGCCCTGTGAATTTAGGTCAGAGATGTATGTCACGCAAGACAAATGGACAGTCATTAAAGATCTTACCTTCATGTCCAAGTGTGTGTCCCTTTAGGTGTGTAAGACAGTGTGAGGAGTGCATGTGTGTTTTCACTAAACTTTTGCACCAGTCCCGTGAGTGGAAGCCTGGGGAGGGAAAATTGGACGTATGTAGCTACTCCACACGGTGTGTTCCAGAGTTTTCCACCTTCCAGAGACCTGGGAACAGGACTCAGCACGGACACATGTGGAAGACGTCAAATCCACCAACACTGCTTGGCCAAAAAATATAAACACCCAAACTGATTTTAGTGTGCTTGCCTGATTATCAAGGGTGTTCACTTATTTTCTCATTTGCTAACTAACTTAAGTTTTCATAGAAGATGTAATGATCCCATTGCAGGAACTGCAACACTACGACAAAAAAAGACAGATTTACTGTAATGATAGAAAAGGAGGAAGGGCAGTGGCACTGTTTTGCAGTCATGACAACTGATGGATGTCACACTCCTTTAAAGGAGTACTTTGACCATTTTTAACCAGCTTTGCATCAAAACAATGTGGGTAGTGTGTGTAGATGAACTGTTGTAGCATGCAATTGTGTAGACTTCCCTCCATCTAACCGGTGCCTCGATGTGCCTCCTTCCCCGCAGTGAAACTCCAAATGATGTAAATTACGTCATTTTGAGGAGTTTTCTGGCTCTTGGGGCTGATGCTCAAACTACAGACTGTACTTCCGCATTTTCATATTGGAGGTCAAAGGGTAAAACTAAGCAGCTCGTTGCTAACTGTCAGTTGACTGTTTAATGCTGAGTAGGTAACATCGTTTTCAAGAGGTCTTGACTAAAAGCATCTGTGTCTGGGAAAAAGGTGAGAGTAAATCAAAACAGTAAAGTTGCAGGCTGCAAAACCAAAACAATGTGCTGAAAGAGGCTAAAGTGCTCTGTAAAACTAACTTGTGGGTGTAAATGTTCTTTTTGTAGCCCTGTGGCTCTTATTTCATTCTTTTATTTACAGAAATTAAAATGTTTGAAGTTGATAATAAATAATAGTCCATAAGGTGTAAATATGTTTTAAAAATGTTGTATTATAACATGTTAAAAAGTCATTCTATGTACAGTTAAAAAGTCAGAGGTTAAGGGGTGGTGTTAGTTTTAGAAAACAATTCATAGCGTTATAGGCACAAAGTACGGAAGCCCTAAGCGGACGTGTTTTTTTTTTTTACAAGCCGTTTTCTCGATATAACGAGATATTATCTCGTTATAACAAGATATTATCTCGTTATCTCGAGAAAACGAACTTTGTTTTTTTTAATTTTTTTTAACTTTATTGAATGAACGACAGAGGAAGAAGTGGCGGGTGGATGATGTGACAGCAGGTGCCGTGCGGTGTTCAGTGCGGACAAATGCGCAAGGTAAGATGATTATTACAGGAACACATCACCCAAATTCATCAGTAATCATAACTAGATTATTATACTGTTGCTCCGGTGCTTTTTGGTATGTGCAGGGGCGAGAACCTGCACGCATTTGTCTGCGCTGAACACCGCACGGCATCTGCTGTCAAATCATCCACCCGCCACTTCTTCTGACGTTCATTCAATAAAGTTTAAAAAAACAAACCAAAAAACAAAGTTCGTTTTCTCGAGATAACGACTTAATATCTCAGGAAAACAAAGTTCGTTTTCTCGAGATAACGAGATAATATCTCAGGAAAATAAACTCCGTTTTCTCGAGATAACGAGATAATATCTTGTTATAACGAGATAATATCTCGTTATATCGAGAAAACGGCTTGTAAAAAAAAAAAAAAACACGTCCGCTTAGGGCTTCCGTAGCAAAGAGCAGGAGACACAATTTTTGGTGCAGTGGAGCATCCTCTCATTCTCTCATCTTTGTACCATCAGTCCTGAGCCAATCCTGTCCTCACCTTGTTCAGGTAGGAGGTGCTTAGCGTCAAATACGGCGTATCAAAGATGATAGCAACAGATCCGTTTTATCAGCATCGAGCACGAGAGCTGTAAACTGTAAAGTAAAAACACTCCCAAGACTGACGAAGAGTCGTTACATGGTTGAAGTGTGTGTACTCTGAAAAGCTGCCAGAGGTAAATTGATGTGTTTTATGTACTTACTGATATTTGAAATGTGTAAAAACGAGCTAAAATGCTAATCGCTGCTAGCCGTTAGCTCAGCATGCTCGTAGCCTGTTCATACTGTTGATTTTGCATTGCGGCTAGCAATTGCTAATGGTGTCGTTTATATACTGTGGGTTTTCGCCACGAGCTAGCCTGTAGCGCTGATATTAAAAGGAGTTATTTGATTCAGGACTGGATATTTGCCATAAGGGAGAGAGTGAGGACCGGGAGGGAGAGACTGTAGCTGCTGTACTGGAGAGCGTGTTTCCTGCCTCGTGGTGCTGCTCGCTTCACCCTGATCATGCCCTCTGCCCTTTTTCCCCATCCCCCACATCTCTGTCAGTTGGATTTGTAAGTACTTTTGCACGTGCTCTTTTAGTTTGCGCTGTTAACTCAGGCCTTTCGTTTTTGGCCTCACCTCACGAGCATCGACCGGGCCTGCAACGTTTTATTTTATTTTTCATTTTCTTTAATAGCCCGGTGTGAGTGTGGGCTATGGACATTTTAGCTTATGGTCATTTTCATTCATTTTCACCTTCCTTCACTGATCTAATGTGGGTCAAACTGCGAGATCCTTGTGTAGGTTTTGGACATTGTTCCCGGTACACATTTAATGGTCAACAGTGAACCAGGTAACTAATTTGAATAACATCCCATAACTGTGTAATAAATAACTGTGACTGTTTAACTAATTCTGTGTTTTAATTAGAAGGTTAATACTTTGTGGTTACTTACAATACAGATTAGTCAGAACACTTTAAAGGGGAAGTACCTAGATATTATTGGAGGCACCGTCAAATTATTTCATATTCTTATTTAGGTCCTTACTGGTATATTGCGCCAAATCCAGACGAACTCAGGCCCCGTTCCAGTGTACTACAATACCCCAATCGATTGTCAATCACTGCTAATTAGCTACCTGGGCCTGGGGTTACATCTTGATTTGTCAGTTTGTTTGTCACAGTTGGCTACATCTGATATGATCCATTTTTTCACAAGAAATATTGGTAACAGCAGCTTTAAAAATCCATAAAATATTTTCATATATGGGTTTAAGTAGCATGTTTATGAGAAAACAAAAATGTTTTTAAGCTGAAAACCAAAAACTTTCCTCAACAAAAGTAAGTAACAAATACTTGCGCATATAAATATGTGCACGGACCATGAATGCATCCATTCACATAGGTGCACAACATTCTGAAATGTGAATATATGCAAACACACACACACACACACAATCTAGGAACGCCATTAACATTCAAGGGGAGTTGGTTCTGGAGTGCGTCCGTGTCAGCGCTGCACTAACATCAAAGAGACAATGAGAAAGGGAGAGAATAGCAGGGAAAAAAGCAAGAAAGAGAGAATGAAAGTGACAATGAGAGATGGAAGAGAAACGATTGAAGAAAGTAAACAGTGGGAGCTTTGATAGTTGGGGCAGTGAGGCAGAGTGACAGGAATACAGGGGGAGGGAGGGGTGACAGAGGAAGAGAAGCTGGGGAGAAGGGAGGGGTTGGAAAGTGACATTTGGATATTTCACAGTAGACAAACTCCAACCCCGGGCACAGCTATGACAAGCTCAAAGCGCTTATCACCACCGCTGTCGGACAAAAACTCACATCTGCAGAGCGTTCCGGATGGAGAAATAAAAAAAAAAAAATTTAAAAAAGCCGCCTCATGGATCAGAGCAACAATGGAGTCACAACATGGGGTTTGAATAGCTGTAATTACTTTTGTCTTGTCAAACATCAAAGTCAGTGATCACAGTAGCTGTCACTCCAATTAGCAAAGTGAGAAATGTCACTTCGGAGGGTACGGGGTTTTTGGGCTGCTCGGGTGTTACATAACAGGTGCGTTAGTGTGTGTGAGCGTGCTCTAAATATGACAGCAGACGCCCCCCCTTGGAGCCAGACTCACCGTCTCACTGTCAACTTGTCACCCAGATGACGCCACCTGTCTGTCTGTGTCTGTTTGTTTGTACAGGTGATGTCTGTGTATCTGGAGGAGTGATAAAAGGTTCACTCCCCAGGCTGCAGTGAAAGAATCAATTAGCAAAGAGGTGCTACCGGTGGAGTCAGACCAGTGAATGTTTTGTTAAAACTGCAATTTCCAGCATGATGAATGAACAAACCAGTCGCAAGAAGAAAATGATGGCATGGTATGTTGATGTGTATGTATTATATACAGGTTTCTTGACATTGTATATGAGGTGACTTAGTCATTAGGAGCTGGAAAAAAATTTATACCAATTAGATCTTGCAGCGCTACTTCCTGATTCAAAAATGACCTGCCAGACTTGCTGTACTGGTACCAAGCTACTTTTTTGGAGGATATCTTCACTGGATATGATAAAGCCACGTGTTTCAGTCGTCCATCTCACAGAACAGATACACCCTTTAATCAACGCAGCTGTTTACATAGGCAGCATAATATCAGCAGCATAATATCTTGCAACCTGAAGTGTCGGCTTTACTTCCATTTTATTCATGTAAGTACAGCAAACACAGCATTATCAGAGCAGCTGTTTTGCCTTAAATAAACACAAATAGCAGAAGATTTTATCATACTGAGGTACTAGGAAACATGAACCTCTGTGGGAAAACAGCGAAAGGGCTATATCATGCAGCAAACTGCCACACATATTCAGTAACTGAACTGATCACAAGATGAGAAGTGTCTGCCCGATTTAACTCGGCAGGTGATATTTGATCATTCACAATTTAAGGTCACTTTGAGCAACTAATCATAAGAGATTTGTAATGTTGGGAAAACAGAAACCTCCTGAACTTGAGTCTCAATCAGATAGGAATATGTTAAGAAGAAAGTCACTGCACACAAGCAAAGGAGGGCAAAAAAACTGGACTGGATTTCAATGTCTAAAGTCAGTTGTTGATTGATTGAATGACTCAGATCAAAGTGCATCATGTCTGCTCACCAGTTTTTAAAAGATGAAACCCTGTAATGCAATAAATTATTAAAGCAGACATTTGTTTGTGTTTTTGGTTTTTTTTTTTCAAATAAGTGGAGAATCATATTTAACTGAGGATTTCTTCAAGAAATGATGACAAAAATCATTAAATCAAGACCTACATTTTGAGAAAAAACAAACAAACAAACAAACAAAAACCCTTTCCCACTAAAACAATTATTTTTATTTTGATGTGAGTAATACTGGGCTTTAAAATCCAACAGGATCAAGCTTACAGGACTACAGGAAGAGCCAAACACACACCATAATGCCAGTGCAGTTCATATTTAAGCAACAAAACACCAAAAAAATGTATCCATATCCTCAGCAGCTGACGTCATCCATCAAACTGCCCGACTCTGCTCTGATCCCAACAGGAAACTGCTGGATGCTGCTTAAACATACAACAGTTCCAATTTCAGAACAGTTGCAGATGGACAGTGTGTGTGTGTGTGTGTGTGTTTGTGTGTGTGTGTGTGTGTGTGTGTGTGTGTGTGTGTGTGTGTGTGTGTGTGTGTGTGTGTGTGTGTGTGGTGGTTGGGTGGGTGAGGATAAGTGATTTTAGTTGAAGGGGCTTTGGGGCTCAACCAGCACATGTCACTCAGGCAGCTGCAGCTCAGCAGGGATCCAGAAATCTGCACAACGGCTGATGGTCCAACGGGGTTTACATATACACAAAATACACACTTAACCACACATGCAATAGTGCATGCTCCCCATGTACACACCACCCTTCTTGTGTCTCAGTCCTTATTCCCCAGTTTGGATTTTGCTGATTTCTTGGGGCGGAAGCGTGTATAATTGAGATTGCACTGATGTGTGTGTGTTTAAGGATTTAGACTAAACAGTGACTAAAATATCTGCTGCTTTTTGCATGTGTGTGTGCGTGTGAGTGTGTTGATCTCTGACAATGATCTGTTAAACTATGCTTGGTCAACAGAGGGCACTCTCACCCCTCCATCTGCATCTACTTTCTTCTCACACACACACATGCAGACAATAACAAACACACTCTGATTCCCTTTTCTCACTAAGCTTTCCTTCCCAATTCTCCATTTTTTCTCTGGTTTCATTTCATTGTTTACCGAGGTGTCGACTGTATTTTTGGGTAAACAATTATTACAGACGCAAACGGTTCTATTAGCCAAGATTTATGAGGAGTTTTGTATGCACATTTGAAAAGGCATGAAGCTTAATTTTGTTGACAATAGAATTTAGTGATCTGGCTTTATTTGTGCAGGTGACGATAAGCGACAATCTCGACATGTTAAGTGTTGTTTACAGGCTATAAATAGCAATGCATTAGCTGGTGGAGAGCTCTTGTGATGGCTGGGTGGACTGGCTGCACGGCTGGCTGAAAACACACTGCTGTTTGCACCGTTGCCATTAGGAGCACTTTCTGTGTGTGTGTGTGTGAGAGAGAAATGTCTGCTTTTTCTCTGTGTTTGTCTGTTTCCACTTGTCAGTCTCGCTCTGTGTGTGTGGTTGTGTCTATATATCTGGCGACATGTTTGCAACTGGGAGTAAATTCCGCAGCCAAAATTTCCTGTCTCGTGGCGCACTATCAAACCGCCAATCTGTGTTTGTGTGTGTGTGTGTGTGTGTGCTTAAGTGTTATCATGAAGTGCTCCCAGTTTCCCCCCCTTTGTCGTTATTCTCCAAACCGTCTCTCCTCCTATTCATCCATTGTAGCTGAGAGGATCCTTCTCCCTTTCCCCTCTTTCACTCATCTTCTCCCTCTCTCTTTTCTTTCTCTTGCTCCACGGCCCTAATTACCCATACTCCTCAGAGTGGCCCCTCCTTCAGAGCCTTTGAAGTTATTTTAGCGCAAATTCTACTTAGCTACACTGCAGACAAAACAAGTAAGGGCTGCGTTTGAAGGCCTATGGAAATGCGTGTGTGTGTGTGTTTTCTTGCTGATTGAATCACCAGTGTCTCCTGTTTCATATGTGTTTACATCTAAGTGAATGTGTATACAAGAGGAACCAGCAGAGCGACTTTCTTTGTGTGTATGTTGGCTGAATTAGGGTAAAATTGAGTCCATACATACCATATTTTGAGATAGTATCTGTATATGTGTATGTGTGTGTGTTTGCATATGGTATATGTTTGTGTGTGTGTAATTCTAAGGGCCATGCATGAATGCAGGCCTTCTGAGGGCTCGTTGAATGGTCCGACTGCCCGTCACGGTTGTGTTGGACTGAATGGCCAAAGTAGAGCTGCACAAAGCCACTTGCTGTCTCTCTGTAATTATCAAGAGTCTGTCCCCACACACTAATACACTCACACACTTGTGTGCACACAGAAAACACTCATTAAGTATGTTTGGAAAATAGAAGAACACAAGCAAAAGTGCCCAGTAACACATAACGTGGAACTGAGATCTGAATTCTTCTGACTTTTTAAACGTGGAGACGTTAACTATGATGATATATTTTCAAAAGAGGATAAAAAACATTTTGTGCATATGGGAGCAAACTCTCATATGTTGCAATTGAGCAACTTCGAAGAAGCCTTTATCAACTTAATAACTAAACAAAACTTATAGTGGCAAATCCAGCAACCTGAAAAGTATCAGAAACACACGCTGTGAAATTGAGCGACCAATAACTGATACCCTTATTTGTGCTTTTCCTTTGTTTATATTCTAAATGATTTAACTAGCTTAAATTATGCTGTTTTTTTGTCACAGCCTTCACAAAAGGTTTCTCAAATTGAAGGTAGATGTAGATGCATATTGATGAGATTATAGCATCTTAAAAAATAGCTAATGATCCCTGTCAATATCAATCAAATTTGGTTTGATTCTATGAAAAAAAAAATCATATAAAAATGAAAATAGTTATGATGTTACAGAAGTACAAATGTGTTTCTTATGTTATCTTGTAAAAGCTATGTACTTTCCGAGCAAACTTTGGCTTCTTTTTATTGAAAAAGGCTTAAAGCATACACATTTGTTGGCACAAAAGTAGCACGTACAAGCTGGTGATAAAAACCTGGGTAAAGTGGCTCAAATGCTGAGAAATGCTGTGAGGGGTCTACACTATCAGCCTGGATTGGTGGCTCAAATGCCACTGGGAAACTAACTGCAGCAATTATTATTTTCAGAGAAGCAGTAGAATTTTGTTTTGCTTTTGTAGGATAAATGGGCTTTTTGGTCCAATTGGACAATTCTTGGAATAACAGAATTTTGGGCCATTGAAACAATGGCATGACACCAAGCTAGTGAACGTAGTTTGCTATCATTAACACAGATTCCCATTACACAGATGATGTTACAAACTACAGCATTTGAAGTGTTCATAACACAGATGTTGCTTCAATCAAATCACCAGTAATGAGAAAATCAGTCAGTGCCAAATGTTTAGACCTAATGTCACTAATGCGCTAATGTGTTTGTAACTGTCGACTAATGATTGAACCTGACATTTCTTTTTTTTGTGTCCTTGGTTAATACATTTTTGACCAAACAAGCAGAAAATGACAATACTCATTTATTGAAATCCTATTTGTCATTTTGCTAAAATTAATTTAAATTTCATTTTAACTCTAAGCACATGGACTTGAGGAAATATTATGTGGAGGACGCAGTGTGGCCAGTCGTGTTAAAGTGATACATGTCACATTTAAGTGTTTTGTTTCTGTATCTGACAAGCAACTTCTAGACTCTTTCTCTCCTTATTCCACACACATCTAAACAATGCCTGACTTTGTGTCTCAGAGCTTAGCAGGGTGTTAATTATTTCTGAAAGTATCTAAAGTGTTTTGTCTCTAGACAGCCCGGCTGAGGGAAACTCCATGTAAGCATGTGAGTAACACCTCTTTCCCACTGCAGAAAGATGAGGGTGTTGAGGATGAGAGTGACGCCGTGAGAGCTTGAGGGAGAGGAAAACATTTAGAAACAAAGACAAAAGCAAAGAGGAAGAAATAGTAATGAGTGGGCAGAACTCCCACAAGGGGCGAGGAGACTGAGCGTCACCAATGGGAGAGCTAAAAGAGTAGGAGAATGACAGGGGGACGCTGGATTTATGAGACAAGTGCTGCGGCGCGGGGGGAGTATCCAGTATTTCCCATCTGACTCAGCCCCCGCCACAAACCAGACTCAAATGAGAAACACAAACACTTGCACCACGGCCCAGAAACTGTACAGTGACGTTTGCTTTGTAGTCCAGGAGCTTTTCCAGGCATTTTTTTTCCTCCTGTGTCGCCTCCTTGAGATTTACAGTAAGCTCACACACAGTGTCCTGTGAAAGAATGACTGTGGTCAGGAGTGATTGAAGAGGACGTCCTGGTTCACCACACTAGATTATTGCAAAATGGTTCAGTCCGGTTGTGCACTGGGTGTGATGATGGGTTACGACCCACCGCTGCGTCTGCCGCACAGTTGGTCTCCTCCAGCTGTTAGCGTAGGACGTCCTGACATGCCCCCCCTGCTGAGCGTTGCAACATATGGAAGCACGCACATACACAGACAGACACATTCACGTCCGCACACACACATGCGGCTCCACCCTCGGAGGCAGACTAAAGCATTCGACTGATTAACATTCTCTTTCACACCCACTTAGGCCCATATGTAACCCACATTTCTAAGTGAAGGAGTTGGTTTGGAGCCACCGTATGACATGCTGACTCCCTAATGCATCACAAACTCATGTAATAAGATACAGATCTGGACGGGGAGAGTCAGAGCCAGAAAAGGTACAACACATGGGTGGAGTTGATTTTTGGAGGCCACACAAGACACACGGTTGCTAAGCAAGTCGTCATTTCCGCTCATATTTAATTCAGGCTGTCAGATATGGTTATGTCACCACAGCAGCCAAAAACAGAGTCGGGTTGGTGATTAGATCAGTATATGTCTCACATAAAATGACAACGTTGGATTTTTAAGATATACACAAAGAGTTATTAAACGACTCCATATGAGGGTGTGATTGATATATCGCATCGATAAATCAGACCGAACTTGGTCTTTTATTAAAAATCCAATATATAGCAGTCAGTTTGGATGTGATGAAGGTTTCTTTCATTTTACGTGCTTCAGGAGAGTAAGACTTGTCTCACCATGTGTGAGAATATAATAACTCTATGTTCACTCATTGGCAATGTCTGAGCTCTCAGCGGTCGTTTGGAGGGGGGGTTTAACTGCAAAAAGTGAAAAAAAAACTTGACCCAGTCGATGCTATGTTGTTTTTTTCCCTTCACCTTGCTATGCACCTTTTTCTCCTGATCCTAACCATTAGTGCCCAGCATGTGTGCTTCTTGGTGGTTCAGTGTTGGTGACCATGTGCTCCTATTGTCATCCCAGTGTGTGCGCTTGTTGACATCATGGTTGAAGTATCCCACAGTGTAAACATCACACACAGAAGGACACCTAGACCTTAATATGTATACCTCTGACAAAACCTGACAAGTTTGGATGAGATCATGTTTGCTGGAGAGTCTTGCATGAGAGAGAAGAAAAACAATCTGGCAATGAATGAGGAGACAGGAGAGGCTTATATACCAGCTTGATTGGTGATGAGATGCAGCTGAGAGCCCAGGTGAGAGTGCGGAGCTGATGAGGAGGTGGGAGTGGCTGGCTGGGGGGGGGGTTAGGTAGAGGTGGAGTAAGTGGAAAACTACTGAGACACAGCAGGTGAAAAGAGGAGCAATCTGTGATTCGATCTTTGCATGAGCATAACTTTAAGCCTTAATACAATGTAAACAGGTCGGTTATATAAAAAATAACTCCTGGTACAGTTGTCATAAATGTTAAATCAGATATGTTATGTAATATAATTTAATTTTATGTGGACAGAAACAGTCATAAAGGTCACGTGATGAGAAGTTATTTAATGATGAAGACGGTAAAATGTGGTTGAAAGTAGTGGCCCTTGAGTCACACCATGGCTTACATATCAATGGTGCAACTAGTTCAGTGCACCAGGGTGTAGAAACTGTCAAGTGTTCATGGCAGAAGATGATTTTTGTGCTTGAAGAAATCAGGCTGTGGATTGAGTCCAGGACAGACCGTTAGATAGGTGATGGAAAATCTAAAACTTTTGCTGCTTTCAACAGTGTTGATCAAAGGTCGGTTTGCAGGACGTGACAGGACGGCCGTTCTGCTGTTTGGTGGCGGGGTTTGGCCTTATTTCACTGAGAGGAGATCATTTAGTGCAAAACCCCAGTTGGGGTCTGATCCCAAATGCCTAGAAACTTTGTTAGATAAGCAAACAATGTGTTGCTGCTGGTTACTTAGGTTTAGACCCAGTGCTGCCGCTGGCCATCAGCCAGCTTTTGAAATTGGAATTTGGATCTTATCTACCTGGGCGGGCCGCCCATGTAGAGCTTATGTGCAGGGGGCTGAGACCCAGAGAGCCCTGGCCCAATTTAAACCCTGCAGTGTGTGTCCTTGTGTGTGTGTGTGTGTGTGTGTGTGTGTGCGCGTGAATAAAATATACATATTTATACATATACAATTATGTTATGCTGCTGAGTCATACATACTGTTATCAAGGTCAGCAATCAATATCTTTGCTCGAAACTTTAGTCTACCATGTCTTTAGGAGCTGCTGTTACGTCTAAAAGAACTTCAAAGCTTTTGGGCTGGAAAATGGCCCAATTTAAAGATACATTTATATGAACTTATCTTATCGTGGATACATTTTTACATGAGAGTGATCGCATAAAACGCTTAGTTCTTTGCATAGCTCCAGTCATTTGTGATATATGCGTAGCCGGGAACAGGCTTCTCATAGTTTCTGAGGTGATTCCTGAAGAGAGTTCACCACGCTGATAGCATCTTAACTGCAGCATTTCATCTTTAACGACGCTTAATTTGCTCAGTATGTCTGAAAGCTTCATGTTGTGTTCCTCCCCGGCCTGGTGTATGGTGTGTGTCAAGATGGAGGAGATAGAGCAGGATGAAATGCGTAGCGATAGCCCAGAATATATGATGTGTTAAAGGAACATTTACGCTCTACTTATCTTTCCTCTCCGTCCATATCTCTGTCTGCTGCTCTCAAAAGACAGCTGAGGATGAGACTGGATTTCAGCATGTCAAACAGAATCACATTCTCTGCTTCAGCTCTGCTGGATGCCATCGTTTGCTTGTTTTCTCAAATAGAAACTCTCAAACGCGCACAAATGCACCGTCGATCTCTCTCACAAAGCACAACTTTCCTGTACTTTTAAATCAAAATGCATGTAGATGCAACAAAAACAGAACTCTTGCGTGCATTTGAGCAAAACACAGACTCACAGTGCAATAAAACTCTGCTTTAAATGCACACGGACACACACACAGTCTCGTCTCCCGACTGAACGATTATGCAGACAGCTTCCCTTAAATTTGTCTGCGGGTCTTTGGTTCTGTGATGAGTGAATGTCATTTACTGACAGCGTATTCATCAGCTGCTTCTTCCCTCACCATAACTGCACATGGCGGGGTGACTCACACAAAAAATGAAGAAGAGTACTCACTTTGAGGTTCATCTCCAGCCCTAATTTATGGCGGTCGAAAAACTCAAAGTCATACGTCAGTACATCTAAGCTTTGAGGGCGAGCGGAGAAGGGGCAGCGAGTTTCTTTTCCCTCTTTTCCCCACCCCCTCTTTCCCCGCTGTCTCCTGTTAAATATGCAGATACAGCAGCGTATGAGGCTGCTCACGGGTTTGTTGCAAGAATTGGGTCAGTGGCGACGTCACAGCGTTTTAAAGCGAGGCAGGGTTTCTTTAGAAACTCCCAGCGAAGGTCTGGCACTTCTGCAGGAGAGGAAAACTGTCTGCCGCTGAACTGTGCTCCTCAAACAGGGATGACTGATGTTGGTTTTATGGAGCGGTGCTGTCTAGGTTTGGAGGAGGGGATTTTGAGTCTGATATCCCCACTAAAAATATATTGACAGTGCAACTAGAAGAAACTGAGCTAAAATTGACCAATCACTTCTCTGTGGTCTACAAATTGGCATTGACAAAAGTATGCAGAATTAGTTGTTAGCAGGAGGGTCTTTTTTTTCTACAGTGGAAAAGTGGATTCATGGACCTTACCTTTAACATCATACAGTAGCTCTGCCTCTTATCGCTCAGCGTACCCTCATATAACGGTATGTTTGATACTATGAATTAGCACCCCACAAGTGACGTTATATCAGCCCATTTTCATCCCGAAGTCATCAGATACCGCTGCTGTTGCAGTTATTTTGATGTAAGATCCCGAAGCCAAAAGCCACTTTTCGCTGCAGAGTGATACACGGACATGCAGCATGAGTTGAGAATGTGTTGTCCACATGATACGCCTCTGGACGGCATCAGGTTGAAATGCTGCCAGTAACAACATCATATAGTGAGCATGAAGGTCCCTGTAGGGTGGCTGGGAGGGGTGGTGGATGGATCCAACTTTCATTTGGGAGTTTGGTGTTCCCATATGAATGTGATGTGTTTTTTCTACACCTTACCATGTTCCTCCTCTTCCTCCTAAACCTAACCATCCATGCCCTTGTGCCTAATTCTAACCATCCCTGACAGCATGTGCTTTTGTTGACATTCCAGCATTGGTTGTCATGTGCTTTTGTTTCTGAAACAAAACCACATGCAACATCATCTCACCATGTGCTCATGTTGGCATCACGGTAGCTGCATCCCAGAATGTAAAAAAAGATGCCGAACGATACTTTTGTAATATGTAGACACTGAAATCTACTTTAAAGCGGCAGCATGTGGCCACTTGGGATGATATGTGTAAATCCTGAATATAAAGTATGAACATGACGAGAAAGTCCCTTAAGATGACTAAAAGTTCACATGGTTCAAAAGTTCCGTGTTTTGTGACCGATTCCAACTTGTCACATTTTGCAGCTTTTTCAGTGGACTTCTACGTCTACATTTTATGAGTTAAGTATCCTTCTGCTACTGTTGTTTACACTCTGGGATGCAGCAACCATGATGTCAACAAATGCACATGGTGGGATGACGTAGCATGTGGTTGTATTTTGGCAACAAAGGCATGGATAGTTAGGTTCAGAGCAAGGAAACACATGGTGAGGTGTAGAAAAAAAACATCAAATTCAAACGGGAGGCAAACACCGGACTCCCAAATCAAAGTCCGGGTTTGTTTGACCCATCCACCTACAACCCCACCTGCCCTATAAGCACCCTAATGCTCTTTAAATTATACTGTTACTGGCAGTGTTACAACGTAAAGCTGTCTTGACATTTGTCATGCCCATGTGACTGGTTCTGTTCGGCCCCATTCTCAAGTGACACTGCCTGTGTGCATATCAGGTGGATGGTGGTGGCAACCTTCTCATCTGTGGCCGTCCATGTACATGCAAAAGGTGCCTTTTGGCACTTATGTTAAAAGCACTGACAGAGCGGAGATATTTAAATAGCTCTGAATAAGCATAGACTGGACCTTCCAAAAAAGGTAGTTTATGCACAAATTACAGGCTCATGATTACATGAGATACACATGAATTTTAGTGACTTTTCATAGGAAAAAATGAGCTATGCATGAGAACAGCTTGCATCTCTCCATACCCCCTCCTCCAAATGCTTAAGTGTTTTACAAATGTTTTCCCAGATGTCAAATTTTGCCAAACTTTATGCAAAGTTCATAAATTTATCATATCATATTTTTGGTCTCATATATGAACTTTTTAGCACTGTCTCTCACTGTGATAAATGCAACAATATTACTACCTTACATTTTGACTCATTTACAGTTAATGACATATTACAATGGGTTCACATCACCCTTGCCACCCTGTGTAATCAATGATTTGATAAATAACAAAGAAAAAGTAGTTCAATTGTTATAAGTAACCCAAAGGCTCTGACTAATGCTGCTCTTACTCATCCGTGTTGTTTTGTTCTGTCTGTGCAACACTGATCACCTTGTTAACAATGTGACCTCAAGCACTGACCTTCCTCTGAGATTAGAGAAGAAACGCGTCTGTGAAGTACCACCATAACGAAGCACAGTGTCTCCTTCATTCTAAGTGCTACTGATATGCTTAATAACAAATAGCACTCTGGTTATGTTCCTTGCACCTGCTCTGCACACTTGCACTTTGCATTCTTGTACATGTGCAATTTACTTGGTATGTTTGTTTTTTTTTTGTGTTAATGTGTTGGTGATGATTTCCTTTGTAGTCTGTTTTATGTAAACCCTAACACCAAAACTTATATGTTAAAATATCTGTCATCTCGCTACTACTGTTACCTTTCATTGTGCATTGTGCTACAACCTCCATTGATGACTTACTTAATTATAATGGTTCTGATCAAAAAAGGGTGGAAACACGAGATACTCTGTTGGAAAGCACCATGGTCCCAAGAATCCTGAGCAGAACCAGTTCAACAACTAGTGGTCATACCAGTTTGTCATCTGCACTGTGGTGCTGGAACTGTAAAAACAAGCACATTTTATTTGTTTCTCGATATGATAAAAGGTTATTAGGGCTTGGCACAAGACACAGAAATTAGTGTAGTAATTTTGTTTTGTTTTGCTTTTCGAAAAAATAGATACAAAAAATTAACTGTCAAGGATAAAGTCGCAATGTCGAAAATTAAGTAAACTGTAACTATTAGTGCCAGGAATAAGGAAAAATAAATCAGAGTATGATTTTATTTTTCTTTTGTGTTTTCAGAGTAGAGCTAAAATGTTAAGAATAAAGTCAACTCCTATGTTCCATCAAATATTGCTTCTTGTGTTACAATGTTACAACATATCCTCTCTGTATTGCACACAGGTGTAACCATGGATACCCTTGCATCTGTCCATTACCAGCTATTTCAGTTGGCATGAACGAGGCTACCTCTTCCAAAATTTGTGTTGTACATCTCTGGTTCATGTGGTGTTTCTCCATCCAGACAGATGCATTTTTTGGGAAAACCTCTTCAAATTCCTAATACATAATACCACTCTGTGTTTATGTGCAAAATGTTGTCCTTGCTATTAAAACTGATTCTGGAGTATAATTTTACCAGACATTTTGTAGAGGGAGCCATGTGCTAACACTAGCAGTTTTTTTTCCCAAAAAGTTGAACATTAATCTTGAAATGTCAACTTTATTCCCGACATTTCGACTTTACTACTATTCTTGTGATGCAAATACAAACAAATTATAAAAAACTTGCTCCTAATGTTTCCTTATGCCTGGCCTTAATGGTCTTTAGTATGATATAGATCTGCATCACAATGTAGATTAAAAGGACACTCCACTTCTCACACATAAAATTCAGTTCACTGGTCATGAAGGGGACGATCAAGCTTCGGTCTCTGAGACTGGAAAATGAAGCTAATGCAAAAGTACAAAGAACTGCAGTTCATCAAACGGCCGCTTGAGGCTGGCTCAAAAGAAAGAGTAAATTCTTATAGAGGCACATGTTAAAATGTCCAACTTTACAGCAGAAAACATGTTTACAGTCGGGAAAAAATACAGTTTTGGACTGTATAGCTTAGTATGACATTCTTGAATTTTTAATTTTTTTTGTTTTATTTTTCATTTTATAAATCACTGTTTACATTTTATTGAGGCCCAAAGTTGAGCATATTGAGTCAAGGCGTAACCGCAGTTATTCATGTCCATCCCTCGCCCCTCCACAGTTCCACACTCTTGCCCATATATGGTCACTTCTGGCTCCATAAAAAACCAACATGGTGACAGCTGAAATGCTAAACTCGAGGCTTCAAAACAGCAGTGTACAAACAAATAGGAGACGTCACGGTAGCTTTGCCCATTATTCAGTTTTTGAGTATGATACAGGCTTTGAAAACTTGTATTATGTCTTCTGAGATCACGGAGGAGCTTTGTTTGGTTTGAGAATAACCTTTATTAACGTCAGTAGCTGTTGCTACAAATTATTGAAAAAAGGCCTGCTTTACAAACTGCGTAGGTTGAGATTTTGATAACATGGATGTTTACCAGACAGAAACTGAGAAGACAGTAGTAGCTGCATTATGGTAAAGTGTTTTTGGAGCCTGATTCAGCTTTGGGATTAAAAGTCAGAAAATCTTATCTTCTGCTGCTTTGACTTTCACCTGTCTTTTTAAAATCCATCTCAGATGTTCTCCACTATATGGACTAAATCATTCATGTACTTCCTGGTTGGATGGTGGTGCAACTGTAATTATTGTGTACTTCTTACGTACACTCTATTAGTTTTAAAATTACAGTAATAAACATTTGAATTGGCATAATGCAGGTGACTCAGAGCTGCTCTGAAGTGTCTTGGTATGCTGTGTATTTGAACTGCTGAAACCAGCTGTTCCCCTGTTCACAGATGATGGATGTTAACTTTAACACATGCATTTTCACGCATCATTTCTCTAGAAGATTACAACTGGAACTCCTAACAGTGCCAGATGTAATGTGCCCAAGCAGACTGCCTCAGCATACTGTTTAATAATGTGCATAAATGAATAAAAAACCTGAAGACATATATGTTTAAAATATTGCAGTTTTTTTTCAGTTCCAAATAACTCATTGTCCGATTGCTACATCTTACTGACTCACTAAATAAATAAATAAATACGGGTAAAATGCTCACATAAATCATCTGACTTTTTGTTGGTTTCTTTAATTGCTTCGAGCAACAGACCCATAAACTCGTAGCTCACCCGAAAAGAGCTTTAAGAAACAGACTTTCCTGGATATCTGGCAGGAAATCAATTAGTCACCAACACCGTGCTGCAGAGGTGAAAGCGCTGTTATTCTGCCGTTCAGGGAAACGTTTCCAAGAACAAAAATCTCACCGTGTTTTGTCATCACCCGCCTCCAGCCGTGTAGCTAAACCCAGCACAGCTTTACAGCTCACTCCCCTGCCTAGTGTCTGTGAGCTCAGCCCCAGCCGCATGAATTATGGATCAGAGAAATATCCCTGGACCTGTTTTGAGAGCACGCTGAGGTTCTGGACTCTGTCCGGTTCTTCAGAACCGACCCGAGGACAACCAGATGGTCCAGTCGGAGCCCGGCCAACCCAAACAGGACCCCTCAGAGTAGAACAAATCCAGCAACATATATAAATAAATATTCATCAGGATGATAATGCACAGGGGCTTGTGCCAATATAAATAAAGAGCTGAGGTCCCTGGACCCCTTCTAGGTCACTGCTGTGGCGAATAAATAGAATGCAGCCTTTTTCTGTTTTCTTTTTTTCACATTCTTTCTCTCACTCTTCCCTTTTTTAACAGTTTCTTTTTCAAATCTGTCACTCATTTCTCTGCTCATTGGATCATCTGCTGCTAATCTTTCCCCTCCTCCTCTAATCCCATTGCACTTTCTTTTATTCCCCATCCTCCTCTTCCTCTTTTGCTTCCCAGCTGTGCTGTCTTCCATTTTAGGTCCAGGGCTGACTACCTGGTTCCTGGCTGACATTTCACACTGCTCAGTGTGTCCCTCATGTCCCCCGAGGCTTCCTTTAAATCTACAGCTCCAGCAGTGTTTTGTGAAATTGTGAGTGGACACAAGTGATTCCCCAAATCGGACTTCCAAGGGTGAAGTGGCAAAGATGTCTTTTGAAGGGATTGTTAGGATTGTTGAGGTGGGGTTGTGTGAGGTACTCATCTATTACTCTATATAGAAATTGGTTTCATCACTTCTCGGTGAGACAACATGGTTTGATTGAGAAGCCATTAACGGCTTCAGTTCCTCATCTATGCTCTCGTTTAAGTCGCCAGACTTCACTGACAAAAACAATAATTTTAGGTCTCTAAACACAAGAGCTGCCAGCCTGTTCTCGTGCTGAGGTCGTCATACACCAGTATTAGCACCTGCTGTGGCACTATGGTATGTGGATGGGCGGCATCAGTTGAGAATGTGACCGGATATAACCCGTCACATCGGCATGATATGCCTTTGAATGGTGTCAGGGTGAATTGCTGCGGGTAACGATGTAATATAAGGAGCACGAAGGTCCCCATGGGATGGGTGGGAGGGGTGATGATTGGATCAAACAAACCCTGGACTTTCACCCGAGAGTCAAGTTTTTGTTCGGGACCTTACCACGTGACCTTTTTGCCTAAACCTAACCATTTATGTCTTCGCTGCCCAATCTAGGCATATGCTTTTGTTGACGTCTTGCAGTTGGTTGTTGCACACTGTGTTGCCTAAATATAACCTTGTGCTTTTGTAGCACAGAAGGACACCTAGAGCGTGATATATAGACGCAGAAGTCCACTGACAAAGTGGAGATATGTGACGTCTTAGGGTGAGAATGTGTTGGAGCTCCTGGGCTACTGCTGCTTTGATCACTTAGTTTGTGTTGGTGTGTGACTTTGGTGATACTGAATCTGAAATACGTTGTGATTGCTTAGCTTCGATGCCCATTCAACCCCAGTTAAAAAAAAACCCAGAACTATTCCTTTAAGTTCCTCCTCGTGAGGAGGTCCAGTGGGTGGCACTCACTCCTGGCCAGGTGGTACTGAGAGGTGAGGGGCAGGTGGGGGTGTGTCGACCATACATGGCTGCTTTGTCTCTGTGTTTATTTGATATCTGGCCTGAGCGCACAGCCAGGATGAAAGAACCAGGAGAAGGAAAGGAATGGAAAGAGAGTGAAAGGCGAGATGGGTGTGTTTATTTCATGTTTGCCTGAATATACAACAGGTTAAAAAAGAGGGGGGGAAGAAAGACAGAAAAAAGGGAAAGAAAGGGAAATGAAAGACAGACACGCTGAGGATGTCAAAACAGAAGTGTTTGAATGATTTGCCGGCTGAAAGAGAACACGGGATATAATTCTCTCCATCAATCTAAACATAATGACTTCATATTTCTCACTCGCCGAGCCAACTCATAAACAAGCCGCGAATAAAACAAACATGTTAAACCGATTCCAAAATGACGAGGGGCCTCTTGTCTTCCCTCTTTGAAATCCACTCTGCTCGGGAATAATTAAGGCGGCTTATAGACGAGTACAAAGGCAGAATATTGTTGCGTTGTATTGTACTGTGTGTGTGTGTGTGTGTGTGTGTGTGTGTGTGTGTGTGTGTGTGAGAGCAGCCGCGGCACCTGCATGATCGTCCAGAAACACAGTGTTTGCATTTGAATGTTGTGAAGGTGCCCGTGTGTGTTTTTTATGCATAATTCTTCTCCGTGTGTGTGTGTGTGTGTGTGTGTGTGTGTGTGTGTGTGTGTGTGTGTGTGTGTGTGTGTGTGTGTGTGTGTGTGTGTGAGGGAGAGAAAGAGCACATCGCTGTCTGAGAGCATTAGCAGCGAGCCTGTTCTCTGTATCTCAATGAGGGGATTAGATGACTATTCATTAGACAGGCTTTGATAGGTGACTGGCCGAGTCCATCCAGCGCTGCCGCTCGAGTACTGCCAGACAGAGAGGCCAGGGGGTAATGGAGGAAGCCCGCTCTCTACTCTATCTCTCTCTGTGTCTTCATCCCTCTTTGTCTCTGGCAGCTCTGTCTCGTCCCTTTCAACATCATTGGAAAGAGATTTTTTTTTTTATATGATGCAGTCAAAGCCCATATTTGGATTTATAGGAATGGAGTAGCTCGTAAGCATATCACACTTTTATTTGTAGCGTTTTTCCGGGGTTTAGCATAAAGTTTGAGAAAACATAAAGACTCATCCACAAAGAGTATCCTTCTTGTTGGTGATTATTTGTTTTGAAGGGAAAAGATTATAATTTTCATTTCGGATTTACAAGAAACATTTTATTCCCAAGGTTTTTCTAAAGGGACTGATGTGAAAACTGTAAATTCGTTGGAAGTTTCCTGGAATGGACGATGTAATTTGGCGCTAATTATGGGGAAAACTAGAAACAGTGCTCAGTGGGTGCACTCCAATTAATGAGTTCCAATTAAGTGCTGATGTAATGTGGTGCACAGCAGCTCAGCTAAACATGCAAAAAAGTAGTTTGTCAGCAGGCAAGCACACAACATATATGAGGACTAAAGTTTCCAATCACACATGAATAATTAACAACATTTTTTTGGGTTGAAGAAGGACTCTGAAGGAAACCAACTTTCAAGTTTTCTCTGCACATAGAGCTTGTTTTCCACAGAAATTCAAAATAGGTAAAACAAAGCTTTATCCAACATTAGCCTGAAAAAGGTTGCAGTAAATGTCATTAAGATCATTTTTTCGACCACTTTTTAATCTTGCTTTTTCTGAGGGATGTTATTTTGAGCATGCATCCTACATACTAGTGGTAATCACCCTGGGGGTCAGGACCCCCACAGTGGGTCTCAAGATAAATCAAGCGGACAAAAGCAGAAATAAAGACCCAGAAAGTACAGTAATAATAACGGACCTATAGCTGCCTTGACATCACCCATTGGTTTGTGAATTCCCATTTTGAAGCCTCGAGTCTGACATTTCAGCCATCGCAATCTTGGGTGAGAGGGTGGAGTTAACTGAGAAGCTCAGGAAAACTTTTGGCAGGCAGCCTGTCACTCAAAGTGAACCACCCTTAATTATGTGTAACTTAAAGGCTTAATATGTTGTCATGAAGGGGACATTAGCTTTCCAAATCTGTTTTTTTGTTTTGCACCAGGCTGTAAACATGTATTCCTACTGAAAATTTGGGCATCTTAGGCCCATGGGGACTGACTGGCTACTGGAGCCAGCCACAGTTGGCCATTTGGCCAAACTGCAGTTTTTCGCAATTTCATGCTGGCTTCATTTTTCAGCCCCAGAGGTAGAAGCCTAAAAAAACAAAAACAAAAAAACATATTTTTGCTGGATATTTTACCTCTTTAGGCCCCTAAGACTATAAAACAAACAAACAAATAAACAAAAAAATATATCACAGCTCACTTACATATGCATCCAGTGTGGGTCACTAGGCAAAAAGGTTGGGACCCCTTGCCATTTACCGTAGTCTTTCAGCCCTCTATGTTCTTGTCTTTGTAATTTCACATCATTCACAAATGTCAATACCAATAAAACACAGATTTTGTCCTTTAATTCTATCCCCAGAATATGAACATGAATTTTGTTTTTGTTAGTTTTAATTATCTTGATCTAATTATCTAGTACTTAATATCTCCATATAAAGATTCGCACCATTGTATTGTTTTAGAGGGAAAATGTAATATTAAAATTTTCATAACTGACTTGAACAGGGCAGGAGGTGAGCAGGCTGCTGTTTCCCCCGTCATCCTTTCTCACATCCCTCCATGTTCAGTCTGCTGCTGTTAAGTGACAGGAAGCATCACTCCAGGAAAACAGCAATTGAGAAATACCCCCATCTGTCTGCATTGGATGTTTTTCCTGACAAGCTATAGGCTTTGAATGCAACACAGAACATCAGTGAGGCGAATGCAAAGATAACATTTGCCCAAGTAAGCCCGTGCTTGCCTTGATGGTGACATACATTTTTTTCCCCACATAAAAATCCCCCCCTGAAGTTTGCTGAAAGTACACACTCTGTTCAAAAGATGATATGGAAAGACAACTTGGTGTGTGGAAAGGCAAAGAAAGCGACATATTTATGCGTGTGTAAGTGTGTGAGCGGCAAAGAATCTTTTAAAGCAGGCCACAGGGACAGAAAAAAGATATTCATACTCTCCACTCCTATCTCCTCTTCCTCATCTCCTTCCTCATCCCCTATTTCTTCTTTTTTTCTCTGAGGGCTAAAGAATATAGGCTTGGGCCATGGGACAGGGAGAGTATGAGAGAAGGAGGGAGGAGATGCTGTCAGTTGATGAGGAAGAGGAGAAAGCAAGGGATGAGGAGAGGAGGGAGCTGGGGACTCGTTTTGATCCCTGCCTCTTAATAAATCTGTCAGAGCGAGACAGAAAGAGAGCACGAGAGAGAGAAAGAGGGAGAGAGATGGATCCGTCCGCAGAGGTCTTCACCAGGTGGTTTGAAGTGCAGATCCTTCCCCTCCTCCTTCTCTCCATCCTCCGTCTTGATGTAGCGCTCTACGGATTTACCTTGCATTCATTTACCTGTTGTTTTGAACTCCATGCGTATGTGACGACTGAGTTTTGATGTGTGGTGTCTGGTGGGCCTGCGTGTACATTTTTAGCTCTGTTTACAAGGCTTTCGCACTGAACTTGTGTCAGAAATATCAAAGTTGATCAAGTTATTTGAACATAAAGTATTTCTGGAAGTGACTCAGAAGATTCATACAGAAATGCATGCCTATGATTTTTCAGTATTTCTGGTGTCTTTGTCTCTTGTTTTCTGTCGCAATGGAAACCTAAACTACATTTTGCTTTCTTTTTTAGGCCATTGTATCAGTTTCAGTTTCTTAATGGTAAATCTTTACCTTTATTTAGCATCTTCCTACATAACTTAAAAGGGTACTCTAATAATTTAGTTGTGGCCCACACTCCAAAAACAATGGATCTTACATTTCCAGCCTGTTCTCATTCTGAAGTTATTAAATACTGCTGCTTTGTCTGTGGTTTCACACATCGACGCCAAAAGTGGTATGTTACACTGCTGGTCAGTGTCAGTTTGAAACACAGGCGAATGGCACCTGTTGCGGCAGTATGATACGCAGATGTAATATGAGGAAGTGGATTGTGTCATTTTTAAAAACCTAACCACATGCTTTTGTTTACTAAACCTAACCATGTACTTTTGTTAACATCCCGGCGTTGGTTGTGGTGTGCCAGCTGTCATGTCAACAGCAGACACAGGAAGATACCCATGTAGATGTGAAAGTTTGCTGACAAAGTGGTGATATGTGATGACTTGAGATGAGAATGTGTTGGTATTTCCCATAATGCTCTCTCATAAGACTCCTCTTTCCTAGTAAAATCTCATGTCTTTCAAATTCCAAATCTCAGACTTTGCAAAGCAGTATTTGTGTGAGAGCTGCACTAATCAATATTTTGCATTACTAATGGATCCAATGACCAGTTTTGGGAAGTTGCAATGCTACATGTGGCAAAGGTGCTAGTTTAACTATATTTAACAGTTGAGTAGTGTAGCAGTTTTCAAAATAATGGCATAAATTCGGTAGGGTTGCCAACTTGAAATGGGTAAACCAACCCATGTGGGCAATTGGCATGAGGCCACTATGAAAACTGTGGACAATCCAACATAGGGACCATTTTTTTGTCAATTTACTACCCACATGAGTCCCACATACCAACGTTGGCTGGGCTGTATGACTACATATCTCCCGATGCATGTTGTTTAATGTCACAGATTTCTCAGTGACTAATGGAGAAAAGCGGGTGGCAGATGGTGCAGTTGGCCTTGCACATACTCTCACTCACAGATCCTGACCAAAGGTCTATTTTTGCTGGCAGACTACACTCGTAGGTTGCAATTCTTTTTACATCTCCTGCCGCTGCTAGGAATATTTTGGCAGTGCTTACCATTGCCACTCGTGAGTGAGTCACAACCAGTGAGAAGTAAATTCTCTGTTTGTGTAATGGAATATAACATGATGGACGCTGTGGAATGACAGATCAGGAGAGTTTCCTATTGCATACGAATCACTGTTATTCGGGTTGCTTCTCCAAAAACGCATGCTGTATCATTTCAATACAGAATCTGCCTTTAAGTTTTTGTTATATGTTCTCTCAGGGCAACTATTTTCTAACGAGCTGATGTACTTTGCCAATGTTAGGCAACAACTTAATAAGGTGATAAATATATGTTTATAGCTAGTTCAGCTGCCCCCTGCTGACATAATTTAAATAACTTTTTAGACTAATCCTCCTCTTCTTGCTGCCTTTAATGGCATTCGGCACACCGAAAACAGCCAGTCAGAGCGGAGGAGTCCCAACTGTCAGTCACTGCTCATGAACTGTGGTCAAACTGCTGAATTTTGCTGCGCTGATCAAACCTGAAAAGATTCGGATACTGTGTTGCTTCTTTCTCACATCAAATGTTTTCAAAGTGTACTGTTTAGCTGCAAAATGAGAAAAACTGTGATCCAGCCACTATGTTTGAAATAGCTGTCCGAAGGACCAAGATCACAAGCTGCGATTGACATTATTGACAGCTGCATTACAAACTCGTCGGCTCTGGTTGGTTGTTTTCTTTCATGTGCGGTAAAGCCATTAGAAACACAACAAGGCGATAGAGTATGCAGACGAATATGATATTTTTTCACAGATTATCTGTTTCAGCAAATATGATTTTTTTTTCTTTCAGTTTTTAATTACCAACAACCGCTTTAAGTCAGCAGTAACAGCCTCTTGACCACAGGTTTGGAGAGTTTTTGTTGTTAAATTCAGTAATAGCTTGTCTTCATAATGACATTTTAAGTATCAACAGTCCACTGCAAAATTTGGCCAATTTGTTGACAATTGCAGATAAAAGGTTTTCATGCAACAGCAGGTAATGTGCTACATTTGAGTCACCTTGCACCACAGGTCATTAAATCAAGTGAAGTGGCACTATGTCCAATTTACAAATGCAAATTTCTACACTCTAATTGAATAATTAATTACCTCCACTAGTAAATGATGACTTCATGCGTATTGCTGTCATAGTCCTTTTACACGCATTATTACTGCTCTGCATTTGTTATATTTTAGGGTCTAATAGCATCACATGTGAGCCTTTCTTGTCCTCCACCACAATTTTTGACAAATGTTCCTGTGTGTCTCTTTGTGTCTAAGTGTCTCACACAAAGTGAGAGATAATTCTCCTCCTCATGTAGCCTCTCTTTGATTACTCCACTATCACAGATGACAAGTGTGATCTGCCAGTGCACTCTCTCTGTGTTTCTCTCTTCATCTTTTTTTTTCTTCTCCACATGCCATCATTAGATTTACACTCTCCTTCACCCCACCAGCTCTGCCTCCCCTTCATCTTTCTCTCTCTCTTCTTCTCTGTCCTTCCTGTCGGCCTCCTCCTGCTTTCCCTCCTCTCTCTCTCTCAACCATATACAAAACGCGCAAATGTGTGATATCAATATACAGTATGTTCTAGCTCCCACAGCTGCGTGCGCTCTATATAAAAACCACACGAAAACATCAAACACTAATAAACTCAACAGAGAAACGATAAAAATACATGCTGCGGCCAGTAAAACATATATTCACACACCACACATGCAGCTCCTCGCAGCCGGGAAGAGACTACATGTATATTTATTCTGTTTCCTCTATGAATTGTGTTTATTATTGTTTCATACTGCTGCTAGTTTACGGTGTCTGTGTGACATGACGACTCCCAGTTGGAGAGTTAACACCAGATAAGACAGATGTGTGTGTGTGTGTGTGTGTGTGTGTGTGTGTGTGTGTGTGTGTGTGGTCACGTGTGTGTGTCTTGTTATGGCACTTCCCGTTGGCAGGCTATATAACTCAGGTTAATGTTATCTTATTTCACACAGCTCCAAGGCAACCTCAGGGAGTAGATCATTTGGAGCGCTCTTATTACTTTTCATTAGGCTAATGTGACGGGTGGGGGGATTTACAACAAGGGAGGAGGGCACACACATACACACACATGCTGTGACACACTTTGCTGCAGCCCTCACGTGTGTGTGGGTGCGTTTGTCCGTTTTGGAGTTATCTTTGCAGCTTCAGATAACACTGAACCTGCAAACTTTTCACCCACTGCTGGAATGCAGATTACAGTCACGATCAGGCTGCAGACACATAAATAACTGCTCAAACGTATTGATCGGGAGGTTTGTGGGTTACACCGAGGAGGCAGGGTGGTATTTAAAGCACTGCCAGGGGATTGTGGGTATTACCCTCGACCCTGGGACTGCCTGAAGCCTTGAAGACTTGAAGAAAAAAGAGAAGAAAGGAAATGAGAGCAGTCGTGAGCATCTGAGTGTTTATCTGATTCTTAGTTTTTTGCGTGTATTCTGGTATTTCTTTAGTTTGGGCCAAAATTCACAAGAGCAGACAGGCAAAGAAAACACAGTAAGGTGATGACATGCAGAGCTTTGTCTTGAGTTCAGTTTTAGATTAGATTGTGGTTGGAATTTGTTTAGGTTAACAATTAATGTAAACCATAAAGTGGGGAGGTATAACATAGTTGTGAGGTGGAAAGTGTTGATTCTTGAGTTCTAATCTCAGGAGTCGCCTAAATAAACAACACTTACGGTTTTTATTATAGCCAAAGCAGCCATTGAGATAAAGAGAGGCCAGGTATCTTTACATTCCCATATTTTTGATGTAACTCTTGGGCAGCTGTGACTCAGGAGGTAGAGCAGTTTGATCAGTAGCTCCTCCTGAACACATGTTGAAGCATCCCTAAGCAAGACACTGATGCCAGGTTGCTCCTGATTGGCGAGGCCGTTCTCCAAATGCCACTGCTTTGTCAGTGCTTTCGGCATAAGATCCCAATGCCAAAAGCTACCTTTCAGGTCCGGCCGAGGCCAGACAGAACCAGTCATGGTGTTATTATACGCTGGTGGCCAGACAGAACCTGTCACATGCGCTTGATACGCAGCAGGATGACAACATGTTGAAATGTTGCCAGTCATGATGATTTATAAGAAGCGCAAGGGTGCCTAAAGAGCTGCTGGGAGGGGTGGCAGATGGTACCAGCAAGCCCAGGAACATTTTCAGATCTAACAATTCTTACCAGCATGCGCAGCACGTCACAAATATTGATTGAACTTCCCTAGACCACTGAAATAACATAATGGAATTCTTAATTTAGGTGGTGTTCCCCTTTAAAATGAAAAGGCGCTATATAAAGCATGCTATTTACCTTTTAACAACCAGCTACATTTTGAATGCTCAGTAAAACACAGCAAAAAATTACAACCACCATGTGCCAGAGACAATGTGCGCCCTGGTGCACACGTAATTTTATCCTTTATGTATTTTCTCTTTACTCTTTTATTGTGAATCTGTGTTCTTTATGATGTTTTATATTTTATTGCTCTGTAAAGCACTTTCAATTGCCCTGGTTTATGAAATGTGCTATGCAAATGAAGTTGCCTTGCCTTGCATTGCTGCCAGTAGAAGTTATGAGTGTGTGTGCATTTTGAACAACAATGCAATGATAACGTGGTCAATTCACGCTTGCACAGTTAAATGAAAAAAATGACGACTGATCCAGTTTGTAAAAGGCAAGTGTCTGACTGAAAGGCCCTTACCTTAAAGAGAAACATCAGTACATATGTTGTTTTTTTTTCAACTACAGCAATTCTGCAATTTACCAAGCCATCAGCATGACTAGATCAAAAAGGATTTCCTTTTTACACAAAAGTTGTTTTAAATCTGGCAGAGCAGAAACAGTTTTGAAACAAAAAATAAAATCTGAAGAATTTAAATTTAACTTTTAGACACCAACTTGTGTGGTGTCTGTCCTGAAGAGGACCGGGGCGTATTGGTGGATCTTATGACCGCAGTATTTTGCAGCACTTCCTTCTCTGTCTTACATCACTGTGATGTAAAATCATTTCATGTCTGAAGACACACACACACACACACACAGGCACACACACACACACACACACACACACACACACAGAGACACACACACACACACACACGGGTTATTGTAGCCACAGTGAGGGTCTAGTGCTTGGCCTCTGCATAGAACCATGAAACTCACTTCCACTCGGCACCTCTCCTTTTCTGGAAGTTTCCCTCCACCTGTTGGGTGGTCTCTAACATCTCTAGGATCATACTCAGATTCTTTCCCTTTCAGATTTTGCCAGCAGAGAAACAACATTCAGCCTCTGCTAGCGACTGACCTCTTTCTTTCTGTGTCTGCTTTATTTGACTTTGTCTTTTACCCAGTGTCTCTGCTGCCTCCATCCTCCTCTCCATCTGCTGTCCAGACATTGAGGCCACTGACGTTTGTTTTCATCTTTTCTTTTCTCTTCTTTTCTTCTCCTCCTTACAGTAAACACCTGCACACACTCCGAATGGAAATACATGATGAATAGCGCTGCTGAAAGAGTGGTGACAGGCCTGAAGAGATCCCTTTCACATGCACAAATACTGAGAGGGGGCGGGAGCATGCGTGTGTGTGTGTGTGTGTGTGTGTGTGTGTGTGTGTGTGTGTGTGTGTGTGTGTGTGTGTGTGTGTGTGTAGGAGGCCAGGGTGGTAAGCAGGACCTTAATTTACATTCTCATTCAGTCATTATCGGTCATGTTAGAGTATTTGAATTTTTGTGGTCCATTTTTTGTAATCCATCATAAGTTTATCGTGGATAAAATCGTATTATTGTAGTCACTTTGTTCTATTTTTGTCTTTGACTTTAAAAAGTAAAGAGGAAAAATCCTGCAGTACATCATCAGACAAAATGTTGGTAATTTATTATTACTTTTAATAAACAGCGGGCCCATAACCTCACCGCTTATTTAACAGGACCGTGCCAATGTTTTTACATGTTTCAGCCCATTAAGTACAAATCGCCTATGTTTTACATGCCTGCTGACTGTTTTCCAAAGCACACAATAAGTTCTTATTGTGATTTCCCACCCTCCAGGCAGCCGCTGGTTTCCACTCATTTCAATATAAAAATCAACTTGGAGAGACTTTAAACTTGGGATAGGTCATCCATCATCGTGAAGAATTTGTTGCCTTTACTGTTTTTGGCAAAGATACTTCATTGTCGACTCACAGTCAAGAACAAAGACTGTTTTAGAGGTTGAAGAACGCTCTAACATTTGACTGATTGAACTTGTGCTGAATAGTGGCCACTGTGGCCACAAGTGGTAATAACAAGAAAAGGAATTTCCTTTGATGCTTTTCTTTAAAGCCCCTGAAATGTGATGCGGTCGTCCATGAGCAAAACATTTTCAACCAAAGTTATATCACTTATTTGATATGAAAGACTTATGTATTTCATCTCTGTGTTCCTCTTACTGGTTTGAAGAGGGTTTGGCTCAGTTAGAAAACTGTCATTAATGCATGTGTTTTAAATGCTGGTTTTAAATAATATGTAGTTTATAGCTGATTAGCTAAAGCATGTAAAACCAGCATATAAGTAGCCCTTATTTAGCTTACTGACTTATTTTATCTTTAAGTGATTACAAAGCCTAAACACATCCACAGCCTATAGTATGTAGTTATTTACTGACTGCATGTTATTGACATCTCCCTCGTCTTGTTGATAGTTTTCTTGCAAAAATGTATACATTTGGTGATCTAACATTAACAAGCATTAAATAAGTATTAAATGAGTGATATCTGAATTCCACTCAGCTGCTGAAGTTTCAGGGTCCTAGCATTTTTCATGCTGACTCGCCATCACACTGTCAGGAATTAATGGGACACTTTTATAGACCAGAGCCATCATTAATGTTATTAGTAACACCTGTGCTTTTCCTATTATGAAGAGTCAGAATTTGCGCAGTGAAAAAGCCAGCGTGGCTCCGCCCTGAGCAGAGGTCCAATCAGCAGAGTAATTGAAAACTCCTGTATTTGTGGGCCTTTAACCCAGTAAATTCAGCCCTTATCAAATAAATGTTCACCAGCATTTATGCGCAGCCCTGCAAAGATCTTGTCTCATATATTAACCTGATAACATTTTTATTACGCACCCCTTTGAACTGGAACTGTGGGAAAGATAAAGAGAAAATAAATCTAACATAGATCTTGAACTAAGGATTTAAGTTAGATCTGTGGAATCAAACCAACAACATCTGAGGCAATTAATATCTTGCTGAGCCAGGAAAGCTTCAGCACAGCTTTTTTTTTTTCTTTTTCAAATTCCATATTAATGTGAAGGTAAAGCTGCTAAAAGGAATCCCCTTAAATATCATGAATTAACAGCTCCCAGATGAAAAAAACATGCAAAGTTTGACATTACTGGGCACTAATACTAACCTCCCTGCATGTTTAAGACCACTGCAATGAACAAAGAATCTCTCTCATAAAGTATGAGATGTATTTGGGCTTAGGCGTGCTGAGTCACTTTGGTTAATGCTCCAATAGATGGACCCGGGGCCCTTATTTTGGCAGTGAGCTCTCGAAGCAGTCACTGATATGATATACAGCAGCTCTTAATACACTCACTGGCTCTCAAATATGTAATGGAGCAAATTAATGCAGTAGCCTCAGACAGAGACACCCAGAATTGAAAACCAATTTAATCAACCTTTGTCTATCGCTGTCATTTTTTCTCCCCTCTCTTTTTCCACCAGCTTCCTTTTTTTTTTTTCTCCTCTTGCTCTTGGCTTTGAGATGGGAAACATGGGCCGAAGAGGAGGGGGTAAGTGTGGACAGGACTTGTATAGCCGGGAAGAGCTCATCCTTAGCTCTGCTGCCTGGAATTCATTGCAGGATCATTTGTTAACTTCCTGCAACATTATGGTAATGCACTACAATTTTCATCTTTGGCACAAAGTCACAGCAAATACAGGCCGAATTCTCTGCTGATAGTTTTCAATATGTCGTATATCATTATTAATTGGAAAACGTTGAGTTCCATGCTGGATCCAGATTGGATTTTCTTTATCCGAGTCCAAAAAACGTGATCCGCCTCCTAATAGTCAACCTCTGGAACAGATTAATTTTAGTGAGAGATGAGGAGAAATCCTCCATAAATCAACAATTTTCTTCTAATCAGGGACTCACAAGGGAGAAAGGGTCGAGTGCTCAATCAGAGGATCAAAAGTTTTAGTTTTTTTTTTTTTTTTTTGGTAGTGACCCAATGCAGATCAGCTGAGCCCTGAGAGGAGACAGGAATGACACGCTGCTTTTCATTCTTCATTCCTCGCTTCTAATATTCATCATAATCTCTTTCAGCGCTGTCACACACATCATACACTTATCGTTCTAAACCCCCAGCTGCACTGTTCACCCCTCGTTCATTCATCCCCCCCTTTTAGCATTTCTATCTTACAGGAAGCACATTTCATACAAGCTCGATGCCTCTCTAATAGCTTTAGTGGATTGGCATAATCTGGCTAGCCTAGCGTGCTACACGTTAATGGCATGTTGTACACCGACCCCAGCGGCGCTGCCGTGTTATTAGTGTCTTGTCATTAGTGTGTTGCTGCCTGCCCTCCATCTGCCGCCCCACCCCCCTGCCTCTCCAGGGTGTTTCTGGGATACCGTCCCGGTGACCTCGGTGACAAGGCTGAGCCGCTTAGCGTCGCCACCTGATGGCCACGCTCGGCAACGTGACAAATCTGGTTACCTGAAGGACATCCGTGCGTCAGCGGTCTGTCATCTAATCATAAACACACACGCAGACAGACACACACATGCACACACAAGGCTGAATATAAGCTATGGATGCCTGGATACGCACAGACACACACATACACAGACAAAGGAGGTGTGCAGGGATTTCAGAGGACATCATTAATATGCAATATTGACAGTATGCCCGCAATATGCTCACCTGCGTGCAAGTACACACACACACACAGGCACACACAATCCCACCAAAGGGGAATTTTACACTTCGTCTCCTTACAGGCCTTGGGGGGCACTACTGCACATGTGAAAAAAAAAGCCTTTTGTGTCTTCGGAGGGAGCTTTGTGAAATCTGATCAATTGTAGTCAGCATCGGTTAGAATTTGTAACTAAAAGTATGCCATGCAGGGCATTGTACTGTATGTTGACATTTGGAAAGTGTGTCTGCACAGAACTGTGACACACACATTACGGACACAGAGTAGAACCACTGACGCTTTGGTTACTTTGTACTTAGTGCCACCTGTAATCTATCTCATTCTCTTTCCCCCTTCCCACTTTTGTCTCCCTCTTTCCACTCGGATGAATTTTCTGCCTGGCACCAGGGCCTGAAATAGAATAGCAGCAAAACACATTAGAAGAACAATCAAAGTACCTCCCACAATAATCTGTTTATACCCTCCCCTCCTCCTTTTTGGACTTTTTTGTTTCATTGAGTAAGAGCTGTCGCCTCTTGGCGTATCCCTCTGCGTCGCACCAAAGCTGCTTTCGCAGGAAGGGTGTGACTTATCAGAGGAACAGTGGTAGAAAACTAAAACAAAGATGATGAGATTAAGGGAGAGGGGAGAGGGAGAATGAGGACACAGAAAATACAGGAAGCATGAAAGAGTAAGACAAAAAGGAGGAAGAGAGGGGATAAGAGGGATTTCCCAAATGGAAATGGAGAGAGTCTGTGGACGGGTGATGGAGGCTGGAACATCTCATCCTATGTCCGGCCAAAACTAACAAATGGTGTTTGTTAGCAGTAAATTATTTAGTTTGACCTTCTGAGGCATTGACATGAATAAAAGCTGACATCCCTGATATCCCATACATGTGTATGATGTATGTATCAGCATAATACAGTTGTGAGTTTGTAATTTTGCCAAAGTATACATTTTCCGTATGTGGCAACACACTGTAACTAATGGTAATGCTAGACTACAATATTCAGTATCATTGCATTGTAGAGTATCTCTTATTGTTACAGTTTCTGTCACCATTTGTCATAGTAAAACATTTTACATATTATCTTGTGGAGAAACAATGTTGACCTAATGGCGACACTTGCGAAGAAGTCAGGTGATGATCAATTTAGTGGGCTTCATCCATGAATGTAAAAATAAAAATGTACAAAATTTAATGGTAATCTTTCCAATAGCTGTGTAATATATTCCAGGTTGGTCAAAGGTCAGGGACTGACTGACACTGCCATCCACAGAGCCATGCAGCAAACATGATGGCTTCTTTCGACACTTTCTCATCCCAAGATGTTACATGTTACACCTTTGCAGCAGACTTTTCTGTCTAAATATTATGTTTTAGGTATCACTCTGTGTCTGCTGCTTATGTTGCCACTACCGTGATGTCAACACAAGCACATGGTGGATGATGCTGCATGTGGTTATGTTAAGGACAGGTCAACAATGCACATGCTAGCACAGATGATTAGGATTAGGGGAAAGAGGCACATGGGTATGTGTAGAAAAAAACATCACACTCACATGGGAGGCAAACACTGGACTCCTACATTAAAGTTTGGGTTTGTTTGACCAGTTAAGTTATGTTTTGTTGTCACTGGCAGCGTTTAAACCTGACACCGTTCAGAATGAGAATGGGCTGCTGCTTTGAAACTGCTTACAACACAGAGCTCAGAAACTGCTTACAATATTTATTGTAACGTGCCAAAACAATTACCAAAGCTGTAAGAGTTTTAACAAACTAGGAATGTAGGATAGTGTGTAGTGTGTAGGATTTAAGGGCATTGTTACATTCCAGAATTAGGCTCAGGGGCTGAGGGGAGTAAAAATGAATAAATAACTGGGCAAAATGAAAAAGACAAGCAGAGTAAATGTATAAACAAAAGCTGTAATTTATCCACACAAAAAAGCAATAAACATGTACAAAAAAGTCTTCAGCCCAACACACAGCACCCACACTTGCCCACAAGCTCTCACATTTGGCTTCTGCAGTCCTTTTATACTGCATGCTTCTAATCAGCAGATTAAGCACAGGTGTGCTCTCTCTCTTTCTGCGTGGTGAGGAGGTGAGTAGGAGGAGCGGAGGATAACATCTTGAGATGCACACACAAAAAAAAGAACACAGAAAACACAACAAAGGGCACATCCACTTCTCAGACACACATAACAAATAAAAGATACACATTTCAGAATAAATATTATGGCACAAATCACACTGGGTTAATCCAAAACAACACTATAAAAAAATATTTAAGGAGCCAATGTCTGCCTATTTGTCCTATAAGCTCGTATTTAATATCTGCAGTCTGCTGGAAGTAACTTGAACTCTTTGAATAAAAGGTGACTGGGATCGGCCAGGACTAACTGGGCCTTCTTTAGCGTTCTGATCTGGTGTATTTTTCTGCAGAGAATCCGCCCTCTGCTATATATTCTTATTTTCTTCCAATTATTCATTCACTGTTAGTGGGCACAGAGCACAGGTGAGGTTGGGACTTTATGAAGAGGTAGCACCCTGGTGTCAGACTGTCACCAGCATGCATCCAAAAGGAGGCTACAAAAACTGCAGACACAAAGCTGAAACTGTCATTTTCAGTGGCAATACTATTTACAAACAGTAACTGACAATATCTGCATTTATACCTTTAAAGCAGTTATATTTAAACCGAAAATGAGCCTGAATACAAGGAGGTATAATACCTTGTGCATTTTGATTGAATAGTGGCTACAATTAAAGAAAAAGAGTGACCCTTCAGCAATATCCACTTAATAAATCACAGCCTTTTGGGCTTATTTTTACATTTCAAACATACTTTATCCTTATCACAATATTTTAAATGGCCAATAATATGTGGTCACAGCTCACTTTTGTGTGCCTTTGGTGACTGTTTTAATGGAAATAGCTAGGTAATTTACTTCCAAAAAAGGTATTTATTCTTGCTGCAGTGATATTTTAGATAAATGTGTGTAGTGTGCTGTACTTTGGCCCTTTTCTGTTTCAATAACAAAGTTCTTGTGCACAAAGCCAGGTCCAAAAAGAAATGGTTTTCCGAATTTGGTGTGGAAGAACATGACTGGCCTGCACAGAGCCCTGACCTCAAACCCAAAACACATTTGGGAAAGTGAGCCAGGTACTTTTTGCTTAACTTACTAATGCTCTTGTGGCTGAATGAGAGCAAATTCCTGCAGCCAGGTTCCCAAAACTAGGTGGGAAACTTCACATTAATTATAGCAGCACATAGTTTTGGAGTAAATGTTAAAAAACCCCGCAATGGTGTAAATGTCCACATACTTTTAACCACATACAGTAGCATAAACACACAGCCCTAAAGCAACAATCAAGTGTTCCTAAAATGCTGCATTTCTTTAAGAGGGCACCACACAGCATGGTGTCTTCCTGTCTTTCATACAGAGCGACTCAGATGTGGGCGAAGCTTCATCATTTTGGGTTGGAGGAGTTTGACATTCTCCTCTGTCTCTCTGGTGTAGCTGTCATATTTAGTTTCTGGTCCCGGTGGATAGAAAGTGGCAGCAGTGGAGAGAGAGCGTGAGCAGTCTCTGAAGACCAAGCTGTCTGCTAGGGACCGAAGAGTGGCTGAGGCAGATAGTGTTACACTGCACCCGTGGGAGACGGGGAGATATGACCGGAGGGATGGAGGGATGTGTGTGTCTGTAGAGAGAAAGGGGGTTGTCATGGAGAAGAAGGCAGATATATGGAGAAGAGAGAGACAACGCATACTGCGATATATAGTGTTCAAAAGAAAAAAACCCTGCTAAAACTCTGTCAGTGACCGACTGTTTAAAACTGTAAAATTGAAATATGTCAGTTTTGTCTTTGCAGTCTGATGTCACTTCTCAGAATCATGTAAAGAAATAATTGTTGTATTTCTATTTATTTGGATGTTCTGGACCACTTGTTGGCTCTCGTACACTCCTGAAATCCTTCAAGTGCCGACCTGTTCCCATGCTCTTTCTCTCCCTGTCTGCCTCCTCTTCTCACAGAGTGGGTGTCAGAGCTGGTCTGAAGTGGCTTGTCTTTGGTATAAATGAATAGCATCACTCGTCCCCAACCGTGAAAAGACAGTGATGGCGTCAGACAGAAGGAAAGGTGGAGGAGAAGAGGAGAGACTCTAGAAGGAGAACTCAGCGTGATGAGGGAAGAGATGCTTGAGAGAGTGGACAAGTGGAAAGTTATAGGAAGGGTTTGGATTTTGAGGAGACGAAGAGTGCTATTAAAATGATTAAAAGGATGGGAAGAGAGAGGGCAGAGAAAAGTGGAAAGTATGAGGGGATAGTGGAAGAGAGAATAAGGGGTGGAGGGATGTGCACAGTGAGCTCTTTCACCATTTATTTCCAATTTATTGTAACTTCAGTGAGAGTACTTCATATCTATCACTTAACTGTAAGGTGAGGTCTAATATTTATTCAATTGGGGTAGAATAACACCAAAAATGGTGGCTAAACACAAATCTGTCACTGGTATTTTTCTATGCAAGCTAAGTGGTGTTGTAGCAAGGTAGTGGCTGCTTCCTAGAAGAATACTGTAGCCACTGGCAACCTAGCGGTGGTGGAGTTCCCGCCAAAACACCCATCTGACCATTCACAAGCAGCTCCATTGAATGCGAGCACATGGTGCAGCAGTCAATCATAGCAGAAAATCCAATCTTAGCATAAAAACAAACACCAGGGTGACGAGAATTTCCTTCAGTGACAGAAACCATCTTTGGGAAAAAATTATTTGGTGTGTATTTTTGAGTTTTTACTTTGCCTATGTCTCATTCAACATGGAGGGGCGGTCTTTATGACCTATACTGCAGACAGACACCAGGGGGCGATTGAGACTGAAAAGTTACACTTTAGGGGATGTCTTATGTCAATATCTATTGAGAAAAATTACAAGAGTTGAATATAAGTTACGGAAAGTCAGAAAAGCTCAAATTCATCTCAACTGTTCTAATTACAATGTTTGTGAAATACAGTGAATCGATCAACACGTCTACCAAAATTAACTCAGAACTTAATTCTGGACCACAGTTGTAATGAACAGTAAAACTCTATTTAATATAATATTCCTCTGTACTGTAGGCCCAGTCAGTGAACAAACTGAGCTATGTCCTGACGACATATGTTGTTTAATTCTTTACGCCTTTAAACTGCCAACATTACAGTCTCCACTTATCTTAGTAAACCTAACAAGTTCAAACTGGCACACTAATAGAAATGGACACACATTTTACAGTTACCATGGACATATTTCAAGCACTACTGGCTAGGTTTTATCAAATAAATGATAAAAGGACCCGTCGTAGTTGTAAAAAGTGAGAGGGGAAGCTCAAACAGGACACACATCTACACACCCATCCACTTCAGCTTGCCAGGCCCATGTGCACTGCAGACATGAGTGTCACACATGCTGAGAAAAATGCCTGTAATATCAGATTTGGCAGGATAAGAGGAGGAGGAGGAGTGCGTTAACAAGAAAACAAGGACGAGGAAGAGAAAGAAACAAGTCATTGTACCTTCGAGAACATTGTAAGCCTCCAAAATGGACTATATCTCCCCATCGGTGTAATAAGGGTTATGATTTTCCCTTCAGGGGGTGAGAAGTATGACAACCACCCGGTGTGAGGAACCTAACCAGTGGGTCCATGTTCATTTTGTTTGTCTTCCTGTCATATTCTTTACCTCCCTCCCTCCCTCGTGCTGCGGAAGCTTTGACTCACTGTGCTACTGGGTCAATTCCTACTAATTGGGGTCAATGCAGAATCGAATTGCGCTCATATGGGCTAATTTATATGTCTATTTCAGTTGACAGGCAGGGGAATAGGATTTTTGCTCTACTAATCCTTCGTGGGTTTTGTGTACTGCTAATATAGTGTGAACTGTCAGGTTTAAGCCCTTTCATTTTCTCTCTGGTGCAGTGCTTTATGATGTGGTCTCCTCCGTTACAGGCTGTGACAAAGAGAATCAGCAACTTCTGACAGTTTATTGGTTATTAATTTATTTATTTTTTTTGTCAAGCCCTTACATTTAGCACTCTCTCCTCTTCTACCTCTTCTCATTGTGCTTTCCCATTGGCTCGCTACCTCATTACTATGGCTAGGTATTGATTCTTGGTACCCTTTTGATCAAAATAACCCCGTGCTGAGTAGTATTGAAACATCTCAAGTCAAACAATACTGGCATTCAATCCTTTTCACCACCTAATCGTTCAAAATAATAATATTTTGTAATATTAATATAGTAATATAGTAATATTTCTAATATTACTACTGGTTTAAATAAACAATTTGATCATATTTTCCATCTTTACTGAGCAGTTTTGTATTTAAGGAATTTTAGGCCATTTGTCCAAATATACACTGGTTCACTGATAGTGAAGATAGTGAAGAAGTGAAGTGGTACATTGAGTTTAGTGAAGCAAATAAAAGCTGGGGTATTGATTAAAGGTATACCACATGCCATCCATTCACATTAAAGGTATTGAATGCAGTAAACACTTTGTATTGTTACTGCTTTAAGGGAACTGGTATTGGCACTGGTATCTTTCTTTTTCAAATGATACCCAGCCATACTCATTATCTTCTGGTATTCTTCCTTTTCCTCACTTGCACACACAGAAACACACACATTGGCTGGCCACCATAATGTATAGAGATTGTTTGGTGTGCGGTGGAGGCCATATGTTCTCTTTGTGGCTAAAGTTTCTCTTATCCTGCCTCTGCAGCAAAGTGAGAAGGGAGTTGAGGCCTATTGTAGCCTGACTCCCTGGAAGGAGGTGGGAGGGAGTGAGGGAGATGGATGGGAGGCAGGAGAGGAGCGAGATAAATTCTAACAGGGGGCCCTCCTATTGTCACCATGATTAGGAAATGAAGCAAACTAATTATAGTCTGTGTGTGTTTGTGCATCCTTGTCTGTTTTTTTCTGCCTCATCTCCCCGATGATGTGTGCGCTGTACAGGCGTAGCCTCCAGTATAAGTCCAAGTTACTTTAACCAAAGTCATCAGCACTCAAAGTTTCCCTCCGTGAATGAAGAAGGCTGGCCATAAGCGCTCCATTTACGCTGCAGTTTGAGGCTTTTAGGCTGATGGTCTCATTCAAAGCATGAGAGAGCTTCAAGAGATGCTTTATAAAATGGCTCTTGAGAAAAATACATTAAGAACAAGTGATCACAGGACCAGGAGGGAGGGTATTATGTTGAATAATGTTTTTATATTTCACATCTGCACACGCTAAATACTGTATGTGTAGCTGAGTGTGTCAGTATCACATTTTCTGCCTGCTTGCCTTCTAAATAATTTATGAACCTCAAAGAGAATTAGTCATGAAGTTTGTTTTGTTACTTGTTGGGTAATAGTGTTTGTTTTGTGGTGGGATTTTAAAGGTTCCACTGTGTTGTTTAAACACCAGTTTGTTATTAATATATAACCTACAGAGGTGAGTTCACTTGTTGTAAACAAATAATATCATCTGTGAGATGATGAGCTGCTTCGTGTGGTCTTTTATTTTTTTGCTTTATCATAAAAAGTCCATACAGACCATTATCCAGTGAATTATGTCCATGTTGGACGATTGAGGTTCTCGTGATTTACATCAAAAGCTAATGTTCAGGAACAATTTGGTAATACATTTCCTGTATTTTGAGACCAAAAATATGGTTGTAGAGGGGTATGCATGTCTGACTTTATAATGAGAGACAACAAGACAACTTTTTAGTTGATATGGCAAACCTGTTGTGTACAATTGCCTGTTTGTAAAAGCAGCATGTTTCTATCCACGTCATGAATAGAAGTCCAACACTCGCTCTTATTTTAGCTCTATTTTTGGTCTCCACCAACTCTTTAGAAAAATATCTGACTCAAATTTAGCCGCAAATACTCCACAATGTTTGCCAGCTAGTTGCTAATTGTGTCTGCCGCTCTTATGGGCATTGGAAGGTGGGTGCTGAGGGTGCTGTAATGCCCACTATTGACAAAGAGTGGAACAAATGTTTGTTAATTTTTAGCTGTTTTACCATAACAAATGGGTTGAACATGTGTTTAAAATTTGGAACAGTAAATAAGTTGCCCGTTGTAGAAAATATGCACAGAAAAATGTGATAATGCAATTGATTCCTCTGATCAGACCCAATAATGTCATCAGGTCAGGTTAGGTGCAAGTGTGGTTCACCCATGGGTCTGTGGAATTTGGGGAGAAATTTGCAGTAGTGGAAGCTAAGGGATGTCCACTGTCATCAGGATAAAGTTTTAAGTTTTAAGTTCCAACTAGTGATGGAGTGAACAATGGGTGGATGTATGATTTGCCGAGGGGATGTGATCATGACCTCAGTAAAAAGACAAATGCATGTCTGACAACACCTGAAACTAAATATTAGAGATTTTGGCACAAGCAGTCCAAAGACAAATTGTGTCTGATGAGACGAAGGACAAATGGCTGATCGAACCACCAATCTAAGCATGTTTGAGCTTTTTTCTGTGCATGTGCATAGTCATGCTGGCATATTTATACTGCAAAAATATTTTCCTGTGTGCTACCTTCAGTGCTGAATAGGTAATGTACAGCAGTTATTTAGAGCTTTTTATGTAAACACAGCTGCCTGCTAAAGCCGAAAATCATGCGAGTGAGAGTGAACCAAAACTGTAAAGCATTGAAAACCAATACAATGCCCTGAAAGACTGAGAGGTCTTTTAAGGTAAAGGTACAGGATGTCGCTCTTCCAAACTGTGGTTTGTCTTGTTTACAATAATTACACCCAAGTGTCGGAATTCATTTGACAATAATATAATGATGTGGAGAACTGCTTCATGTACTACCTAATTATACCAAATAAATTCAGTTAATGAATCAACTGCAGACTTCGTAGATGTGTACGCACAGTGAACTGACAGTCTGTCACCGTAAACAGACTCGAAATTAGGAAATGAGTGGGTCAACTCACAGTGGCACTTTAGTAGCAGAGCCAGATGTCTACCGCCCACCTGCACTCTCAGTGTGTGTGTGTTCAAATATGGGTGGGATCAATCTGAGCTCAAGGGTATTCGATGTCAGAGTGTTAGCACTCTTCAGCGTGTCTGGGGAATGTGTGAGAGTGTTAAAGACAGCATCTAAATTCCACTGGGTTTGCTCATATCGATTATGCCCGTTTATGTGCGCGTGTATGCGTGTGTGTGCATAAGTTGCTAGTGGAGAAGTGTGAGTGGATAAATGCATGTGTGTGTTGCATGCATCCATCTGTATCTCCTTCTGTGTGTCCAGGCAGGGTAGCAATTTCCATATTATCAGAAAATAATACCTTCTACATTCCTTCTGCTCAATGCCGCCTTTGTTGGACGTTGTCTGCAACATCCGTCAAAGTCTCGTGTTTAGACGGTCCACTGCGTCTTTGGACATAATCTAAATTCCTTTAATGTTCCATCATCATCATCATCATCATCATTGCTCTTTAATTTTTTCCCTACTTGCTCAGTTTACTTTGCTTCACTGGAAGCACCTGCCAGCTATTCACTCAGCCACTTAAGAAGGGGGAATCCAAGCAGAGAATGACTCATCGTTCTCTTATTATCTTGCAGGGTGTGTGTTTGCAAGAGTGAGGAAGAGAACAAGAGCTCTGTGATTTATGTCCACACTCAGTGTCTCCCACTCTCAGATCTATGTGGGCCCTTGTCAACTCTCTCAACAGTTATGTGTGCACTTAAAATGTATATCTATGGTCATGTGTGTGTACGGGGAGCATGTGTCCAGCCTCTACAGCTGCACGCCAATGGCTTCCAGATGTCCATCCGTCTTAAGGTAGCCAACGTTGACAGGTGAACTCTCCACTGTCTGCGAGGGACGCCCGCCATCATTCATTCTCGCTGCCCGCCTGGCAATTAACTGTGACCACACACACAAAATTCGGACAAACAAGAGCCACATGCAAAAATCGGCACACACCCATTTTTATATTTATATACACATAAGCACACAAATGCAAGCACATGCTCTCAATTGCAGATTTACTCACACATAAACAGACACTTACGTACATCCAACCCCCCGAGATTCACTCCCTCCAGCCGTCCACATGAAGTTTTACTTCATCACGTGTAGAAATAGCACGTCTCCTAACCCCCCTCCTTTTTTTTCTGAGCCATAAACCCCTTTATGTGAGAATAAGTGAGCGCCAATGGAGACCAATTCATCAAACACATTTTAGTGGGCCTCTGCGGAGAGAAAAAGCTTAAACCCCCCTCTTAGAGTTATCAGTCTACTTTTGGATACGGGACAAAACTCAAGGTGCTAAACGTGAGTTATGGCTCACTACGTGGCATTGTTTTAGAATTTCACCGGCCTCTGGAGTGAGTAAAAAGAAATGGATGGCGCCGTGTTTTAAAGGCACTAATTTTCGTTCTATTTTATGGCACTTTCTTGCTCGCTCATTGAATTTATTCCTTTACTTTTTTTATCAATGAGAGGAGGAGAAATCAAGCTCTTGATTGAAGCTGTGACAGAGAGTGAATGAGAAAGAGCAAGAGAGCTATAGAGAAGGACTGTGTGTGTGTGGGATGTTAGTGATGAAAGAATACATCAACGAGTGAGTGAATAGCCTGCTGAAGAGAAATAAGAGAGGGAGGGAAAGAGAGAGAGAGAGAGAGAGAAAGAGGGAGAGAGATAGACATGGAGTAACATTAAGGAAATGAAAATAGGAGTGTGGTTGACAAGCTCTATGTTAACTATTCTGACATAAACCACAATGAGAAGGCGGGCACACACAGAAACACACACAGAAACACACACACACACACACACACACACACACACACTGGATTTGGAAAGAGCTGAAGAACACATTTGGTGGGACGCACTTTCTCTGAAATGCTCACACACACAGACACACAGCTTTCTGCACATGTGTAGGGCCGTGTGTGAGTGTGTGCTGCAGCAGGCCTGTGTGTGGCGGTGTGTACCCCACAGTGGCAGATGCCGCCAGGCCCCAGCCAAATGATGGAGACGATAGCTAATTGCTCAATCAGGCAATCTAATCTGGCCAATCTCATTTTCAGTTTTGTCTCTCACCCACTCCCTCCTCCCCCCGCCTATCCCCGCATACATTTCCTGACCTATCTGCTCAGCAGCTGCCGGACCAAACCAAAACGCAAATATAGGGAGGGAAAGCAGGAGGCAGAAGGAATATACATACTGGAAATGGCATGATTCAAAACGATGCTTAGCTTAATTCAGAACGTTTTTTTAAAATTATTTTTGATAATATATGCATAGGTATTACAATCAAATAAATAGGGGCAACTTTTTAATAAGGCACATTTCAGAAAGAGTTAATAAATTGTAACTAATGGCTTTATGAAGTGTAAATAATTTACTGATGCTTTATAGATCCATTAAGAGCAAGTTTTGTGTTGTCAGGTTCTAAAAACTAATTTTAACCTATAGGTCTTTATAACCACCTCGCCTCTGCAGATGATCAGGACCAAAACCCATTTATGATAAGACTGATAGTTCAGAAAAATCAATTTATTAATGGATTACCAGCATTTATGTGGATTTATGCATCTTATTTCTACATAGAAAGGGGAAAAAAATCCTGCAATTGCAAATTGGTGATCCCAAATATGTTTTAATTCTAACTTTATGAAGGTTTCCTCATTAGAAAGTATGTATGTGCACAATTTTCTACCTATATTAGAAGTTCTTTATTCTTATTCAGAATTCTGCATAAAAACTGTTGCAACAAAAGTGCATTAATCATCTGATAGACAGATATCTTAATACCTGGATATATAAAAATCTAAAATATGACTGGAGAGCTTGATGACTGACACACTCCATTAATGGGTTATTATGTTTTGTTACATTGCTGTATTGAAATAAATAAATGAATAAATAAATGAATAAATAAATGAATAAATAAGTAAAAAGCCAGGAGATGAATAGAATTTCCTTTTTTCCCTCACCACACACAGTTTTAACCCCACGCACCCCCCAGTGCACACACACACACCTGTGTGTGAGACCCTCCTTAAATGCCAGGTCTCTTGGGTGTATCAGTGATGCGTAGCAGGGGCTATTAATTACCCAATTCCTGTTTAGTGTGTGTGTGTGTGTGTGTGTGTGTGTGTGTGTGTGTGTGTGTGTGTGTGTGGTAAACTCCATATGGGTGGGGAGACTGTGCGTGACCCTTCACATATCACCCAGACACCCTTCTCTTGTGACCTCGGTTAGAAGCAGTCACACACACTAGCCTAGCTCACAGCAGATGTAAGGGGACTGCAACACACACACACACACACACACACGCACAATGAAAAGTAGGGCTTAATTAACCAAAGAAAAGTTTGGTTTTGGAGGCTGAACTTTCACCCACTTATCAACCAATCGATTGGTCAATGGGGGAAAAAATTTGGTCCGACCTGGTTGGACAAGGGCATAACAAACATCTAATTGACCAACCAACCAACCACAAGTACTGAAACAGGGCACACAAGTCTGTAATATATGCTTTTTTGGAGTGCGCACAGCTCAATTTATCACACTTGAATGCACCCAGAAACAGGAATATATTCTGCATGTATTGTGTGTATGTATGCATGTATGTATTGGTTGAACACACAGATTCATGCACAGGCCCATGCATCTAAAGTGCAGCGCTAACAAGGCAACAGGGAGACATTAGCCAGTGGAATGGAAGGTCCCTCATTGCCCAGCGTGTGTGTGTGTGTGTCTCTGTGTGTGTGTGTGCATGTGTGAGGACTTGGTCACACGGAGCACAGTGAAAGAGGAGCATAATGAAGAAGCAACATGCTTTATTGTGTCAGAGCTCAGCAGTCGCCACAGAGATGAGATGAGTGTGTGAGCACATGTATGTATGAGTTTGTGTATGTATGTTGACTTATGCATGCATATTCGTTTTTTTTTTCAATCTGATCATTTCTGAATATGTGAGTATATAGTAGTGAATTATGTTTGAGTCTGTGCATGTGTGTGTGTGTGCGTGTGTGTGTGTGTGTGTGTGTGTGTGTGTGTGTGTGTGTGTGTGTGTGTGTGTGTGTGTGTGTGTGTGTGTGTGTGTGTGTGTGTGCGTGTAGGGACACCTGTCTGGGAATAACAGGGAGCAGAGCGGGGATGTGATCAGGAGATGAGTGTTTCCAAATGCCGTTCTGTCAGTGTGCTGGAGGGGCGGCATACAAATGACATGTGTTCGACTGTGGAGGACAAGGAGTCTGGGGGGAAATCATCGTAGGTGTGTGCGCGTGTGAGAGTGGGACTGTGTGTGTTCATGACGTCCCCTGTGCCAATATGCAGTCATGGTTGTGTTTGTGTATCACAGATTTATGCCAAATCTCTTTTTGCAGCCTATGCATCTGTTCCAATGCATGTTTTGCCTCCCAAAAAATACTCCTCTACGCACTAGTATGTGGAGAACACCACTTACACATATGATACTGTAGTGCAATGTTTATAAGAGTAATGAGTGAATATTTAGATTGGTAAATTAGTGTGCTGTGATAAGCATGAGGTAACACAATTAAAGTGGACTGTTATGTAAGTAGTGTTTCTTCCTCTATAGTGAGTTACTAAAGAATCAGCAGTAATTACTGTAGCTACAGCCAAAATAATATGCAGTTGGTGATTTTTTTTTTATTTAAACTGGCAAAAGTGACGGCTTAAAGTGAGAAGCCTCCTACAGTACCTGAATGTTTTGTACTTGTGCTTTGCTAATGGAAAAGAGCAAGGAGGAATTGAATAAATGGAAAGAGACTCATTAGCTTCAGAGCTTAACACATCTGGGTATTTTGCCAGACTGAAACTGATGAGTCCTACTGGGACACAACACTACAGGTGTCTCAATGCACTGTGCATATATGGAAAAAAAATGACATAAAAACTCAATAATAAATAGTTTTCATTTCTTTACCCGCGTAATAGTCTTGCTGAGATTTAAAACCAAGAAAGCAGCAAAAATTATTGTTACAACAATAAATACAGAGAACATAAAGAAACTAAAAAAACTGACATGCAAAATAATGCACACACTATTAAGATAAAATTATAAAGTAGACAAAATCCAGTCATAAGATTCTTGAAAACTTTAAGCACAACGATGAATTTAAAAGCAAACACAATGACCAAAAGTACTACTTTCCAGATTCTGCAGAGCAGATTTAAAATGTTTGCTTCTTCTCCTTTTTAGTTTGGTTTAATCAGTGACATAATAATTACACTTGGGTTTAGATCAAAAACTACCACACCATGAACCTTGAGATGACGATACTTGGTCCAGTCCCTGACAAACCCTGGGCGGTTCATTTTAATAGGAAAGCGATCCAACCTCAATTCGACCCAACTACTAGGTGCACTAAGCAACTCTGAGCTGTAGCTAGGTGTGCTTTGGGTTTAGGGATGAAACAGAGCATGCAAACTGTAGTTGCATGTGTAATATTTTCAAGATGATATGAACTGCATTCAGCATTTGACTCCTTGTTCTGTTCTTCCCAGTTTGGGATCATCTGGTATAGCTTTGGCTGGTATATTGCCCAGATAATTACCATGGTTATGAGCTGCTGCCAGCTCGGCCATTGCTCCATGGTAAACTGTATAGCAACACTTCCTTCACAGAAATAGGCACTATATCAGGGGTGTTCAAATTATTTTGAAATGGGTGCCAGATTATATAATGTGAGAATACCTGGGGGCCAACTGCTTCTCGCATCAAGTAGGTAATTTAAAAAATCACAAACAAACAAAACAGTGGTAACTGTTTCATCTTTTGGTGAAAATGTGTTTAACTTTCGACTTCTCGTGAAAGCAGCGTTCCTCACTGTCCCACAATGCCTGGTACATAGCAGGAAATATCTGCTGTTCGGTAACTGTTCAGTTTACTGTCTTTTTAAGAAAACACATTGGTTCCTACCTTATGCATGTCTGCAAGCTGTATTAGAGTCTTGGCATTGTGAAGTGAACATAGAAAAAATGTAACAGGTCATGTCTGATTGACCAATAGTCACATACATAATGAAAGTCAAGGCAGTGGCTGTTTAAAATTGGTCCAAGGGCCACAATTGAACCCCGGGCCGAACTTTTGACATACCTGCACTATATAGTCCAGAACTCAGGACCTTCTTCCTGTCTTTACTTTGTTGCTCCCACCCCAGAGATGTTTGACCCAACATTTTAGTTTACTTTTTTCCTGTGTGTGAAAGGAAATGAAACCAACGGGTAAAAGCTTTAATCATCAACTGATTCAGACCAGAGTAAACAGGGTGTGAAAACATCCAAAAGTGATCAGGACTGACAACTTCCTCCTGTTCTCCCATACATTATTCCAATGTGAGTATATTAAGACAGTGACATTGTTGGTCATGTACAACATTAATTTACAAGTAAGAAACAAAACCAACTGGCAAACTAGATCTTGAGAAAAATTAAGTCTGTTAGTAATTTTAGAGGAACAGTTGTGACAATTAAAGGCTAATAAAGGGCTGCCTCAACACTAAAAAGTCAAAACACATTGGAATTACTACCACTGATTGATAGGTCTTTCATTTCAAGCACTGCTAGTGAACTGATTTACTTTTATGGAGCTGGTAGAAGGTTGTTGACTTAAAAACAAAATATAAAAATAAAATGTCAACCTTTGATTATAGACGTGATTTTACTTGTAGTTTTTATGGTCAGAAATATTACCGATTGGACATTTAACCTGTGTTTGGTGAACCAAATTTGCACTTTGCTTTTAACTTGTATTTTGTTTCTGTACAGGGAGCTTGAAAAAGGTTGAGAAAATTCCCCAACCTGTGAAACCTTTAAAATCCATTAAACAAACTACTTTCAAGCTAAAAGGCTGACATTTTAAAGATACAAGATTCTCACCTGACAGCGACAATTAACAAAATTGCTCTCCATTTACATTTATGTTGCCCTCCATTAAAGGTGAATAATTTTGAGATACGCTTTAGCAGTTTCTTGCTGAAGCACGGCAGGTAATCACCTGGTTTCATGTTCTGTTTAATGGAAGTAATAAGAGGCTGATATTGAACAACCTTTACATAATTTCACCTTCCATCATCATCTGCTGCCAGCTACTGAGGGATGAGCCCGTGTTTTGGTTCATGTCTTGATGTGTCACATGAAGTAGATTTACTCTATGAATGTCCGGGCTCAGTAGATAAGGTTACTGCTAATGACGGCTATCGATTCACACTATATTTACTTATGGCTGACGTGGGATCAGTGTGAGGAGTGACATTTGATGAGTAGCCACTCTGAAATCACCGGAGGCGCTTGTTGTTCTTGGCTTCATTTCTCTTCTGAAAAGCACTAAATCATAGAGACGAGCTTCCACTGAGGGAAGTGTCTTGCCTCGTGCATGCTTGATAGTTTTACATATTGTAAATATGCCTCTTTCCAAGTCTCTGCAATAGCTTCTAGAGTTTGTAGACTGTATTTCTGTACTAATAAAAGGAAAGCCAAAAAAAATCCATTAAAAAAGTGCACTGCAAGTAATTAAGTAAATGTCAAAGCAAAATCAAGGTGAAGAAAAACAAAAAATACAAACAAAATAGGGCTCTTTCCTGTTTAGCCTCATAGCTGCGACTAGGACTTCATGCTGCAAAACAATAGCTTGTAGGTGTTGATGAGACTTTTTATGCTGCATGACACCTCTTAATTTTAAACCCCCTGGTTTTCTAATGGTGGGCCTTTATCAAGGGAGGATTTTGAGACAATGGGCCCCTGGGCCCACACATGCAGAATTGAAGGCACCACTACACCAGAGAAAGACCCACAGACTTTATAGCCTCTTTTTTGTTGTTTTGCATCTATTTGTTGTTATGTATTTGCATCTTTCTATAGTTTCGTGTCTCTGTAATTGTTTTGCATCTGTATTTAGTCATATTGTGTCTCTTTGTGTTCATTTTAAATGTCTTTGTAGTTGTTTTGCAGCTCATGCGTCATTATGTTTCTGTTTGTGATGCTTTGCCCCTTCACTTAGTCATCGTCTCCTCATGTCTCTTTGCAGCTGTTTTGCATCTCATTGCAGTCATGTTGTGCCACATTGTGGTTATTTTGAGTCTCTCTTTGGTCATTGTGTGTGTCTGTGCAGGCGTATAGCAATGCTTTGTTGTTATTTTATGCCTCTTTGTGGTGATATGGAGTCTCATTTTGAGTCTCTGCAGTAATTTGTGTTTTGTGGTCATTTGAGTCTCTTTGTAGTTGCATTGCATCTCTTTGTAGTCATTCAGTATGCGTTTGTGATGTTTTGCCCCTTTCAACAGTTGCCGATTGTGTCTTTATGTCTTTTTGCAGCTGTTTTACATGTCGTTGAATTTGCTTTGTGTCTCTTTGTGGTATTTCTGTATCTGTGTGTAAAAGTGCCAAACCCCAAGAACACTTTATCAAATCTAAACCTTTACTTTAGTGATCTGGGGTCATACACATGTAGGCAGTTAGTGAAGGCAGAAAATTTTGTTCAGGGAAATTACATAAGAAACAAAGTCAGTCCAGAAATCCAAACAGAGTCAAAAAAACAGGTAAGGGGGAAAAGGCTGGAGAGCATGAACACACTAGGAGCCAGAGTGACAGTCTGGCAACTGAATGGAGGAAACACTGGGCTTTGAATACACAGGAGCTGATTACACACAGGTGAGTGAAACAAGACACAGGTGAAACTCATGAGGCAATCAGAGAAGGCAGGCAAACTCAGGAAGTAAAAGTAGCACAAAACACATTTAGAACACATTTCAAAATAAAACAGGAAGTGGATACAAACACATGAACAGAAATTTGAAAGAATTTCACATTTTGAGTCTCTTTCTGGTTGGTATGTGTCTCTTTAAGAGACATTTTGCAGGTGAAGGCCAGTGGGGGCCTTGAAACTTTGGGCCCCTGGGCCTGTGCCCGGTAGGCCGGTTCAGTAATCTATCCAGCAGCATCACAACAGCTCTTAAGTGAGATCTAACAGGGAGCCTAATTAGCTCTAAAAATACAGTTTTGTAAGTGAGACCTCTATGTATTGCTGTTTTTGGGAAACAAAAGGAGTCTTCCTGCATGCAATTCTAGTAGAACAATGCACATCTTTTCTTTTTTATTTGGTGTATTAAACAATATAAATAATTTCTCCACTTTTTCATATCATTAAATGTGCTAGCTCAAAGGTTTGACCACTTAAATACTAGTCAACATACTGGGTTTTAATGTCAAAAGTTAAGAGAAAAAATAAGAAAAAAAAAAGATTTTGTAATTTGTTATTATTTTAAAAAACAAAAACATACATGATGTGTGAGAGGAAGTAAAGCTAAAGGGTAAATAATCTCCTGAATGGAGACTTGTTCAGCTTCATATATTTCCATGAGCTGATCTACATTGTGCCCCTTGTAGTCCTGTCCCCTTGAGTCATATCAAATTCAAAATGCACCTCAGCACCTCTCTCCTCTCCCTCTCTCTCTATATATATCTATTATTGTTGAGGAAAGCTAAGAATAACACTTATGTCTCAGCTTTTTTCCCTAAGTGTTAAATCAACAAAACTGAACTGTTAGCACTACTGTATACATCCAGAGGCCTGCTTTGCACATTTGTTAAGGGAAGTCGGGGTGATGAGGGCATGTGTGCATGTGCGTGTGTGTGTGTGTGTGTGTGTGTGTGTGTGTGTGTGTCATGAATATGTGTCAGCAGGGCAGGAAATACCACACTTCACTGGCAATGAGTGCTGCTGATGGCTTGTTTGCCTGTTGTGTGTGTGTGTGTGTGTGTGTGTGTGTGTGAGCTCTTAAGGTTCATGATGTGTGTGATTTTTAAAGTTTGTCAATGTAAATGTGCCTCTCCTCTGCATGTGTGTGTTCTCCTCAAACAGCTGGCTGATCTCGCTAGTCACACACACTGTTCCCTGGTAAATACAAGTTTGAAGATGATTGATTGTGGCGGCCTATTTCTCATGAATCAGGGTTTGTTTGTGTGTGGTACACAAGGAAACAAGCAGTGCGGTGCTCCCATATTCTCAGCCACATATGGTGAAACCCCATGACACATTACAGTCATTCACATCCCATAAAAATCACTGTTGAGCAATAAGACTTAAATTAAAATCACTCCTCTGTTTTATCTCTGTCACACTCCCAACAAGTTGCTTTCAAAACCACATATGTTTTATTTCCTGGAAATTAATGTGAGGAAACATTTTCTTATAAACAAATATAATCTAGTTTTGCTTCTCTACCATCAATTGAGTTAATAAAAGCTTTTCCATTTGTTGCTCTTAAGACTGCAGTTGGCGATGTGTTTTATGTTAATATTTTGTTTCACATGACAGAAAAACAGAACAAGGAACCCAAATATTTCCAGTTTCACTACTCAGGTTTTGCTAAAATTTTTCTTTGCTTTGGGTCTGCATCAATAACAATTTTCCTTACAAAAGTGCAAAAAACACATTGAATTTCTACACCTCTCTGTTCTGCACCCAGTGCCCCTGTAACATTTTTACTGATGGAAAACCTTGAATTACCTCGTGAAATGCAGTTACTGGTTGGCTTAGCAGTGCTGGCTTTGCTACCTGCTGGCTGGGTAATGCAAGTAGCTGAGTAACTAGATTTACAGCATTGCTGACTATTTTCCACAGGCTGTCAGAAAAAAACTCTGCCTACCAGCCTTTTAGCAATATTCTAAACTTTAACATCCTCCAAAACCACAAAACAACTGTTTACAGATCATAGCAAAAGCCACAATTACCACCACATAAACTACTGGGGTTGACCTTAAGGTGACATTTTACAAAGCTTTACTGACAGTGTTTATGATAAGGATGAATACACTGTGAATTGCTTAGCCCACACACTAACCGCTAACAGTTATATTACCTTGCAAACTACTAATGCTAATTGCCACTGTTGTTCGCTAAGGTTTCTAGCACAAACATAACAACATATCTCAGCCTAACATGTAAAGTGTAATTCACAGTATCATCTGCAAATATATTAAATGTTTGTGTTGTCACCATAATAGGCCCTATAACCTTTGCAGATGTTAAAAGATGCTAAATGCACTAGAGATGATGGGATATATAAAGATGCATAGAAAACTTTAAAACTTTTTCTTTCAGCATCATATGCCCTCTATCATCCCTCTTGCCTCCTTTCATCTCCCTTTCCCTCCGTCTGTGTTTGTCCATCCATCGTACCGACAGCATCACTCTATAACTCCCTGTCTGAACCTTGACCCCTGTCCATTTTGTTGCTGACTGAAGCCAGGCCTCGCTGTCATCTCCATCAGTCAGTATCAGAGCAGACATGCAAGCAAAATGGAGACTCTTAAAATCTCTCAAATATTTCCACAGCATTGCCTGTCGTTCTCCAGCAAGCAGAGGGTTACTACAGGTGCCTAAAATGTCCAACATGAGAAAAAAAGCTCACATCCTGTTATTGCTAATTTCTGTGAAATGAGACACTTTTACACAGTTAGATTTCATTAGCTAGTTCGTGTTACAATGTTTTTTTTTTTCTGTGTGTCATCTAGTTCTCTTGCTTGACAGCCCCTAGTGAGAGTAATGGTGATAGCATAGTAAAGGCAAAAGAGCAAGTTGTTCCAGTCCCCTTACTTTGATGCGACATGTCTTGTGGTGTTGAAAAGTGTAATACAGTCTCTTCAGCAGCTACTTTCTCCCTGCTGAACCTTAGTTCAAAATGTCGTCTCTACACGGAGGCCCTTGTTTCTTGACTCTGAGAAACAAACATCACAGCTTGACCTTACTCTGGCAAAAGATGGCTAAAACCTGCCATGCTCTTATCCTATGTGGAAAATGAAAATTTACCATGTAATTTTCACCATTTGAGCATTTGAAACAACAAGCAAACGCAAAGTAAAAAAGCTCCTTTGACTGTCCTGAGGAGGGTGGTTTTGCTTATATCATAACGCTGCTTTCACAGATTCATGGAGTTTAATTTAAAAATCTTAGACCATTTATCCAAATCTTCAGACTAACTGTATGCATTGTATATAGATTTGGACAGGTTAATAGTGCAACTGAGACAAACCCCTCTGAGATCTCATAATAGCGAATGTGGTTTCTTCTTCAGAAAAGAAGAAACCTGGAAAAAAAATGCTAAGGTTTGTATGCGATACATAATAACTGTCATGGCCTGACCCTGTCCCCTATAAATTATATTTATAGACTACTAGGCATTTGGGGGGGCAAGGTAATTACTGAGTGGATTATGTTCACTGGTAATGTTTTATCTGGTTGGACTTTAACATCAGGGACAGACAGTTCAGGTTAGGCTATCACAACACTTTGATTTAAGAGCAGCTTAAAAGCAGCAACAAATCTTGTTTTTGCAGACCACCAGTGGTTTAACTTATCAACTTGTAGTGATCAAGTAATGTACACCAAGTGCTTTTTTCTCTGATTCCAAGTTATGCTGTAACTGCAGGCAGAAATTGTGATTTTGGTTAAATAATAACACAATATTCAACCAAGATGAGAATTTTACCATAATCTAATCTTTAACCTTAAATGGCTTGAGCTGCCTAAATGAAACCATAAAAACGTTCAACACGGAGTAGAAAACCAACTGTTAGTGAATGTTGATACATTCAGTATGTTTTGGACTGAGATTATCTCCATTAAAAAGTTTCCCCCGTGTTTCCTGTCTACTCCCCCACCTAAAATGTGCAAATTAAGGCCAGAAATAGTTAATTTAACATGAACAAAGTGAGACTTGTGATTTCTGCCAATGTGTTCCACCTCTCCACACATGCTGTTGACCTGCCGTTCAAACATTAAGTGTCAATATTAGTCAGACTATGAACAGACTACCAGAACACCTCTGATACCAAAATCTTGTCCTGTCACCTATGTGCATAATCTGCGTATAAAGATTATATAGTATTAACTCAATTACATTGCTATTTGCAGCTGCAATTTTCGATCACTAAATAACTATGTGTTTCGGCATCTTAATTTGTAGTGATTTATTCTGTCCTAAATCCACATACATAATATGTTTTAATTACAGAACAATAGACAATAAGAACACAGATTCAGGCGGTTTATGTTGACAACTGTTGCAGGAGCAAAATGCAAATGTTTTCAAACATCTTTTAGTTATCTGGTTCTTTGAAAAATCCATGTTCATATTACAGTAAAATGTAAAATGTGTCAAACGACAGCCAGCTTTACATCCTGCATACATTCTGCAGCACAAGGGAACAAAATGATGAGGACAGAAAAGTTCATGTTGTCATCTTTCCTAAAATATTTCTATTGTCCACTTGTTCCAACAGGACGCATAAAACCTTGGCTAACAAGCACATATCTTTCCCCCCGATGCCGAAACAGATCCCAGTGCTGCCAAAAAGTCCTCGTGTAAAATACTAAAAGATTGTAAATGGCCTTTGCTCACATTTGCCAACCCTTCTGCTTTCTCTCGTACGCTAACACGTTCCCCCGCTGCCCATTGTCATTTCTCTTGTTAATACAAGAAGAATTCTCAGAGGTCGTTCATCTTTGCACCAGCTGTTTGGACAGACCTCAGCCCTCACACCGTTGGCTCCTTTGTGCCTTCCTACTGGACACCAGACGGCATTCATGAAAGAAAGTGAAGGAAATGTCAAGTCCAGACAATGGTGCTGCAGGAAGCTTAGCATGTGCATATTAGTCTGCAAATACACGGAAAGCCAAAGACTCACAACCATTAGGCTGCAGTAAAAGTGGACACTCGTCAAAGCCAAAATAAAAGTGTGTTCAACTGTTAATGACTCAGGAAATATGCCATCTCCTTGAATCAAGCTGTCTTGATTGCACAAAGGAAGGACAATCAGACCCAGACAATGCGTCCCCCTGTCACCAGCAGCAGCGTGCATCCTGAGACACTCCGTCATATCCCTCTAAGAGCACACTGGCAGAGGGAAAAACCGAGAGCGCTCACTTTTCCAAGTACAGTCGGATAATAATCTGACTCGGCAGCCGGATGGCATGAGAAATAAGCCAACGATCTGGAGTCAAGTGTTCCAGTTTGGAGGGACATAAAGTGACTCCTCAGTGCACCAGGCTTCTCATTTCTTTTTACTTCCCTCTCGTCCTAAACTTGACACGTATGCACGCCCATCGGCGAGTTCATGCCCAGTGACACATGCAAATAGGGACATTCGCAGTTGCGGATTTCAAGATAGAAAACGTCTGAAAAAAGGGTTGTGCGATTGATCCGCTGCCATGTATGTATGAGTGAGATCGGGAACTGCCAAGGGCTCCAATTTGGAGAGACATAAAGTATAAACTCCTCCATACAAGACTCCCAACTACTTCTTTTCCCCCTCTCTTTCTCGCTCCATCGCCATCTGCTTCACTAAACAGACGTCGTTGCCCACACATAGTAAGAAAACCAGCATTTTAGATACAAAAGAGTAACTCTGCATTTTTGGATTTCTGTCCTTGTGAGGTCTTTGACTTTCTATTTTGTCCTCATAAGTGTAATAGTGCACTGTAAAATCTGGCAAGTTAACTTTAATTAAAACAAGGAAACCAATTGCCTTGAAAAATGTAGGTAAATGAAACTATTTTGACACCATTTTTACTTTATTTACTTGTAAGAACGTTGCATTTACTTTATTTTGCAAAGACAACTTAAAAATGACAAGTAAGATTAACTTGTTCTTTCTAAGTGAATTTAATTTAACCAAGTTAGTCTGACTAAACTGTAAAGTTGCATTTACTAAGTCACATGAAGGACACTACATTTGATAAATAAAGCAAGCACAACAAAGAATTATTAGTTCAACAGATGTTTTTTACTTCAATAAAATTCAATTTTGAGCATCTTCAGACAAGGGCATTGTTTTTGGAAACAATCAAAATTACACAATCAAAACAAATCCAAATTTAAGCCTTATGAAAAATTTTAACTGGAAAAATGGAAATACTCAGACTAAATCTTTTTCTTTGACATTAAGATTTCATCAGAACTCCATCTCATACCTTTTATCAAAAATGTCAATACTCAGTCAAGCTACAGCCAACTTGCAAAATAAATGAAGCATTCCATCAAATTTGTGTACTATGCACATGCCTGTTACTATCTGTTATATATATCTGTATATATCTGTTATATATATCTGTATATATCTGTATTCTGCTTGCAAACATCAGTCACGCTTATGTATTCTTAAACATGTTAACAGAACACAACTTGCAAAACATACAGACAACTCCTCCACATGCAAAAACCTTTTTGTCCTGACACAAAACACATAAAACTGCAGTTAAGACCAACTTTCTTAGTTTATTTAAAAACTTAAGTTAATTTCAGTAGAAAGTTAGTTCATTTCATTCGTCATTTTAAAGTTTAAACAAATTCACAAAATGAAGTAAATTCAACAATTAAATAACATAAAGGCAAATATAATCTAATCTAATCATATATTTAAATATATATATTCACCTTTTTAAAAGCAATTGGTTTCCTCTTACTTAAAAGTAAGATCAGCCCATGAGTTTCTAGTGTGTGTGTGTGTGTGTGTGTGTGTGTGTGTGTGTTTGTGCGACACGTCTTATGGCCATATAGGTTGACATGCATTGCTGTAAAATCTACTTATGCCCTTTAAATAGAGTGTTTTATGTTTCAGCGTGTCAGGGTTAGAGCACGCAGAATTATTGGCTGTCACTACAACAAGTCATCTGTGTATTTGTGTGTGTGTGTGTGTGTGTGTGTGTGTGTGTGTGTGTGTGCAGAGAAGGAGACAGGGTTGTGGATGGCAGCAATATTTGTCCGATTGATGATGCCGTTCACGATGATGGATTGTAGAGACAGGCTGAGGGAAAGTCTGGCAGGGAGTGTTAACCGAAAGAGGAAAAAAAAAGAGACAGAGAACAAGAGAGAGTGAGAGAGACAGAGAGAGGGAAAGAGACGCTTGCATAATTGGATTCAGGAACGTCTCCTGTCTGCACCTAACTGTCTGTTCGTCCATCTGTCGGAGCTGCGTCCAATCAGCCACATCCTCAGCTCGGCCCTGCGTCCAATCAGAGGGCCAGTCATGCCCCCGTCTGGACATGCAGTCGTTGCCCTGGATGTGAAAAAAAA